>NC_087562.1:2741666-3083333 GCF_036250125.1 Pseudopipra pipra | reverse complement strand
ATTGCGGGCAAATCCTGGCTACTTATTCCTATTTCCTCCAGCAGCTAGTTTTTTGGGGACCCACAGATGTTTCTGCCCCTTTCTTGTTCAGATGTGTCAGAGGAATGGCCTCTGCCTTCCACTTTCCTTCCCAGACCAAGGACAGGCTTATGCTCTAGGCTTTTACAGCTTCACAAGCTTACCTCAAGGGAGGAGGGGATCCTGACTGTCAGGGGGGCTCGCTGAAGCCCTGGGGGGCTTTCTCTGGATTGTTTGGGCTCAGTGCTGTACACTGACCCTGTGCTTCCTTGGGACCTGTGCCAAAGCATGGGTGGAAATGCCTCTGCTGTGTGGGGCTGCCGGGTTTTCCTTCCTGCTCCTGGGGCATTCGCGTCTCCTTAATCCTTTATAACCAGTGGCTGGTAAAAGGCAATTTAATTGGTTTCTGGTTGTCTGGTTTTACAGCCACACTATCTAGTTTTGGGGATGTGGGGTTCTCTGGGAGAGCTGACCCTGTCTATGGTGTGCTGGGGGCTGGAGGTGCTGCTTCAGCTGCATCCAAACCCAGCTCCTTGACTTCCCAAGGTGTGGGCGAGCAAAGGGCTGAGGACACCCATCACCCTTCCTGGGAACCTTGGCCTGTTTAGATTTAAGGAGCCAGGCTTTGGACAGCCCCCTACGAGCCACGTTGAGGGAACTGAAGGTGTCCTGCACGCCTAAAGGCTGCATTAATGCAAAGAGCCCAGCGCTGAGCCGCTTCCAGCCTGTACCTGCTGCGTGTGGGACTGGGGTCATGTGTGTACCTGGGATTGAAAGTCCCATGCTGTGTCCCAGCTGGGCTGGAAGGAGCTCAGGGATCTGCTTTCCTTTGCCCTTTGCAGGCATCATCTGTGAGCAGCAGCACAGGGACTGCCCGAGGTGCTCCCGGGCCCCTCATTGGGCAGTGTGGGGTGTCCTTGAAGGGGCATTTTGGGCAGAGCACGGCTCTTTGGAAGGGCAGCAGCAGAAGACACTCCCAGGTTGAGCAGTGCCACATTTCCCAAGCAGAACACTGAAACGAAGGACACCAAGGACCTCTGAGCTGCTCTGGAGACAGCGTGAGCAGCTGGTGCACCCGGTATTCCTTGGGGGGCTGCACCCCTGCTGCTGGCCTCTTGTAGGCTGGAGACCCCTCCTCACTGCCCGCAGGCAGCGGGATGATGGGCTGGATCAACCGGGTGGTTCCCCAGCCCCCGGTGCCCCCGGTGACGGAGGAGAGCCCACGAGCCCCAGCACAGGAGCCGGAGCCAGTTAAGGTGAGCAGGGAGCCAATTTGGGGGGGTAATGGGGATGCTGTGAGCTATATGGAGAAATGCCTGTGCCTCTGCATCCATCCCCAGCTCTTTGGCACCCAGGGATGCTCTGCAGTATCCCCAAGAGGGATGGGGGCCGGGACACTTCCCTGCTCTGAGCTGCTGGGAAGCAGCAGGAAGGATGGGGAGTCCCTGGGGTTTGCAGCCACCTTTGAGCAGGGACAGTGTCCACGTGCCTCAGCCTCTGACTCTCTGACACCTTCTGCCTTTTACCCTGAAGGCACCAGCAGGAAAAGCCAGTGGCCCCACGGATGTTGCTGACCAGGCACGCACTGAGGGTAAGCCCCACACTGGCTCAGGCCACAGGTCATGTTCCTTTACCAACTGGTCCCCCTCCTGCTGGGGGCTGCCAGAGTGGTGACAGGAGCTTGCCTTTGTTTTTTTTCCCTGCTGCCATTGAAGAACTAGTAAAGAAAGTAGAATTTGTGATCCCTGAGGACACAGGTTCTATGTTTGAGAGGTATGGCTCTTGCACCCTTCAGTGTGCAACATGGTTTGCTTGGGATTTTGCTTTCTGTTGGGGGCTGGATGCCTGGGATGGCATTCCCAGCCTGACTCACTCCCTTCTCTGGCAGCATGGGGAGCAGTGTGCGCTTCTGGCTCTCCTATGGGATAAGGAGGGTGATTCCCCAGCCAGTTCCACCCCCAGGGACACTGCAGGTGCTCGGAAAGAGCTTTGAGACAAGCATTGATGTTCCTGATGAGGTAGGAGACAGATCTTAGCAGCGGTCTGGTGTATTTGGGCTTCTACATCTTTTTTTCCTTCCTATCACTCTCCCAGTGCTAACTGGGAGCACTAAATGTGCCCTGCATTGTTTTCTACCTTCATCTGTCCCTGGGGAAAGGGCAGAGTTCCCTCTCCACCCTATAGGATGAGCCCCACCTTGGCTGTTGGGTGGGTGACAGTCTGTTTGGCTTTTCAGACAGAGGTCCAGGTCCTTCCAGAGGAGGACGACGGTCTTGGTAAGGAGAGCTGGGAGCTTGTAGTTTGCAACATCCCAGGGGCCTCTCTGGGACTCCCACACCCCACCTCCCTGACTGGTGGTGCTGGCACCATTGTCCCCTTGAGCTGGCTGATGGGGGGACCTGAAGGTCCCAGCAGTGCAGGTCCCCCATGCCCACAGCAACGCTCTCCTTGCAGACATAATCCCCTTCGATCCAGAGGAGGACGGCTTCGAGGATGACTTGGATGCCCCCAGAGAGGAGTGGTGGGTCCCCAGCGAGGCTGGCAGGGGGCTGGGGGAGGACAGGAGGGCATGGGATGAGCTCCCTGAGCACGGCACTCTCCCCACAGGGTAGGAAAGCGGGTGCTCAGCTGGCTGTCACAGGGCTTTGAGAGGATTGTGCCGCAGCCGGAGGGGATGAAAAAGCTGGAGGTGAGCACTGCCCAGCTCGGGGAGACTGGGGGGCCACCAGGCAGAGGTTGACAGCAGGGTGGGCTCCTTGCCTTCATCCTCCTGCACACCCCAGCTGGGACCTTGGGGAGGAAAACCCCAAAGGAATTCAGTAGAGCAAAAGAGAGACCTTGGGGTGCTGTCCCGTTGTTCCCAACCTGGCTGCATGCAGGGGGGACCTTCCAGCTGGGACCCGCTGGTGGCAACAACACTGGGTTCAATGGTTGTTGTCAGGGAAATGGGGCCAAAACTGCAGCAGAGGATGTGTGGGGTTGAGAGTGTGGGTCTCCTTGGGGGGGGCACAGGCCCACACGGGGTGGTGTGAGGCTGCAGGCAGTGCTGTGCCACATCCATCCGTCCCTCTGTCTATCTGCAGACAGAGCAGAAGGATCAGAAGTGTGAAGCCACAGTGGAAGGTGAGCGATCCAATCCCCCTTCCCTGGGTGGCCCTTTCAGAGGAGACACTGTGCCTCTGAGAGCCCAGCTGCGGGTGCCCTTCATCTCCATGCCCAGGATTCCCACTGTGCTGAGAGGGGTGGGCACACAGGTCCTGGCATCACAGCACCGCCCTTACATCACTTCTGTCCCCAAACTGCCCATGTCCTCAACCCAGGCTGGGCCCCCAGGGGAGAGGCTGCCAGGGAGGTACCCCAGGCCTGTCCCTCTGTGGGAGGTGACCCTTCCTTGCTTGCTCTGCTTCCCAACAATTTATGACTGCTGCATTGCCTCATCCCCTTTCTTCTTCCGAATAAACCTGAGCAGGCACAAAAAGGACTGAAACGACGGCAAAGCCAAAACCCCACCTTTCAGCTGCCATGAGCACCTCAGTGGCAGAGACACCAGCAGCTGCCACGGGGCAGCCAGAGCCAGTGACCACCCTCACCACTCAGTCCGTGGCTCTGGATGGCCTCAGGTAACCACAGGGCAATTTCTGCCTGGGTCTGGTGGCCAGAAGGTTGGCTGATGTGGGAGCAAAGGTTCTGGCTGCCAGTTCTAACACTGGTTTCTTGTCACCAGGATGTTCATCTGGTTTGTCCAGAAGCTGGAGACGGTGCTGCCACAACCAGTGACCAGGGGGAAGCAGGACACACAGGTATGCTGTCTGCTGGATAGGCAAAGAGCATAGAAACACCATGTCCCTGGTGGGGAGGGTGTCCCTTGCAATGCAGAAGCTACTAGATCAGTGCTGGGGGCTGGTGTGGTTTGGGCTGTCACCCAGCTCCTTCAAGAAAACAAATGCCCATGACCTGCTTAGCTGATGAAAACCAGGATTTGGCTTCTAAGCAGCACGAGAGCCTGCAGCATGTTTTCTTTATCATTTCCTTGCCTTTCTGTGCAGCACTGGGTGGTGTCCAGGCCCTGGCACCTCACCCAAGTGCAGTCTCAGTTCTAAGGATAAACAGCAGCAGCAGGTTTACATGCTCTCCTTTCCTGCTCTTGCCCCCAGGCGAGCTCACCAATGTGCTCTGCCCCATATTATCCCGTGTGTCCACAGCCAAGCCATCCAACTTGACATGAGAAATCACGTGGGGTATTTAGGGAAATAGGGCCACTTTTACTGCAAATGAGTATTTAGATTAGAAATTACTGAAAATGGACAATGAGTCATGTTTCCCTTTTCCTCCTGGCAGGGAGTGGCCTCAGCAACCTTGAGTCCTGTGGAACAAAGTAAGTGGTGGCTCCATCTCACTGTGAGTTTGATTGTTGAGCTTATCAGAAAGGTTATTGGGAAGAGGGGTCACTGTCATCTTTTATCCCCTGATCTGCCCTGGGTGCCAGCTTGGGAGCCCTGGAATCCCCTGGGAAAACCATGGGAGGCTGTTGATACTTGAGAAATGGGAGCGGCTGTGGAGTTGTGACAGGGATTTGGTAAAACTCAGGGTTTATGGGAATCTCTAAGTGCAGCATCCCACCATCCTCAGGTCCCAGGTTTTGAAGTCAGTGCTGATCTCAAGATCTGTCCTCGAGCTGTGCTGGAGGATGTTTGCTGAGCTGGTGGGATTTGATCAAAGGGAATTCAAACCCGCCGCCTTCTTTCCCCCCTCTGGCACGCTCGCTGCTAAAGCTGGAATGTGTTTGCCAAGCCTGGTGGGAGTTGTCTAAGAAGGTACCTCAGGAAAACAAAATCCTGGGATTAGGTGTGTTAGATATGAGTCTGCATGGTTGTGGGAAAACTTGTGGGGTTCACACTGCTTCTTGCCTGCCTGTGGAGGGGATCAAGCACCGGCTCTGCAGGCAGTCGGGCTTGGCTCCCCCCACCAGCCACGTTGGGGGATGCTGGACAAAATGGCAGAGCCACTCTGGATGCCTCTCTGGATGGACTGGGCAGGGTTGCACAGCCCCATGCAAGTGCTGTCCCTGGCAAGGAGTGACTGGTTGGGCTGGGGGAGCTGCTGACAGGAGCGGGGACCTGCTGAGGCACACGGAAGCTGCACATCCCCCAGGAACATCCCCCAGGAACATCCCCCAGGAACATGCCAGGAGGTCGCTCCTGCTGAGCCACCAACAGCTTGGCAGAACCTCAGAGAGTGAAGTCCTGGGAAGGGGCATTTCTCCTGTGTTCATACAAACTGGAGACCTGTGCATTGCCATGGAGCTCTGAAAGAGGCAAAGCCAGGGATGTGCTGGGCAGGCACAGCCTTGGTGCACAGCCGGCTTTGGTGCCTTGAGGCATCTCCAGGTCACTTAATTGGGTTGAGCAAGAGATCTGCCCTGGCCCCAGACTGCCAGCACGCTCATTAATGTTTTCCTTCTCCTTTTGTTTCAGGGGGCAAAGGGGCTTAGCGCCTCTGAAACAAACGGAAAACGAAGACCATGGCAAACCAGCCCTTCCCACACCCAAATGAGACCAACCTGAGGAGAAAGCGCAGCTGGGGAGGAAAAGCAATGGGGAATCTGCAAAATAGTCTCTAGCTCCTTCCCAGTTGGGGCAGTGGGGACCCAAGCCTGGCACAGAGATGCCAGCTGCATGTCCCCAGTCCCAGGGCTGTCCCACTTGGCTCCCTCTTTTCTCTGGGAATTGGAGCTATTAGTTTTGCAGGACAATGTCTGTGAGATGAGAGCTACAATTTATAGAATGGTAGAAAAGCATCACTCAGGACACCTCAGTGGCAGAAAGCCTCTTGCTACAGTCTCCTAGCACTCCTAAAATGCTCCCCTAAAATCTGAATATTCAGTCTGAGACCTCCAGCTGAAACCCACAGGTTTCTTTGAGTCAACTTCTGCCTCTGAGGTGTAATGTTATAAAGCTCTTGAAGCTCTAGTCATCTCCTTATTGCTTTTCTTCCACTGAGTGTTTTCTCCCAGCAAGTGGAAAGGGTTCTGGTTTGCAGCAGCAAATCAGATGGGTGAGGTTAATCTCTAGGTGAATAGGTAGGACTTAATGGTTAAAAACCTTTGCCCAGACTCTCCTTCTAAGAGAACTTACCCCAAACTCTCCTTACCCCCAACAACAGCTGCTCCCTCCTGAAGCTCACAGCTCCTTGGATGCAGCATTAACCACAGTGGCAGGAGTGTCTTGGCAGGGAAGGGATCCCAGGAGCTGTCTCCAGCCTGGAGGAGTGCAGGCAGGCACAGCCAGTGCAGGCACACTGGGCTCGATGGGCTGAGAACCCCTACACCCCCAGTGCTGGGTACAGACCTTGGAATCTCAGACTAGGGACCTTTGTGAGGGACCTTTGAATATGATCTGGTCCAACTCCCCTGACTCCCCAACACCTTCCACTGACTTTGGAAAAAGTCTTTCTCCATCTCTTGTATAAGCCCCTGATGTATTGACAGGCTGGGCTAAGATCTCCCACCATCTCACTGCAAGTCTTTAGGCCCATCTAGGCAACCAATAATGATGAGTCGTGAGCCAAGAGACCACCCTGAGATCCATCCCCTGCTTGTACCAAGCCACAGTTTTAGTATTTGCCCCATTTTCATAAAATGTATACAAAAGCCATGGTGTGTTTTAAAAGCCACCTCCCTACTTGCTGTCCCATGTTTTAATTAACAGAGATCTAGAGGGAATATCATGGACACCTTGAGGTGGGTGAATACAGCACTGGTACAAGCGTGCCTGGGTTTCCTGCCTTTCTGTAGTTGAATTTGCATGTTTCCTTTCAGCTTCACTGTGGACATGTAAGTTTTGTTGTCAGGCAGACATCAAAATAAACTGATTTTACAGTAAGTGGATGTGCTTCCTCCTCCTGTTTCTCTGGTGTGTGCCTGACGTGGTAGGATGGGTACCCCTGGGACACAGAGAGGGCTCAGCATGGGTCAGACCTGCACTCCTCACCCTGCAGCTGCTGCACAGCTCCCCAGAAACCTGCCATGAATTTGGGCTGGCATCACCCCACTAACCCACCGTGGGTTTTTCCCCACTGATGCTGGGCAGTGGCAGTGTGCATGGGATGCTCCCTACACCGTGGCCAGGGGAGTGTTTGGAGCAGGCACGGTGTGGTGCTTGGGTGTTGCAATGTGGGCTCTGGGTTGGGTTTTGCTCTGCAGATCCAGGGCCCTTGGGCTGTGCCAGGGCAGCACTTTGCTGGGAGTTCACAAAGGGAGGGCTTTGGGCTCTTCCCTTGGCTGCTCCTGACTGCAAGGAGAGACAAAATGTGGCCTGGAAACAGGCCAGATCGCTGCTGGTGGAGGTGGCTACACATGCAGGGAAGCCAGCAGTCATCTGTGTGCAGAGGGTTATAGCTTACATAGAATCACAGAATGGTTGGGGTTGGAAGGGACCTTAAATTCATCCAGTGTTAACCCCCCTGCTGTGGGCAGAGTCACTTTGCACGAGACCAGGTTGCTCAAGGGCTTCACAGGGCTTTGGCTGTGCTTGGCACAAAATGGTGAATTTTCTTTTTCCTTCTGGCAAAGGGCCCAAGGCATCTGCCCAGCACAGCTTGGGGTCACCAGGGCTGCCTAAATCTGTGCAGGCTGAGAGCTGCTTCAGCACTGCAGCATCAAGCAGATGAAACACAGGATCTGTCCTGGCCCTATATCTGACCCCTTGAGAACATGCTCTCACACTCTCACTTCATCACCTCCCTTTCCCCATTCCAATTTCAGTTCATATACCCCCTGGGGAACCCGAGGAGACCCACCTCATCCTGGAAGAGGTCACTGATGACCAGGTTAATGAAGACACATGTGAGATGATGGCCTGGAGTCACAAGGCTGAGCCAGAGGCAGATGCTCGTTCCCTTCCCCCCATACAGGAGGAACCTCTGGAAGAAGAAGAAAACAGGTAGGAGAAGGAAGATGCTGTTGATGGGTGGGTCTACATGTTCTCCAGTCACCAGTGTGGTGGCCATGGGAGGGGACAAGCATGTCCCTAGGCATCCCTCCTTGCCAGCACTGGTGGTGGAGCTGGCAACTGAGGTGCCTGTTTTGGAAGAGGGGGGCATCCACCAGAAGAACCCAAAAGGTGTTTCAGCAAATGTCCTTTGCTTCTGGTGTTGAGGTTTGGGTTGGGCAGGTGGTGGCAGAGCCATCAGTGCAATGCTCACAGTGCCCTGCAAAGGACAGCTGAGGGAGGCTCTGCTTAGGCTCCTGTAAGGTTTTGGCCCTAAAAGCAAGAGGGCTTGGACCTTGTTCCCAGCAGTTGCACATTCAGCTGTAATGGCATTCAGAAATAGGAGTTGTCTCTGTAGAATTCACTCTACTTCTCCCAAAAGAAACGCCTGCTGAGGTTCTCCCAGGGGCTGGGCAGTGTGTTCAGAGCCAGAAGCAGGCTGTGCTGCAGCAGGGGGATGAGAGGTGCCCATGCACACTCACAAAGGGTTTCTGAGACCCCCAAAATGCTCCCTGAGCCCAGCATGGGCTAACACAGTGGTCCCCACCTCCCAACACTGTCAGTGCTCAACTGCACTAAGCACAAGCAATGCCCTGAGCTGCACTGGCTCAGCAGAGGTCTCTCCTGCTCAACCAGAAAACACTGGGCATGCTATAAAAACATTTTTCAGATTTTTTTGCCCCTTACTACAGAAGCTGTGAGAAGCTTGGGCAGCAAGCACAGCCTGTCCTGGGGGCTGGATTTCATTAACAGGAGGTTTTGGTCAAAATCAGCAACCAGTGACCCCTAAGCACACCCTCTTCCCATGCAGCAAGGGGAATCTGAAGGCTCAAGGACTCTGGTTTTGGGTTCCCAAACTCTTTCCCACTCTCCTTCCCACCTGCTTGGAGCTGTAGACACTAATGGGGTATGAAACAGTGTATGCCCAGTATGTCCCAGGATATCCAACCCCTCTGGGAGGTTGGCTGGGGGATGGAGGGAGAGCATCTCTGGCCAAAGGGGTTGGGGAGACTGGCAGGGCTCCTCATGTGAGGTTCAGACATACTTTGTGGATTTTACTTAATGAGTTTCTCCTTCCCAGACTGTGGTTGAGCTCCCCAAGCACTACCAAGGAGGAAAAGGAGGAGGAAAAGAAGGAGGAGGAAGAGAAAGAAAAATGGGAGGAGGAAGAGAAGGAGCAGGAGGAAGAGAAGAAAAAATGGGAGGAGGAAGAGAAAGAGCAGGAGGAAGAGAA
Source organism: Pseudopipra pipra (assembly GCF_036250125.1). NCBI lineage: Eukaryota > Metazoa > Chordata > Aves > Passeriformes > Pipridae > Pseudopipra > Pseudopipra pipra. The sequence goes on along the minus strand of NC_087562.1, from coordinate 3,074,093 downwards.
GAAGGAGGAGGAGAAGGAGGAGGAGGAGGAAGAGAATAAGAAGGCAGAGGAGAAGAAGGTGGAGGAAGAGAAGGAGGAGGAAGAGAAGAAGGTGGAAGAAGAGAAGAAGGAGGAGGAAGAGAAGAAGAAAGAGGAGGAGGAAGAGAAGGAGCAGGAGGAAGGGAAGAAGGAGGAGGAGGAAGAGAAGAGGGAGGAGGAGAAGAAGGAGGAGGAAGAGAAGGTGGTGGAGGAGGAGAAGGAGAAGAAGGTGGAGGAGGAAAAGAAGCAGGAGAAGGAGGAGGAAGAGAAGAAGGAGGAGGAGGAGAAGAAGGTGGAGGAAGAGAAGAAGGAGGAGGAGGAGAAGAAGGTGGAGGAAGAGAAGGAGGAGGAGGAGAAGAAGAAGGAGGAGAAGAAGGTGGAGGAAGAGAAGAAGAAGGAGGAAGAGAAGAAGAAGGAGGAAGAGAAGAAGAAGGAGGAAAAGAAGAAGGAGGAGAAGAAGAAGAAGGAGAAGAAGAAGGAGAAGAAGAGAAAGAAAGAGGGGGAGAACAGGAAAGAGGAGAAGAGGAAAGAGGAAAAGAGGAAAGAGGAGGAGGAGGAGAGTGCAGAGTGAGTGTCTCCTGTTGCTTTAATGGCTTTGTTGGAAAGGAGCGTGAACGCAGCTGTTGTTTCAACTGCGTTCACAAGCCAGAGAGGCTGAAACACCCATGGACGAGCGAGCTCCTCCTGGCAGAGCGGAGCTCCCAGCCTGGCTGGCAGCTGTGCTGTGCTGCGCTGGGGAGGGATGCGTGCGGGAGGGATGCATTCGGGAGGGATGGGTGAGAAGGGAGCGATGCTTTTGCAAACCGGCTCATCCCAGGGCTCGCTGCTGACGCGGCACCTGGCGACAGGCGAGAGTCTCCTGGTGACACGGGCTCCATCTCCACCGAGGCCGCCCGTGGCAACCGCGGCCCCCGGCCATCCCCCCGCGGGTCCGGCGGCTCGGCTTGAGCCTTCATCGGGGGGTGGGAGCGCCCAGCTCCGGGAGAGGGTCTATGCTGTTTAAACCCACATCCATCAATTCAGGGCAGTCGGAATTGTTATGGGTGCCACAGAGCTGAATGTAAAGAGAGGATTATGTGTTCTGCCTGGAAATACTGCTTAATGCAAGTAGGTACAATTTTACATTTTTTTCCTATTGTAGAAAATGCACGAGTTCTTGTCAGGCAGGTAGTGACTTTGGTCTAGGTGGTGTTGAGAGACATCTTTCTGCTTAGTTAGGTAGTTTGCTTGGATTTCGCATGAGATAAACATTTAGGGATTTATTACCTGGTGCTACAATATTATTCTCTGTTAATTCCTCTAAAGTAGCCAGATTTTCAGGAAGAAGCTGAAAACGCTCGATTATTCACTATCAAACCCATATGTTTGTATTTCATCAAAATCTGTTCCTGGAGCTTCACTATAGAAACTTGAGCTTCAGCTGTGGGGTGAATGAGATGATGCTTCATCTTTCAATGTGTTTGTTTATTGGGAAACAAGAGGGAAACCAACAGGTTTTCTAGATAAGGATGAAAGGACTTATAATTGTGTTTAAAGGGAGCATAATTAAAATAAAAAAGGGGGGGAATTATTAAAAATACTTTTAAAAATACCTTGGAAAACAATAGGTTTTGAAGACATGGAGGTAAAAGAGAAAGAGCAACCACTGCTTGTGACATACCTCTTCTGACTTTGCACCTGCCAAGGATACAGAAAGATGGTTTCTTGATTTTCATGCATTTAGCTGTCTTAAAATTTTTCTCATTGTCACCTATCCCTGCTTTGCATTTCTTTCCAGGAAAGAACAAATCAGGAGATAAGTGCACAGAGCCACATGTGAAGTGCTTATTTTCAGTTATAGGCTCTATTAAAGCAATAAATTTGATCTTGTGAGCCCCTTTGTCAGAATGGTGGAGCTGAGGTCTGCACTTGCTGCTGAAAGAAAATGAGAATTATGTGTCCTGGTAGACCCTTGCACAGGCAAACGTGGGATTTGGATGGTGCTTTTGGGAAAGCCCTGCCTGGAAATTAGGTTCTGGGCTTTTTATTTGGCAAATTTTAATTATATGAGAAATGATTATGCACAGGAGGAGAAACATGCTGCTTGCATCTTTCTGCCTCTGCAATTTTAGCCTGTGCACGTGCAATGCCCTGCTTTGTCTATGCACCTCTCACCTGATCTCCTACACAGTATTTTTTCTCTCCCTCCTAGGTCCCTGCTCTCTTCTCTCCCAACTACCAATGGTGTGGATGAATCCTACATTGCCGAGGAGGTCCTCAAGTTTGAGCAGCAGGCAGTAGCTGAGATAAGTAACCTCGAAGGTGCTCTTGTACAGGTATGGCATCGCTCCCTGCCTGGGCTCGGGTCTGCAATGAGCTCTTGCTGTCCAGTGAGTACCAGGGGCTCAGAGCTTGTCCAGGGGGATGCAGTGCCCTGGGAGGAGCAGGGACTGGGCTGGGCACTGGACATGTTTCCCACCGAGATGTCCCCATCCCTGAAGCTGAGCCAGCAGCATCAGCTGTGGATGGAGGGGGGGCTGTTTCACCCTACAAAGTTGGCGCTGAACAAGGAGCTGAGAGTCTGGCAAATAGGGGCGATATGGGGAATCCAGTCAAGCTGCAAAATCTGCTCTTTTACTGACAGAGTAGGGCTTTTTCTCCTTAAAATGGCTTTTTTCATTTTGAAGGTGGAAGAGAAGACAGCTGAAGCTGCTGAAACCAATGCTGAAGGTATAACATGTAGCAGTACAACACCAAATGGGGATGAATCAAAGCAGGCAATGTGGTGCCTGATGGGAGGAGAATCCAGCTTCTCCTTCCCTGCTGTTGGGGAGCAGGCAGCTGAGTTCTCTGCAGCATGGCCCTGCATGGGCAGTTGGGGCTTTTCACTGGGGTAAAGCATCCCCTGGGCACAGCATCCCAAGGGTGCAGCATGGTGGCAACACTGGCATGGGCTGGAGCCAGCTCTGAATGGCTGGTGCTTGTGCAGTGCTGAGTCCTGCTGACGTGAAATTAGGGTTTCTCCTTCAGCTGGAGAAAGTACAGGGATAAAAAGGATTTTCTCTGCCACTTTGATTTGGGGAATAACAGGTGGCATAAAGCACATTTTAATGTAGCCTTTTAGGAAGCAATGGGTTGGCAATGAAAATTAGATGGTGAACTCCCATCACAGCCTGAGTGAGCAAAGGCAGGTTCTGGCATAACTGCACTGATGTCAGGGAGTTGCACAAGGAAGGGCTTGCCTTGAGTCTTGGTGCGGGCTGATGCACACCATGCAGGGCACCCCCATTTTGCAGCAATGCTAGAAAATGCTGGTTCATCAGGAACTACAGTGATAGAACAAGGAGTAATGGGTAAAAACTGTAGGAGGGGAAATTTAGGTTAGATAAAAGGAAGAAATTCTTTATTGTGAGGGTGATGAGATACCAGAACAGGGAGATTGTGGATGGCAGTGTTCAAGGCCAGGTTGGATAAGGCTTCGGGCAACCTGGTCTAGTGGGAGGTGTCCCTGCCCATGGCAGGGCAGGATGGGACTAGATGACCTCCAAGGTCATTCCAACCCTTAACATTGTGTGATTCTACGAAAAGGGCACAGTAGGACGGCCACCACTGCAGCCCTGTGCTGCCAACACCTGTGAGCAGCGGGGCAGCCCCAGCGCCTGCCGCAGCCCCACGTTTTTTTAACCGCGACGTAAAACCACTCAAAACCACTCTGTGTTTTGTTGCAGCTTCAGATGCCTTGTACTTTGCTTGAAGCACCTAGGCTCCTAGCAGCATGGCCAGGCGGGCCCGGGACGTCGAGCTAGACCGGCTGGTGCATGACAAGCCGCTCGATGGCGGGGAGCCCTCCCCTGCCAGCCGCGGGGCCCTAGAGCTGCTCCCCAATGTCCCCAGCTACCGAGCCGCCGCCTCCCGCGCCCCCGTCCCTGCCGCCAGCAGGCCAAAGGCCGGAGTTGTCAACCCCAATTTTTGCCATGAGGAGCAATCCCCTCTAGGTATTAGAGATGAGTTGGCTTTGGCGACGGGCTTTGTGTAGAGACGGGCAGGGGGTGACTCCCGGAGTAGTCGCTTTTTGTTGCTTTCGGAGGGAGAAAAAAAAAATAAAAATAAAAGCATGCTTCATGTTGCAGCACAGAGGCTGGGGGAAAAAAAAATCCATGTGTTTTCTGCTTCTGCTTCATCACTATGTGCCTTTTTAGCTAACTCTACAGAGCGTTTGCAAATGCTGTGTGTTTTGACCTTCTCTGTCAAAAGCTCTCCCGAAGGACTTGCAGGCAGAGGGTGCAATATCACCACACACACTGTTTTCTCTCTAGCATTCATGCAACCTGCTCATACTACGAGGACAGGAAGGTGGAGGCTTGCTGTTCATGGCTTTCTGCCTTTTCTGCAGCTTTGCTTTGCTTTGTTTTTCACCAGCAAGCCAAATTCTGCTGCTTTTCCTTACATGCAACAGGATTTTAACTTTGCAACCTGAACAGGCAGATTTCTCGGGGATTTAATCAAGCCACGCTCTGATCCACTAGTTCCACATCAGCATGAAACAGGAGGGGGTGCACAGGGTCTTTCAGATGTGTGAAAACCTCCCACAGAAGAAATCCTGCAGGAACTCATTGTATTTTGTTAAATGGCTAAGAAAAGAGATGACACTTCACAGCCAAGCCGACTGTGGGGCCTGGCCAAGGCAACTCGCAGCACCATTTCTTCTTTGGACCACTGGCATCTTTCTTTACCCACTAAAAACATCCAACCCTCCTGCTTCTAACCCTACCTGTGGTAGGAAGCAGTTATTACCTCTGCAAAAGAGAGAAGCCATAAATATTTATTTAAATAGTGCCTTATTCTGCATGAAAAGCAAGTGCTGTGCAATTTGGAGCTGTCATGATCCACATGTTTATGTTCAGAAGACCCAAGAGGATTTCTAGACCCTGGGAGGCAAGTTTGCACTTGGAAATCCTGTGTCCCTGCATAACACCTATAGCTGGGAATCCTAATCTCCATTGTTCTCCAAACCATGGGAACCCAACACCCAGATGGAGTAGATGAAATCACTGCAATCTGGGCATGCAGAAGGGAAGCAGGTGGCTGTTCTTAAAGTGTTAAAAACTGGGGGGAAAAAAAAAAAAAAAGAGAAAGAAATGCTCCAAACAGTTAGGAGAAAGGAGTGCCAGGCGAGAAGGGAACGGAGGGAGAAGGAGAGCCCTCCCAGCACACTGCAAGGTCTGGGGGCAGCACTGCGGCAGCGATGGGGTTTGGGGAGCCATCCCGGCTGCAAGAGGGGCTCTGCACCCCCCTCACCTGCAACTATTGTCCTTCCCCACGGAGCAGGTAATTACCCCACCGTGGAGATCAAGGATGTGGACAGCCGAGGCGATGCTGCAGAGAACGATGGTACCCACTTGCCGGTGCCCGCTGCCAGCGCTCCCAACAGGCTGGCGGTGCCCGGCGCAGCATCCCCCAGGTATGGCTCTGCCCAGACGCGGTCCCGGCCCCGGGGGTCTCACCCCCTGGTGGTGCCAGTACAGGAAAATGTCTGTAACCATATGGAGCAGCCCACTTCCAGCAGGTTTGGACAGTGAGCCAGGGTGATGTGCGTGGGGCGGGAGTCGCCCCTGTGCATGGCAGAGGAGATGGTAAAAGCCTCACCTGCTGTTTGCGTTTTTTTAATTAAGTGGTTAAATTTTGTTTAAGGCTTTTGAGGACCAGGGACAGCCCTGTCTGTGTGTCCTCCTGGAGATGGGCTTGATCCCCAGGCCATGATTGGATCCCGTTTGTCTGTTGTCTCAAGTGTCTGTGCTCCTAAATTCAGAGCGTGGGGAGTCTGTGTGCTGGATCTGGGCCTTCATCACAAACCCTCTAATTTTCTTGTATTTTTGCTGAAAGGGTTTGCAGCATCTCCCCCTGGGTTTGTGCTTTCAGATAGATGGCAGATGCCCCGTTCCTTGAAGTGTTCAAGGCCAGGTTGGATGGGGCTTTGAGCAACCTGATCTAGTGGAAGGTGTCCCTGCCTGTCGCAGGGGGGTGGACTTTTAAGATCCCTTCCAAAACATTCAGTGATTCTATTCTCAGAAGGATTAAAACTGAGCTTTAAAATTTAGGCTGGAGGAAGCTGATGCTTTTTTGTCTGTTGTTGGGGTGGGTTTTTTCGAAGTTCGTTCTTGCAGAGGATTAAAATTCAAAACCAAAGTGTTTTTTCCATGCTGAAAACCAGGTGCTATAGTCATTCTCACTTAATAGTTTAGATCTTTTAATAAACAAGCTCCCGGAGGACCAAATGAAATGGCAAAAATGTCCATAATCCAGCCTGTTGAACAGCTTTTCAAACTGGGAAAGAAGAGCCCCAAGGCTTCATGTACAATCCCTGCAGTGCAAATACTGACAGCATTGAGTATATTTGCAGTTACACATGTGAGCATATAAACCTTTCTGCTGTGTCTCCAGGGACTGTCTCAAAACAACACTGGAGGAGGTCCCTTGGTAGAGCTGGAGATTTTTAAAGGCAAGAAACTGCCATTCTCCTACACAAAAAAATAAAATTTAATCATTCTGAACCAGAAGAAGAATGCTCCTCTCCTGCTGGTTTTTCCAGAGTAAGAGGACATCAGTTCTTCATTGAGCAGTCACCCAGTTATCCCTAAGTCACTTCTATTGGCCACAGTCTTGAGTTCTTTCCTACATGGGTCTGTGAAGGATTAGAGCGAACAGTGGTTTGGACAGAGTCATAAAAGACTCACCGTTAATGAGCCACACGTTGTGTAACTGGAGCCTCAAAACAGGCTGTTGCAGACAGTAAATACCAGGATATTCCAGCTGATCCCATATGGGCAGGGACCCTCCGCGTCCCAGACGTCCAGGCAGGCGCAGGACAGCAGGATGCCGATGGCCTCTGGCTGCACCATTCCAAGGGCCACAAAAACAGAGCAATGTTTGGGCTGTGACAGGGCCTTCTGTCCCAGCTGGCTGTGCAGTGGATGGTTGTGTGTGGGCCAGGTGCTGCAGAGTCTCCCTGACAGAGCAAGAGCCTATCAGTGTGGGCATCCTGGGCTTGATCAGGGATGAGGACGGGCCAGTGGGGCAGCATGGTACCCTGAGGGCACAGAGGCAGGGGAAGGGCAGCTGGAGGCTGGTGAGAGGTGATGGATGTTGTCCTAACAACGATACAGACCCTGGCAGGACTATTTCTCCAAGCAGGGTTTTGGAAACCTCTCCACTGACATATGAGAATACTTTAACAGTGGGGCTGATGGTTTTGTTCCACCCCCCGTGCTGTGCACCTGGGGAATGAAAGTTTATGAGTCTTGTTTACCTGCTCTCCCTCCCAGCAGGACACACCTGAGAGCCTGTGAGGCTGGAGGTGGTGGGCTCACAGCATTTGGCATTCTTCAGGAGACTTGTGATGGCAGGACAACCTCCCTGCACGTGTCCTGCTTGCTCCTGCTCCACAAGCAGCACTGGGCCATTTTGTACCAGGGCCAGTGGGATCAGCAGCTGTGGGGGCAGGAGACCATTTCTTTGTTGCAGTTGAAATGCTGGGCTTGGTGAAGGTTTGCAAACCAGTCCAGGTTTTGTTGTGATAGCTATTTCCATATTCAGCTCTCCTTCTGCCACTTTGCTTGCCCACATGTAAGGAAGTTGTCTCAGAAAACCATCTGTGCCAAGGGGAGCCACCAGCTGTGTTAGGACACATCTTATAGGTATTCCTGCTATTGCACTTTCCTTGCCTGCCCCTTGAAGTGCAGTGACGTGACAGTGCAGCACTGGGGACAAGCACAGAGTAGTGCCTGCCCTCTATACATTTTGTCAGGTGTCCCAAACGGGTTCCAAAGTGGGCTGGGTGGCTGTATGCCTATGGAGCCAAGGGCTCAGTGGTGCCCGGGAAGAAACACAGCTTTAGCAGCAAAGGAACAGGGGAAAACTGACCCTAGCAGGAGAAGGGGAAGGGGAAAACAGATGACCCCTGGGAGGAGGAGGAGGAGGGAGAAGAGCTGGCTGAGGATGGGAGACAAGCTGATCCTCGGTCGCTGTGTTTGTGTCTGCAGGAGGAGGCGACTGGTCCCAGAGGATGGTCTGGACGAGGGACTGGTGAGCTGGGACGAGGAGCAGAGGGAAAGGTGCGTGGTGGGACCTGGGGGCTCCAGATCAGCTGAGTTCCAGGGGTTTGGATCCTGGGACTTGGGTGAAAATAACAAAGATCCTACAAGTGCTGGGATACCAAAGGGAGAGGGAACCATGCCCGCAGTTGTTCTAGTGCTGCTTAATGAGAAAAGCACCCCCTCTCCAAAAATGATGATCATGGTGCTCACTGGAGCAGAAACTCTTCTCTTGTTTTTCCTGTATACATGTAGAAATATTCTCTTTAAGACTAGGTGTAACTGCAGAGAAAATGCACCTTTGATCTACATATGCTATAGCGCTGTGGGGGCACCTTGATTTTACTGACTGTGGGGAAATGACCCTTTTCTTCCATGCAGAAAGTGAGCAAAAGCTGTGCATCACACACCCCAGGGCTGGCTTCCCCACAGCCCCAGGGACAGCCTTGGAGGGAGCTGCCCTCCCTGGGAGGCACAGTCCACAGGGAGCATGGTTTTGCCTTTTTCCAGTCATCACAACAAACCAGCCAGGGCTACAGCAAATGAGATTGTTTCTGTCCTCCCCCCTGCTGATGCTTCTCAGCCATGCTAAGCTAAGCATCCTGGTCTGAATCCAAACTGGTTCTAATGAAGAGGCTGAAAAGAGAAGATATAGTTTATAAATTCAGGGGCTTGATGCACATTTTCACCCCATAGTTCTTCCAAAATCGTATTCTCCCAAGCACATGCAATCCAACCTGGGATCTTGGTGCTTCCCAAGCCTTCTGACAGCATCTCGCATCCCAGGGAACAGATGAGGCTCAGGGTGGTGCTGCTTGATGATCTTTTACTGAAACCACCTTAGCTTGTGTTCTTCTCATTAGACAGTACCCAAATAAATATGGGTAAATCCTAATTCAGGTCCTGTGAGTTAAAGGATGGGTCATGGCCGTGGTTTGAGGCCAGGATGGATGGGGCTTGGAGAAACCTGGACTACTGGAAGGTGTCCTTGCCCATGGCAGAGGGGTTGGAACAAGATGAGCTTTAAGGTCACTTCCAAGCCAAACCATTCCAGGATTCTGTGATTCTGTGAACCTGCCCTGATGTTTTCCTGCCTGCATGAAACGCCCGATGGTTTGCCCGCAGCCTGCCCGAGCGCATCGGCTCGGCCACGAGCCTGAGCAGTGCCATCATCAACACCCGGCTCCAGGAACTGGTGAAGCTCTTCAAAGAGAGGACCGAGAAGGTGAAAGAGAAGCTGATTGACCCCGATGTCACCTCGGATGACGAGAGCCCTGTGGCATGTGAGTTCCAGCGGGGCTGGGAGCGTTTCGCTGGTGGGTCCCCAAGCACGCTGTGTTTTCTGGGAGACAGATGTTTTGTTTACAGTTTAAAGACCTTAAAACAAATTGCAGTAACAAGATTTTTTTTCTCCACTTTAACCTCTCCCAGCACCTGCTAAGCCAGCGCCTGCAGCAGCACCGGTGCCTCCCCCGGGAGGGGAGGTGGAGGAGGACAAGCCATCAGGGGATGACCACTACTGTGAGATGCTGTGCTGCACCTTCAAGTACCGGCCCTGGATGGACCGCCTGAAAAGCTACCAGTTCCCCAGCAGCATCGACCCACTCACCAGTGAGTGATGGAGCACAGCCTCATGCCTGGGCTGGGGGCAAGCTGGTGGGACCAGGGGAGAGGGGTTGAGCAGGGGAGGAGCTGCAGGAGAGGAGATCTTATAGATCTTACAGAACTAAGCAAGAAGCAACTTAACTTTCACTAAAGCCTAGAGTTTTAAATATCTCTGCAAGGCATAGGCTTTCCTAAATATTTCCCGATAGCTGTGCGTGTCAGGAGCACAGCCAGGCAGGGAAGGGACAGCCACCTTCTGCTTTCAGGCTTTGTAGTGGGAAAACCCTGTCCCTGTGGTGTGGATACCCCAAATAAAAATAAAAGTCACAAAAGAAATATCAGCTGCCTGGTGGCCACTCCACAGGAGCCCAGCTCTTTCCTTAGCCTCTGCTATTCCCCATCCCTTTGGAAGCCCCTGGGCTCAGGCCATCAGTTCAGCATGGCTGCAGGGGGAAAAGCAAAACAGGGAAGTCTGTGTTGTGGCAGCAAAGGAAAAGCAAACCTAGTTGAATGAGCAAAGCTGGAAGCTTCCCAACAAAACATGGTGTGCTCTGTGACTGGTGCTGTTCACTCTGCACCAGAGCCCAGCTCACCTGTGGCTAAATGCTGTCACCAAGAGACCTCCTGCAGGGTTCCAAGCTGTGCTCAGGGCAGGTCAGGGCATGAAAACCCTGGGATGTCTGCCCAGCTGATCGTGGTGCTGTTCCCTGTGTGCAGATCTGATGTATGTACTGTGGCTGTTCTTCGTTGTCATGGCCTGGAACTGGAACTGCTGGTTGATCCCCGTCCGCTGGGCTTTCCCCTACCAGACCCCAGCAAACATCCACTGCTGGCTGCTGGTGGACTACCTGTGTGACCTCATCTACCTGCTGGACATCCTCATTTTCCAGACCCGGCTGCAGTTCGTCCAGGGGGGAGACATCATCGTGAGTGGCATACGCTGCATCCACCACTGCAGGGACCGGCTGGGGGGGCCTCCCATCCCCATCCCCATCCTCAGACCTCTGAGTTGAGCTCTCCAAGCTCTCCCACCACGACTGCAAGCATCTCTCCTGACACGTGGTGGATAAGCCAGCTGTCTTTTTGTCTGCCAAATACATTATTTGTTCCCTAAAGGCAATACCAGCCCATCTAGAAAACGCATGGTCCGTGGCAGCCCCGTTCCTGGGAAGGGATGCCAGGAGGGTGCTGCTCTGTGGGGTTGTTCTGCCCATGGTGTGAGGTGCTCACTGACCAGCCCTGGTGTAGTTGTGCCCTGCTAACCATGGGCATGGGCATAAAAAACTCTTGAGTTTGATTTTCAGGAGCAGGCTGGGCAGAATGCATTAGCAATTGAAATCTGAACACATAGATCACGTGCCTGAGAAGAGGGAAAGCCCTTGATTTTGTTTCCAAATTCAGTTAAATAAGCTGTGAAAAATCAAACCTTGAGAGTACAGCCTTCCCATGGCCATGCAGATGCTCAGGCAGGCAGGTTCCTCCTGTAAACTCTGTTTTTTGTGAGATTGCCACTGTGATGTGCTTTCTCTGGGATGCAAAACAAGCACAGGATGTCCCAAGATAGGATGGGAAGATGGCATATGGCCAGGTCTTCTGCTTGTCTTGTTCTGCTCCCATTCCTGGAAATGAAGGGAAAATCTTCCCTGTTATGGTGCAGAAAGGGAAAACCAGGCATGAGCATGTTGGCCATGACTTTGCTTTCTGTAAGCAATGATCAATCTTCCTCTCTCTCTCTCTCTCCCCTTCCTGTTCCCAACCAGACTGATAAAAAGGCCATGAAAGAGAACTACCTGAGATCACAACGTTTTAAGGTTCGCCATAATTTTATTTATTAATCTGAATATTTAATCTGCCCCGTGGTTTGCAGCCCCATCCCAGTGCACCTGCAGGTCCCCTCAGAGGCTTCTCTCTTTGTGTGGATTTCAGATGGATGTGCTGTGCCTCCTGCCCCTGGATTTCTTCTACTTCAAAATTGGTGTCAACCCACTCCTGCGCTTCCCTCGATGCCTGAAGGTGAGTTGGAGTTTACAAAATCAGGCAGAAGAGCACCTACAGTGGATTTGGAGGAGTTCTGTGCTGCTGGGGTGAACTATGGCTTGCTAAACTCGTTAATGATGACAAGAGGATTGTAAAATGTAAGGGAAGTCTTATCCCAAAGGCTTTGCAGTGCTGTTTGTTAAATCTTCATTTCAATACTAAGCCATGCTCACATTTGAATAGAAGGGCACTTAGAGATGGACCCAAATCTGTCCGTGGCAGCCTGTGCTGCAGGGGGGCTGCAAGAGGGAAGCAGAGGGGCAGTGGGGCTTTATGGGGAGGTGACTGTCCCAGTGGGGGCTGCAGGAAGCTGGAGCATGCTGCTTTCCTTCTCCTCCCAGTACATGGCCTTCTTCGAGTTCAACAACCGCCTGGAGGCCATCCTGACCAAGGCATACATCTACAGGTGAGGGGGGCCAAGGGAAGGAGGGAGTGTGGAGTTGCTGTTTGCCACTGGGGAGGAAGGTTTACTTTGGTGTGCACCAGTTCCGGGCTCCTGGTTTATTTTCCTGCCACCCCTGGGCTGGCTGATGTGGATGTTGGCTGATGAAGCAGCACGTGGGGCTCCCCGAGCCCATGTGGGTAGGATCATCTCTCTCACGTTTTTTTCTGGCTCTTCTAGAGCTGCAGGGCTGCAGGAGGGAGCAGCAGGGTGCATGTTTGGGTGCTCTGTGATTCCTGCAACAGCAGGACCTCTCGGTCATCGTTTTGAGGCTCCTTGTGATGCTGGGGGTGGTAGTGGGGACATATTTCTCCCAGAAGACACTATATCATCTCCTTTTCTGCTCTCTCCTGGTTCTTTTTGCAGAGTGATTCGAACAACTGCCTACTTACTGTACAGCTTGCATGTGAACTCCTGCCTCTACTACTGGGCCTCAGCCTATGAAGGACTGGGCTCTACCACCTGGGTCTATGATGGGGAAGGAAACAGGTACAAGCCAGGGCTTGGATCTTACACAGCACAGCCTGTGCTGAGCTGAAGTAATAATGGAGGTGTTGGGGTGCAACTGGATTCATAAAAACCCTGGAAGGAAAGGGTTGGGAATGCCAGGAGAAGATGTGGAGCGTCCTTTGCTAACAATTTGTTCACAAACCCTTATTCTCCCCTGATGATTTCTGAAAGTGTAAATGTTGCTGAAAACACATTGCTGGTTTATGGCAGTGGCGCTGTAAGGAGCAGCCAGAGCAGCTGAGCCTCCTACATGGAGGTTTCTGGAGAATCTATAGGTCCCCCTGCTCCTGTAGCACCTCCAGAAACACCTGCAGGTGTGGTGGGGAGTCTGAAGCCCTTCAGTTTTTCCCTCTGTCACCCATAATTACTCTCAGCAGGCTCTGGCTTGCCATGGCCAGAGGATGTGAGCTCAGTGCAGAGGGGTGAAACAGGCCTTCATGCCAGAAATGCCTTCAGAGCTGCCTCCTCTTTCCCTCCCAGCTACATCCGCTGCTACTACTGGGCAGTCAAAACCCTCATCACCATCGGGGGCCTGCCAGACCCCAAGACACTGTTTGAGATTGTCTTCCAGCTGCTGAACTACTTCACAGGCGTCTTTGCTTTCTCTGTCATGATAGGGCAGGTGAGTGGGAGTCGTGGAGGGTTCCCAGCCTCAGGTGGGGATGGTTGCAGTGTGGTTGATCTGCAGGTTTGCATCTTCAGGTTTGTTTTTCCCATTTGAGGACCTGCTTGGCACTGGTGCAAGACAAAAAGTACTTGCTGGGTGCTGTTAGGGCTCGGTTTACACACTCTAGGCTGCTCAAGTGATGGATAAGTGACAGCAACTAAAACTTTTCTTCCACCTCTTCCGTTCAGATGAGAGACGTGGTTGGCGCCGCTACTGCAGGGCAAACTTACTACAGGAGCTGCATGGACAGTACCATTAAATACATGAACTTCTACAAAATCCCCAGAACTGTTCAGAACCGGGTGAAAACGTGGTATGAGTACACGTGGCACTCTCAAGGCATGCTAGGTGAGACCCAGCCACTCCAAGGGCTGTGTTTTACTGTGGCTGTTTTGCAGGGCTGAAATGTTACTGTCAAATAGCACTGCAGTTTTGGGGTGTAGGGTGACTTATTTTGCTCTTCACTACTGGCTCACAGCACTTTGGTGACCCGGCATCACTCATAGCACACTGAGTCCAGTGTCCCACATGCTGGTCCCTGGGGAGAGGGCAGTGACTGGCAATCACTGGCCAGAATGTGTCCAGCAGCAAAGACACCAGCTCACCGTACCAGGCAGGACCAGGACCTCTGTGCCCATCCTCCTGGGCAAGAAAGATAATGGTTTGGACTCAGTGATGTGTCTCTGAGAGCCATCAGGGCAGGGATAATGTGAAGGGTGGTTCTCCATCGCCCCTTGGATTTAGACCTGCAGGTTGCTGGGTGGGCAGAGGCTGGAGGGGACCCTTCTGGGAGAGCTGGCTCCTGCCCTCTGCCACCAGAATGTGAGTTGCTTCCCTACTGCCACGTCAAGGACATGCTCTCATATCAAGAGCTGGAAACAGCCAGTTTTCTGCTTTGTCTCACAGATGAGTCAGAGCTGCTGGTGCAACTGCCAGACAAGATGAGGCTGGACATCGCCATCGATGTGAACTACAACATCGTGAGCAAAGTGGCCCTTTTCCAGGTATCCCCTGCAGCACGGGTCCTGCCTGGCAGAGCCTGCCATGCTGACACAGACTTACACCATGTTGGCTCTATTTTGGCTCAGGGTTGTGACAGACAGATGATCTTTGACATGCTGAAGCGGCTCAGATCGGTGGTCTACCTGCCTAATGACTACGTGTGCAAGAAGGTAATGTGACATATGATGCTTGGGTGCCCTCCCATGCCCGGCGTTACAGCCAGGCTGTGCAGGGCACTAGGGGAAAGCCAGGCCTGGCCCATCACCCTGGTGTTGAGCCACTTCACAGGGAGGGAATTTGGAGCAAAATCATCCTTGGTTGCAGCCATTAACAGCAGGAGACCAGGGAAGAGCCTGTCGAGCTGCAGGAGACCTTGGGGTGCATAGATGGTTCTCGGGAGTAAACACCATCAAGACAAAGAATTTTGGGAGCTTAGAGAGGGCAGTATGGTCATGGGAGTTTCCAGCAAGATGCTGGTTAGGGCATCCATGAGGCCTCCCTGTTTCTGGGCATCCCCCCCAGCACCCCTCTTCCCTGCAGGGAGAAATAGGCCGTGAGATGTACATTATCCAGGCGGGACAAGTGCAGGTGCTGGGGGGACCCGACGGCAAATCCGTGCTGGTGACTCTGAAAGCTGGATCCGTGTTTGGAGAAATAAGGTGAGAGAAGCATTTTCAGGGAAATACACTCGTGGGCTCTGGGAGAGGAAGGTGGGAAGTGGAAGGATCAGCAGCATCCCAATTATCTTTGTGATTGAGAGCCATAAACACTGGGCAGCAGCTGAGACACAGATTACAGGGTTTTTCCTTGGAGCTTTTCTGCTGTTTTTGTCATCATGTTGTTTTCAGCCTGGGGAGCTGATGATGTTAAGCGGAGGTACATGGATGGAGGGGTGAGAAAATGAATAAGAAAAGATGCTTCACAAAAACAGTCTCACAACCATTTAATCCACCCATTTCATGGGTATGCAATGTCCTGTACCAGTCTGTAACACAGGGATGCTGCTGCCTCCCTACAGCCCAGCAGCCACTGGACAGGTGTAAAATGCAACATTCAACCCTCCAAACCCCCAAATCATTTTTTATATAGTGCAGTATGCAAATTTCCTTCAAAAATTAGATATGGGAAATTCCATCGGGAGTGAAAATTACGCTCTGAGTCCTCTGAAAGAGAGAAATGGAGGCATGCAAAAGGAGACCTGAAGTTGTGCTGAGCCTGTGAACAGAAGCACTGACGTCTTGCCGTGTCTCTCTCAGCTTGCTGGCGGCAGGAGGGGGAAATCGCCGAACGGCAAACGTCATAGCTCACGGCTTCGCGAACCTTTTCATTCTGGAGAAGAAGGACTTGAACGAGATTTTGGTGCACTATCCGGAGTCTCAGAAGCTGCTGCGTAAGAAGGCCAAGTGCGTGGGGTTTTTAAAAATAGCAGAGCCCGGATATCAGAATCTCAGAGGAGATTTCCCTCTGTGCGAAGCCCCGGGAAAGCTCCTGCTGCAGGTGCTGGGTTCTCTCTCGCAGAGGCGGCTCCCGCTCCGGGCTGGATCCGCTGTGCCTCGGCAGAGGGCACCCGTCCCTCGTCGCTGGGCTGGGGAGGCTGGGGCTGCCCCAGCCCTGCTCTGAACCTTCGCCACTAAAAGCGGGTGGAGCTGGGGAACGAACGTGGCCAGGGTGCCTTCGTTTAAAAATCTATTAAAGTATTTAATTTTTAGCATTACTTATTATTCTATCCTTCCTAAGGCATAACAAATCCCTGCCCTTTTAACACCTGTTTTTTCCTCGCTATAAAATCCAGCTAATAGAACACGTTCCCGGGCTGACATCATCTCTCCTTTTCCTTGCTGTAGGAAAATGCTGAAAAGCAACAACAAACCCAAAGATGAGAAGGGAGGCCCTGGAGACGCGCTGATCATTCCCCCAAAAGCTGAGACCCCGAAGCTCTTCAAGGCTGCCCTGGCTGCCACGGGGAGGATGGGGGGCAAAGGGCCGCTGGGGCGGCTCCGCTGGAGGCTGAGGGAGCTGAAGGAGATGCAGGCGGCGCAGGTCAGCATGGGAAGGATGGAAGTTTAGCTTTGCTTCATTAGATGCCGAGTCTCTGTTCCCCCTCCCCACTGGCTTCAGACTCGTTAAGGTGCCTTAAGGAAGTGAGCTCAGGTCATCGGGCACTGACACAGCGTGGGCAGATGGATAGGGGTGACCCAACATCTCCAACAGGGCCTTGGGAGAATGCCAGTGTCCCACAGGGGTTTGTTTTGCAACACAGAAGGGTAGTACACTGACTTTTTGCCTAGCTCTGCTAAGCCTGAGTGTAATTTCTAGCTGGGCTGTAGCCACAGATGGAATGGATGCCTCTTGCATCCTGCAGAGACAGAGCCTCTCATTATTAATCGATGTGCTGGCAGGACAGAGGGCAGTGCTGGCACCGAGCACCCACAGCCCAGTCAATATATCAAAGCTTTCCTGGCACAGCTGGGGCAGAGCCCCCACAGCAGGCACTGCTCTCCCACTAGCTCTGCATGAAACCCCCTGCTTTTTTTTTCTTTCTTTTTTCTTCCAACTGTCTCAGCTAAACTTGAAAACAAAGTTTTGTCCTGTTGTTGCTCTTCCCAGCATGGAACCACGCAGGCTATCACATCTGGACACGTAGAGGGAGGTGGAAGAGTAGCTGATAGGGAGGGGCGGCCTTGAGGCTGGGTAAACAGCCAGGGAGATGCCAGGCATAGCTGCATTTCTGCAGGCCTTCACAGAGGCACAACAGAGGCTTCACAAATGTGGTGTTCAGTACTAATTCATGACCAGTTCATGGCAGTGGTGAACAGAGGCACTTCAGGCTCCATAGGGTAGTGGCAACAAGACCTGTCACTGAAGGGTGCACATTTTGAGAACCAACCCCACTAGTGGGTTAGCAGGACCCCACTGCTGGAAAGACATCCCTCTCCATAGCACATCCTTAGGACAGCTTTCCAAGTCTCCTCTCTGAAGGAGGAGCAGTCTGGGGCTGCTCCCTCACAACACCACTTCTGCCACGTTTAGCCCAGATCAGCCCCTCCAGATGCTTCAGGAGCAAAGCAAGAGCTAGTGCAGGAGGTGTGAGAAGGCTCTGTTGCACTCCTCTCTATGTGTTTCTCAAGACATACAGGATATAATCCAGCTGCCCCTCTTGCAGGGGGCAACTCTGGCAACAAAATGACATCCCAATGTATGTGGTGGAACCATAGAAGAGCTGCCTGCCTTTGCACAGTGCAGACACTCTGTTGGGGGTACTGGGCAAGCGTCTGCTAAGGTTGATTTCACCTTTTTGGTTTGTTTTTATTGCAGGGTTCCAGTTTCAGTCCAACCCCACCAAAGTCACCAGTGCACCAGAGATCGCCTGTCACCTCCCACAGAGACCAAACCCGCCCAGGAGAAATATCCTCAGAATCTTCTGATCATTTAGTCACCGTTCGTGTGATTCCCACGGCACAAGAAGATGAGGAAATCCTCGCTGCTGAGATTTCAGAGAAAGAAGACAAAGAAAAAGGAGAGAAATGAAACAGCAGCACGTCCTGGGGCAGGCGTAGGAGTCAGGCAAATGCCTGGGGTAGCAGATTTTTGTTATTAATGATTTCCATGCGGTGGCTGTAGGCTTTGCAATGTGCTGCGGGTAGGATCTGCCTCTCTTTTCTGTCCAGACCCTCATTCCCTGCTGATAAAACCCTCTGCCATTTGACCCAGAACCATACAAGCCTTCCATGGTCTGCAGATCAATATTTATTGAGCATCTTTATGAATTTCCCACTAAATCTCAGGCCAGCCCTCTTGCTTTGAAATCCAGCTTTATGGAGGGAGAGCTCTGGAAGAAATTGCTTTTTATGGCTCTGGATGGTTAATGAGTGTTCAGATAAAGCGTGAAGAGTTATTCACCTCTGACAGCTGAGTCACTGCTTGGCCAGAAACAATCAGGGGGAAAAAAATAACAAGGTTTCTCTGTTGGGCTCAAGGTTGACAGCGGCAGTGGAGAGTGATTCATCCGGAAAGGATGCGGACTATGCTCACAAGCCGAGCGTGGAGCAAATCACACTGTCACAAGAATGCCAAGGTCTGTCCCCGAGTGCACAGTCTGCAAGGTACTTGAGGGTCTCTGCGTGGTGCCAAGGCCACCTTGAGTTTGCCACTGGGAAGAGTTCCTGCCAGCAATCCACCCTGGGAAGGTGGTGGGGCCTCCATCACTGCAGGGTCTTGTGGAGAGATTTGATGAGCATCTTTCAGGGATGGAGAAGCACAATCCTGGATGTTCCTGGAGTTCCTTTCTAGCCCTGGGTTTCCATGGGTGCACCAACCTGGCGCTGCTGGGAGAGATAAACAGAGGGCAGGAAGGGAGAAGCTGAGTTGGTTCCCAGCTGGGAGGGGAAAGAGAAGTGCAGTAAGTGCTCTCCTCTCCCAGACAGTGTTTCAGAGTCAGCTCAGAGTCTGTGCCACACAAGCAACTCTGCACAACCGTGCAGGTGCTCCCCTGCAGTCACTGCTGGACCTCAGTGACATCCACTTTTCCAGCAGCTGATTTCCAGCCCTTCAGTCACTTGACTGGCTCTTGGCCACATTTCCCATGCAGGAGCCACGCTGGTATTGCTCATTGCTGCGACAGGGCACTTGTGAAGACACTCTCCCAGTGCTGGGACTGGGCACTGGAAGGGAAGTGAACATCTGATTAGCAGCCAGCACACCCAGCTGATGGCTCAAGGTGTCTGATCTTCGCCCAGCACCAACCAGAGCAGCTGCTGGTGAGCTGAGAGGTGGTGAGAAGTGGGATGGCACCAAATGAGGCACTGCAGATCCTCCCCAAGGTTTTTGCTCACCACATCCCCACAGCACTGCTGGCTCCATTGAGAGGAGACAGTTTCCATCCTCTGGAGGAAAAGCTGGGGCAGGTTTTGCCACAGGGAGCAGCCCCATCTCCGCAGCCAAGGGGCTTCTCAGGTGTTCAGCAAATCCTGTGAGCAGTGCTGCAGGTTCCACAGGTCTGGCTGTGAGACAGCCAGGGCTGTTCATGCAGAGTGTCAGCTCTGGCATCACTCCCCGGGTGATCCCTCTTCCCATCAGCAGCCTGGGGCTGACCTTCACCTCCTTTGGGATCCTCTTCTTTTGTTGCTTCCCCCCCCCCCTTGCAAAATAGATGGGTTTCTGTGGCAGAAAAAGCCAGAATAGATGTTAGCATTAATTAACAATGGCTTGCTTTCTTTTAAACAAATTTAACGAGCTCCACTGTACTGCAGGAGGGTCTGAAGCCACCACTGCCCTTCACATTGCAGGGGAGAGGCTGCACTCACCCAAACCTCCCTGAATATTTCTCGTCCTCAGTCATTTGCAAGTGGTTTCCTGCTGGGTGGAAGGTTTCCGTGCAGAGTGCAAAGTATTTTCTTTTCACTCTATAAACATTTATATAATCAAACCAGGAAATGTGCAAGAGTCAAACTGGGGCTCTGATTTGCTGCTATGGTTTGATACAGTTTAGAAAAAGCATTTAAATAAATAGTGAGGTGTAATGGCTTTCATAATTCACTGTATCTACAATAAACACCACGTAGATTACCGTTCTTTTGCTGTGGATTTATTTCAACATTCCAGTTGTTTTCCCACTCTTTGCTCACTGATGCACCAACAGAGCCAGAAAGCCCTGAACATGCAGTTCACAGCTTTTTCCAATAAATAATTTAGAGGTCACATAATACTGGCAGAATGATTGTAATTTTTATTTTAATCACCAGCAGGAGGGAAAAACTCCTCCTTAAATGGCAAATATTGCTTGAAGATCTTAGTTTTCAACATGCAGCGTGAGATGGTGATGGATACACGACTGGTAATTCTGGAAGCACGGGGACATCTGAAATTATCCTTCCCTGTGTTCTGTTTACGGCTTTAGTTCTTTGGAGGGATTACTCTCCAGGTAATAATTAAGGTCAAGGTAGGGCTGGGCTTATGAGCTGGGCTGGGGAGTTGAGCTCAGGTCTATTTGCTGTGCAGGACTATTTAGAGGTGACAGGGAGGCTGAGGTGACTTCAGTGCCTCTTGGTTTGGGGGTTGCCATGAGCTGGCTTTCTGCTGAATTTTGTAATTCCACTCATTTACCAGTTTTGCTGTATTTGCAATGGGCTTCTTTGCATTTGTTCCAGCAAGTATCTCACAGTGGGCACTTGTCACTCCGTGTCCCCTACAACTGCCCTTGGAACTTTCCTGATGGATTTGGTAATGCTCCATGTACCTTTACTGCATTTCTTATCAGCTTTTGCTCCCTCCACTTGGTGTCCTCAAGTCTTGGGTCTATCTGATATGATATCCTCTAATAATATGAATGCAGTACTTGAGGGATCTTGCCAGGCAGCTGCTTATTGCCATAGAAACCAGGTTTTCTTGCAGTGATATTTTAGCTGTTGCTACTTTTTAGTGAAATACGTGGAATAGAGGACTGCTGGAGGAGGAAGCAGAGCTTGCTGTTGGAGCTGTAGGAATGTGACGGGTTTTGCCTCACTATCACAAGCAGCATCTTTACTGGAGGCTTTATATATACTGTTTACATATATAAAAGTATTAATATAAATACATATATATACTTTTTATAGTCATATTCCCTGTGACCTGTGCTGTTATGTCTTTCAGAGAACTGATACTGATTCAATGCTCTGTATGAAGTTAAAGAAGACAAATGTCTCCCTTTAAAAAAATCAGGCATCTGATGGCGAAGGAAGTTGGTTTCCCCTGGATAGAAACAGGGCAGGTAGCTTCTCTGTATTTATAGCCAGAGCAATCTTTTAAAAAGATTAAGTGCAATTGCAGGTTAATCACTGATAAGGTTGTAACGAAAGTAAAAGCAAATAAGCAGGTTTGAGGATTAGACTCAGGTCCAGAAAGAAATTTCGGGATAAATGGAAAGCCCAGTTAAATGGTGTTCAATTAGAAAGCCTGAAATAAAATTAAGCACTTTAACCTTGAAGCCTGCAGACCTTAACCAGCAGGACACAGCCCTAGTTCAGAGAACAGTCTGTAACCCACTTTTTCTGCCTATATATAATTTTTTTCCCATGTGTAGCTCTGCTTTGAGTCATGGTTGCATATAAACCCCTCCGAATCCCTTTTATCTTCCTCTTAAATGGAGCTAACAAAACTCTGGTTTTCTCTGTCCTGAGCAAGCAGCTCCTTTTAAGTGCAGAAATGGTCCCACTGGAGTTAGCACCCTGAAAAACAGCCAGACCACCATTTGGGAAGGGGTCACACAGAGGTTCACAAGCCCACAGGTGCCCATGCTAGTGTTTATTAACAGCTCAGCTTAGGCTGAGCTCAGGCTTGATGACCTTTTTCCTTTTCTCATTCTTTCCTCATTTACCCATTCTTATTTTGGGATGAAACTCGCCCACCTTGGTTCATGTCATAGTGTGAATATCTTAGGGAGACCTGCACAATATCAGTGAGTTGGGTGTGAGTTCATCTGAAGAAGAGAAGCCTAGAAACCCACATTATTTCATGTAGCTTTTCCTGCTTTTAGAAGTCAGTTGATACATGAGAAGAGCTGGAAGTCAAACAGTTAAAGTCTCAAAACTTCTTTCTTGGACAAATTGGAAGGGATTTGAGAAGAAACGTAAACAACTGGAAAAGTGAGATAAATCAGGTTGTGGGGATTGATGATATGGGGTGGCCAGGGAACACCTCTGCCAGCTCTGGGCTGTCACACCCCTAAAGTGCTCCACACGGTTTTGCAGGTGCTCACTTTGAAAACTTGAGCTTGCCAGGACAGCCACTGCTCCCTTCCCAGCTCTGTCTGTCAGAAGAGGTGGGGAGGAGGGCTCTGCATCCACACAGCAGGACTGCTGCCCTGGCCCCCAGCGCGAACATTGGGGCCTTCTGGAGCCTCCCATGTGTCTCCTCGTGGATGGTCCGGATTCACCCCAGGATGAGCATCACGTGGATGGTCCGAATTGGCCCCAGGGTGGGCATCACATGAGCCGCCCCGTGCAGCTCTGTCTTAGCAGTAACCGAAGGAATGAAGACCAGCCAGACTAGTTACTCATTCTAGATAAGAGGCTCTTTTGTGCTGCAGAAATACCAACATCACGTGAAAATCCCTCCGCTGCCATGGTTACTGGCCACCGTCAGAGCCGCCAGCGAGACGGGACTAGAAGCATTGACAGGGCTTCTGGTCTCCCTTTCACAGGGGGGGAACTCCAGCCATAAAACCCGCACTCTGCCCCAAAAAGGAGGGGAGATGGCTGCAGGGACTTCCGAGCCCTACCCACACCCGGCATCGCGATGCTGAGAGCTTGTTGCGTACAGGCTCTGCCCCACCACTGGGCATTTGGCTCTGGGTTTTATGAATTCCTCACTAATAACCTGAGATATTGTTTAAAAAGTGAGAAAATTGTGCTGCTTCCTGGGTGGGCTCTGCCCCGTTTCCTGGTTTTCTGGCATTTAGGAACAGCTTGACCTCTTGGCACTCTTGCTTTTTGCACTAATGCTTTTCTCATTAAAGTGCTTTCCTGAACACTAATTAGGGCGGTTTTCCTTTTGTAAATTAGCCTGATACGATCTGTGTGTCTTGGCAGACACCCTTGGAGCAGGAACCCAGGGCTTTGCTGTTTGATCGCTGTTTATTTTGCAAATCTCCCCAGTTTCACTGCTCTTAACTGCCTTCTAGAAAGTGCTGGCAGGTGGAGATTAATGGGAGGGAAATGGGGCTTTCCAGCTGGCCTGCCTTGAGAAACAGGAGAGTTTTTGGTGCTACAGGGGCCTTCCAGCCTCTGCGGGTTGTTGGGGTGGTGTGGGCACATGAGCTCCTTCCCATCCCGCCCCGGCATCCTCGCCTGCTGTGCAGTGGAGGAGCAGGTCTGCAAGCAAAGGCACTGCCTGAACCAACCTTTTGACAGGTGATAGAATAAAATATCTGATTAACATGCTCATTCTGTGCAATTAAAGCACTTCTCCTGACTATAGCAATTGCTCAGACCTGAGCAACCCATCTAAGTATGGATGCCTGCAGAGGGAGGGAGGTCCACCTGTCTGCCACTGCCCCTAAATCGGTGGTGTCAGCAATTTGCTGGGGACCAATGGTGCTCAGGAGGGGATGGACGTTAATCAGCTCTCATTTTCTTAATGCACTGGCAGATGGGAGCGGAGGGGACGGTGCTTTCTCTGTCTCTGGTCACGGATGGGACAGAACCACAAGTGGTTTATATGGGGTGAGAAATTCAGCAGTGAAGGAGACACTGGGCACGGGAAACCACCCTCTGCCTTCACTCACTGGGAAGGCTTGCAGTGAGTGGAGCATCCCTGGAGGGTCCTGCTACCCTGGCTCTGCATCAGCACTGGGACCCTCCTGGTACCAGGCACTATCACGGACCATCTTTACAACAGCATTTACTGGCCCTCAATAAGGGAAGAGGAGAACTGCAGGGGCTTCACTCAGAGACCCCTGAGGCTTGGACAGAGCGACAAAGCCCTTGAAGAAAAGGCAGCGATTTTCCAGTGCCAGTGTGCCAGGAGTGCGGCACCAGGTGTGGAAAAGTGTGGTGAAGCATTCCACCCCAGGGAGCTGCTGCTGCCAGCACAGCCCCACCACCCCAGCTGGCTCCCAGCGTCCTAGGGAGGCTTGAGGGGAGGTTCCCACAGACCCCCTCTGGAGCTCAGCATCCCTTCCCGGGCTGTGCTGAGCCATGCACACACTGTGGGCGCTGGCAGGACTGTCAGTGCAGGGCTGGAGCAAGGGGAGCAGCAAGAGGAGCGGGATGCAGGCTGTGCAGAGCATCCCTGCCCGCGGTGAGGACGGTGAGCGGCGCAGCCTCCAGGGGTGTTTCTGCCGACCCGTGGGCACGGTGTGGAGACTGGCCTGTGGAGGAGGATGCTTCTGCAAAATGCACCCAGGACCAGGGGTGGCCTGGATGGGCCCGCAGGTGAGAGCAGTGGTGGGGGCTGGGGGTGAACAGGGGATGGTCTGTTTCAAAAGCAAAGGCTGGGGATGAAAACCAGCAAAATGCCTCTGGATTGGAGTCGTGTTCACAAAACATGCCTGGATGTCTGCACACAGGCTCTGTATTTATTTTGCTGTTGCTTCCCTAGGGGTTAATTCAGCAGCACTTTTTGTCTGATGGGCTGAAGGTGAAGATATGTGAACAGAGATGTCTGAGCACCAGAGAGCCCTGGTCCCACCTCACCTGGGATGCTGAGCACCCCAGCCATGCCTTGGTCCCAGCTTGTGTACCATTTCCTTCTCCACCTCATCCTTGTTTCACCTGACACTTCTCTTGGATCTGCAAATGTGAAAGCCCATGAAGATTTACATGAAATTCCCAGCAAGCTGGCAGTTATTCCTTGTCAGTCTGCATAAACCCTTATGACTATTCCTCCTGCCTGTGCTGCCAGCTTTTCCTTAATGTCTCCTCGTTTTTCCAGTTGTGAGTGATCGCTGAAGGGATCTCCTGGCAGAGAGGACTCAGGTTCACCCTTCACATCCCTTTCACCTCTAAGGCACATGCATGAAAATATGGGTGTGGGTCTGCTCCTCTTCATAAAGAGAAATTAAATCTGCTCACGCGGCGCCGGGTGCAGGCAGCAGAGCTGAAGCGTGTGGCTGTTTAATATTCATTGGGTGTAGATGGAAAACTTTTCAGTTCTAAAATAGCCTTGCTCAGCGCTGTGCTGCTCTGTTTTCCCCAAGCCTTAGCAGGAGGCTGGAATTCAGCGTTTCTCCAGAACTTCCCCTGGCTCAGCCAGGAAGCTGAAGACCCTATGTTTGGGTGCAAAACCTGCTTTGAGGACAGATCCTGCCATCCTATTTGTGGTTTGTAGGTCCGTAGTCTGCTGCAACAGAACCTTTGAAGCACCAACACAGGAACAAGATATTTTGTGCTTTTTTCTGAAACAGGATGAGTTTCTGTGGTAGTCGTGTATCTATTTTTGTGTTAACGGGAAAAAACAGTTTTTCCTGTAAAATTTTGGCAGGCAGATTCATGGATCTCTTTGGTGACTTACTCAATAGAGTGCAGTTTTCTTCACCATCACAATTGCACCTTAGAAGAAAAAAGAAAAAGATAATTTGGTCCCAGTTAGGTCCATAACAATTAAATAAGCTCCAGTAAGTTAAACCAGAAAGACCTCAGGCTTTCTCCTTGGTGAGTGGGAAGCTGTGATAGGATGGGGTGGGCTGGAATGCTCTGGCTCAGTGTAGATAATAGCGGGGAAGAGATCACCCAGCAGTGCACAGAGGTGGTGGGAGCATCCCCTCAGTGCTGGGGAAATGGGACTTGGATGTAAACGGGCACCTGAGCACAGCTGAGCCGGTGCATCCCTGGGCTGTGGGCAAAGACCTCTGCTGAAATCCACCGCTGCTGTGGGGCTCTGAGCCATGCAGTGCAAGCACAGGGACATCCATTATGTATCACCCGTGTCAGTAATCCATGGGAAGATAATGTTTCCAGCCCGCTGGAGGACTCCTGGTGCCAAAAGCTGCAGAGCAGTGGTGGTACAGCATCCCGTACACGCCGGCGCTGAGACACAGCGGGACAAGTGGAGCGGCTGGACTGTGCCTGCTGAGCATTCCTAGGGCACCTTAAAATCCAGAGGCAGCAAGGAGTGAGCTGAGGACCTGATGTGCCAGGAGGGAGTTGCAGTAGGACTTTGCAGACAGGTTGATATCGAGCAGTCAAAGCCAGTTAGAGGGAAAGCTATTTAATTCCACCGGTGAATATCCCACCTTCTTTGCATATTCATGTCTTTGTCGGGTGCAGCTCTCACGTTGCAGTCAGGATGCAGCTGAGCCCTTTGCATGCTCTACCCACCATCACAGTATTTTCCTTCATGTGGCTGCATTTGCTTTATGACCACAGGGACATTTCCCTCTTCCCTGTAGAAGCTCTTGCTGATTTACCTCTGCCCATGCCTAAAACAGCTGGATGTTGTTAGTTAGCCCAGCATTCCTCCAGCCCCTGCCCCAGCATGGCAGAGCCACTTCAGTCCTAAAACTCTATCCCTAAATTATTCAGAATTACTGCTTTTGCTTCGTTTCTTCTCCAAAGTCAAGCACACTTGAGAGGGCACTAAAAATAAATGGTTTTGCTGAGCACTAAATCTATTTCTTAAAGGAGAGGGCTCCCATCCCTTCTGCCTGTGCAGAGGAAAGCCTAAGCCTGTCTTTGGACACCCTGACACTGGTGAACTAGTAAAATTCGGAAAAGATCTCAATTGCCCGCCTGCAGCTTCTATCTTCAGACATTTCTTTATCTAAAAAGAATTGTGTAAAGCACCCAAGGTCTCGTGGAGAGGGTCCAAAGGACACCCTGTAACCACTGGCTGGGGCACCGCTGGTAGGCTGGTAGGCTCCTGGAGTTCCAGGATCTCCTCCCGGGATGCAGCCATCTTTCCAGTAGAGCCCAAATTTTTATTTGCTGGATAAAATGGCCTGGATGGCATTTACTTGGTATCCAACTGCCCCCTTGCTGGGTCTGCTCCAACCAGCATGGGCATCCCCCAGCCAGCAGAGAGGGTTTAGCCTCGGCAGGGACACCTCCTGCTTATTCTTAGCCTTGTTTCTAAGAAGTGCTTTATAAGCAGGAGCCCGTGTTGACTAATGCCATGAAACATTAATGACTTAGGAGGTGAGCTGCAGCCCTCCCACAGAGCAGCTCCCTGCTCCCCAGCAGCCGGAGAGGCACAGGATGAGCCCAGCAGTGCTTTGCATAGGGGAGGCACAGGCATTAAAGCCAAACCCAAGTTGTACCTGAAGCCAGCTGAAAAATATGACAAAGATAAAAGGTAGGTAAAAGGGAGATAGAGGCTGATGTATGCTTAGATGGCTGTGCATCGCAGTCCGGGATAGGAAATTCGGAGGGGTGGCTCTCCCCCACCTGGTGGCTGCTCCATCTCACACAGCACTGCCCTGGCTGCCTGCACAGCAGAGGTTTTCTCTACCTGAACACAGCAGGTTGAAAAAGAGGTTGCTTTTGTCATTTGCTTGATATAGAGGGGATTTGCATGGGGGGACATGGGAAGAGCTGAGCCGTGGTGTGCAGCAGCTCCCAGCCAGAGCTACCGGCTCCTTGGTTGTGGTTCCATGCTGCCCTGGGCTGTCCAAACCCAGCCTAGCCAGCTCACAGGACTTGGTCAAGGGGGGCTGATCTGCAGAGCCCCCACTACCATCCAAAGCAGCATCCCAATGTGTTGGATTTCGGAAGAAATCCTTGCAACACCTCTCCCCAGCTCCTGCTCTCCACCCAGTTCCACACAACCCTATCTCGAGGATCAGAGCCTCAGGGTTGAATTAATTCAGCTAGTGAACTTTAAAATGAGTATTAAATTTCTCAGGAGCATGCTAAGACTTAATTAAAACTCCTGTCATTGTGTGAAATGGCAATGTAGGAATGTAGGAATGCAGGGGTTTGTTCTTGCTTTGGAAAGTGTTTCATGTTGGCTTGGCAAGCTGTGCCTCAGCAATGCTGAGAAATCCCCTCATCTCCCTCCTCGAGGAGGAGCAAAATTAGAATAATTAGCTGGTTTGTAATTAATTGTGCTCTGGGGACACATTCTCACGATGTCTGGTGCTTCTGGTGGGAATTTTCTACAGGGAACATCCCAGTATACAATAGACTTCAGGTATCAGGTGTGCTCCCGCCTGCGTTCCTGGACCAGGTTATCACATTGCTCAAAGGGAGGGGAGGGGGAGTCACATTTTTTTTCTGGCATTTGGGGTATTTTTTAGCTGTCTTACACATGTAGGTTAAATATTTGCTCAGGGCAGAACAAATGTCCAATGCAAAGGGCCCCACTCAGTGATGTGTTTCGATCGTTGGAGCTTCCCCTCACCCAAGTAAAAGGCAAATTAACCTGCCTGACTTCACAGCACCACAGCAGTGATGCTTTTCAGATACAGCACAGGCTGGGCTAAAAGCAGAGCCAAACCCACACCAGGGTCACTGTCCCCCTGCAGCATGCCCCGTGGCAGGCTGGCACCGCTGGTGCCATGCATGGAGGGCAGCTGTTTCAGCACTGATGGTCATTGATATATCGAGCCTTTCCACTACCTGCTGGGTGCTGCCAGGAGGGTGCTGCTGGCAGTGAGTCCTGCTGCTCGCTGCCTTTTCTCTGCCTGCCTGCAAAGCAGCATTTCTGAAAATACCTCCAGCGATGTCGTCAGCCGGTGCTCGCTCAGGTCACGGAGACATGACAGCCAAGAAAAGGAGGACGGGAGCATCGCTGGGGGACCAGGCTGAGACTATTCCAGCCAGCATAGGTGAATCCCTGCAGAGAAGGGGGTGTGAGCAGGCTACCTGCTGCCTCCACAGGCTCCCATGCATCCTCACTGCCTGCAGGCCCCCCGCACATCCAGCAGCAAGTGGGCGTCCCCTGGGATCCTGGAGCTAAATAGCATTACTGCACAGGGAAAGGGAGCTGGTACCTGGCCACCAGCGTGCATCCAGAGTAACCCCACTTCTGGATCCCTGCAGATCCTGTTCCTGTTGTGCTGGGGCCGTCACAGAGCCACGCTGTCCTCGCCAAAAAACAGCCCTGCAGCTGGGAGGAGTGGGTTTTGTAATGCTCACAGGTGACTGTTTGAATAGGGCTGTTGGCACAGAACCCTTCCTTGCATCTCGGATTTTGCTCCATGCTTATTCATTAAGTTATTCTTCTAAACTGGGGAATTCACGCATGTGCCTGCCTAATGTAGACTTACTTGATGTAATTGATACAACTTACGTGCTTTGCATAATTGTAATAGCATTAAAAACCTGAAGCATTCAAAAGCCAGGAAATTACTTACCAGTTAAAGTCATTTACATAGGCATTTATTTTACCCTTACAGCTTGTAAGTGAAGTCAGTGCTGATATGGCTTTACAGTTGCTATCAGAAAGGGGAAAGTAACTTTACATGTGTCAATATCACCCCCAAACCAGCTGAAGGAGCTGCACAAATAATGGGGTACTTATGCAAATCAGCAACTGCTTAGGGCCTCTAGGGGTACATGCATGTACATACAGATGTGTGTCTATAGGCACACACGCCTATATCCATCCCTGCCAAGGGCTCCACGCTGGGAATGCCAATAAACCTTCAATGAGGGGAGGGGGAGGAGGAAGCTGGGAGGGTTTCACTGGTTGTGAGGGGATGGCAGCTGCAGTGCAGAGCTGGAGGCAGATGCCAGGCCAGGATGGCATTGGCTTCTCAGGGACGAGGCACTGTGCCAGGGGCATGGGAACATGGAGGTGACCCTTTGCAGCCCCCTTTCCCTGTGGTGAGTGGCTCGAGCAGCTTGTCACCTCCACTGAACCCCTATCACACCCTTCCATGTAGCTGGCTCATGACAGGGGACAGGGCAGTGTCTCCTGGGAGGTCTCTGGGTACGTCCAAGAGGTTAACGCCAGGATGAAAGGACAAGGCTGAATCCTGCTCCAAACCCAGGCAGAAGTGAGTGAAAGGCTGTGATTGAGTGTGGTGAGGCAGGAGATGGAGGTCACCTGGTCTGAGGGGAGCACACCCTCCTGGTGGGCAGAGCCTTCTCCTTCCCAGCTCCACAGAGTTGGCACCCCTGCATCCCCAAACCCACGTGGGACACGTGCCCCACAGGTCAGCCTGCCATCAGGCAGATGTGAGCCATTGCTCTGGGCACCTGCCACCATCACTGTGGATGCCAAGTTCAGCTTTGTTGTGGGAAGTATCTGGTACTGCCAGTTCATTACCATGAACAAGTTATGAGTGACTTGTGTCACCCAAACCAGCCATTATCATGAGGGCTGTGTGTGCAATACAGGCACGTAGATACAACTCACACCCTAAAAATGCTTAAAGCAGGATTTTCTGTTGCCTTTCTTGACACCAGGGCCTGCCTTTGGAGAGGTCTTGGCATGTCAGGCTGTTTTCTCCACGCCTCTGGGTTAGAAACAGGTTTTTTTTCATTTGAAATCTGTGTCCCCAGGCCCAGTGAGCCTGGGGTGCTGGTTGGCATAGTTTCCAGTGAATACACTGGCGTTTGGGAGAGTGGGGACATGACAGGTGAGGGCATGGTTTGTCACCTCTGGTCCTCGCTGTGTGGGTCACCAGCACCACAGTCCCCACGGTCCCCCAGGGTCACCCTGATGAGCCATGCTGGGGGGGTGCACAGGTGGGATGTGGTTACACTGAGACTCCCCGAAGAGCACTGGGATTTGGGGCGGGAAGGGCAGGGACATACCGCGAGTAGCCGGGACACACCGGGAGCCCCCCCGGGGCTCTGACAAGGGAGAGTCGGGGAATCACGAGGGCGCGGGGCTCCCCCGGGAAGGGCACGGGGGGACACTGGGACTGCGCTGAGCTCCCCGGGCTCTGGCGAGAGGGGTCGGCGGTGTCCCGCGGACGCACCGGGAGCTCCCGCAGCCGGGGCGGGGCCGCCCCTCCGGAGCCCCGAGTGCGGGGTGGGGCAGCCCCCGCCCCACCGCCCGCCGGGGGGTTTCGCGGGTTTCCACGGCAACGAGCGCGGGGCGGAGCTCGGCTCCTCCGTTACCGAAGTGCCCGGGAGGGCGGGCACGGGGCTGGGAGCGGGGCTGGCACCGTCCATGGCCCCGCCACAGCCCCGCACCCGGTGAGTGCCCCGCGGGGGCGGCACCGGCACCGGTGGCGGCGGGGGGGGCCGGGCTGGGCAGAGGCTCCCTTTGTCTGAGGAGCTGGGTGTGCCGGCACGGAGCACCCGGGGCGCGGCGAGAGCACGGCTCCCCGTTAGCTTGCGGCGGGCAGCGCCACCGGGACCGGCACCGGGACCAGCGCCGGGGGGCGCGGGGCGGGGCTGCGCCTCCTGCTCCCTGGGACCGAGACCGCGACCGGGACCGGGACCGCCCTGCTGCGGCTCCCGCCTTCCCGGAGCCGCCGGTCGGGAGAACAAGGAACCCCGCGGAGGGCGGGCGGGCGGTCCCGGGGCTCCGCGCCCCCTTCCCCGCCGAGCTGGCCCCCGGTGCGGTGTGTGCGGCGAGGGCGGTGCGGGGCGGGCGGCGCCGGGCGGTGTGTGCGGTGCGGAGCGGGTGGTGCGGTGTGTGCGGTGCCTCCCGGGTGCGGGGCTGCCCGTAGTCCCGGAGTTCCGAACTCCCTAAGTTAGCCCCAGCCCGAGGTTAGGAGGGGCCTGGAGAGGCTTCGGGAATGAGTAAATTAATTACAGACACTGTTTATGTCACATCCGCCGGGAGCACGGAGGGAGCCCGGGGCTGTCGCCTTTTCGGGAGCGAAATCGGGATTGGTGCAACTTCCTGCGGGTTTCGGGAGTCGCGACCGGTGTTACTGTCGTGGTTTGCCCTGGCACGGTCCGCTGGGATTCACGGCTGGACACAGAGCATGGCTGAGATGTCCGTCCTTGCGCTTCTCTGCAGAGGTGCTGCTGTACTCGGGACCCCCGTGCCATGATTACATCCCGCACAGCCTGGGATCTGGGATCCGGGCCCTCCTCCGGAGCCGTCTGGAACACGAAGGACCTTGTCCCGGACGGTGAGTACGGCGCGGTGGCTTGTCCTTGCCCCTTGGGGCTCAGCCTGCCGTGCTCACGCCCTGAGCACTGGGGAAGGAGAGGCTGGGAACAGGCCAGCCTGCATTTTTCACATTTCTTTCCGGATGAAGCTCAAGATTTGAGAAACGGGGACTCGGAAGCAGGCACAAAGCAGTGGACAGCCAGGGGGAGAGCAGATGAGCAGAGAGGGCTGCCTCCATCTCCCTCCTGGCCCTTCCGAGCGACAAACTTAGGGAGAAAGGTTAAAATTTAACATGTAAGAAAGAGAACGGGGCGATCTGCATGGCAGGGCAGACATAGGGCCCTTGCCTCACCCGGCTTCATCTCCTTGGAAGGTCTTCTTATCCCTCCCCAGTGCACGGACCCCGTGGGTGAGTTGAGTCGGGGTTTTCCTCCGCGTCGGCTGAGCTGCTCTGCAGGCGGGCGGGCGGCTGCTTGCCCCAGCCTGCAGCCGCTTGTTGGAAAACAGCCCTTCCCACCTCCCTTCCAGCGGTGCCAAATGGATTTTGGCAAAGCAGGGGGCTGAACCCCCCCATTTGAGCTTTTTTTGCTCTTGGCTTCAGCATTCTCCATCTCGATGTACTGGCAGCCACTTCTCCGGACACTGCTGCTTCCCTGGCACTCAGGCCAGTCCAGCCAAGTGCTGATTGGCATCAAAGCCTCCAAAAACGGGGTTTTCTGGTGCTTCCTCTGCCCAATGGCTGCCGCTGCCCGTGCCGGGGATGGGGAACTCATCACCTTTTATCGGGGCATTCGCCAACGCTTTGGAAACACTCGATTTTCCCGGCGCGTGCGAAATGTTATGGATAATTAGAGGCTGGGAAGAAGTCCAGAGTGATAGACTAACTTCATCAGGGCATGTCTCCCTCCAGACACTGCATCCACCATGGGCCAAACTGCCTCTGGATGATTTTAGAGAAAAAACTGCATTACTGAGGTTTGATTTGTGGGTTGCTGATTTTTTTCCTGCCTGCTGGAGAAGAGATTTGGCTGCCTGTGATGGTGGCAGCACTTGTGGCAGGCAGGTGTGGGGGGGAGGGCAGAGTCCCCAAGCAGTGGGACATAGCCCTCGCCAGCTGCTTTTCCTGTAGCAGAGGAGGACACAGCCGTGGGAGAAGGCTCCTCGAGTTGCTGTTTTCCTTCTGTGTGGCTCAGCAGGGCAGGAACTGCTGCCCTGTCTGCTTTCGGGTTTGGCTGCCTGACAAATAAAGGAAATATTTGGGGGCAGTGGAGGGAGGTGACGCCGTCAGGGTCCGTCCGTCTGGTTTCGGTGATGCAAGCTGGCTTTGGCAGCTTTTCCAAGATAGGATCTCAGGAAGCAGAGCAGCTTGGCAAGGGGCAGAGCTGGGGTGTCCCTGGTGGGGGGACAGATCTGGTCCTGCAGAGGCCAGACGGATGCTACACCCTGAATTCTCGTTACTAGTCATTGGTAACCAGTCTCCGCCCCCCGAAGGGATAATTTTTCTAATTAACATAATTAACATTTTTAATAAAAGTCAGGCACCATCTCTGCCACACCGGTGCGGTGGCAGCGGCAGGGAGGAGGAGGCGGCTTTGCTGAGCTAGGCCAAAAGCTGTGTCCATCCTGGGCTCTCAGGTTGATCCAGTGATGCTCTTTGCTCCATCTCAGGCTGCGGGCAGGACAGGCTCAGTGCTGGGAGCGGAGCAGGCACCTCTCCCCGGGTTCCTCTGCTGCCTACTCTGCTTCACCATAAAATCCTCAGTGTGAGCTGGCCAGACGCTGCAAACCCCCGTGGGCTCTGCCGGGCTCTCCAGGTGAGGAGCGTTGAGCCAGCTGTGGCTTGGGTGGGGAAGGCAGTTTTGGGGTGGTGGGGAGGATGCCCTGCACCCAGCTGGACCATCCCTCAGTGGGAGCTGTCTGGTTCCCCCCCTCACTGCAGCCAGTTTCTGTCTGGACCCCAGCACCACGTGCCTCAAGCGGAGCTGCTGCCCTGAGTAGGGAGGGAAGAGCATCTCCTGGGAGTCACAAGGCATCAAAATTGCTGGGGAACAGCCTGGAATAACATTTTCTGGGTCACTTATGGGTCATGATAACAGGAGAGCTGAAGGCAGAAGTGTGATAAGGAAATGCAGTGCCGTAAGGTGGTGTTTGCCAGTGGGATGGAGGAGGAGGAGGTGGAAGGGTGCCACAGCCAGGGACAGTGTCGGGACACTGTGTACTGGTGTTGCTGCCACTAGTTCATTCTGGGCTTCAGGCAAATCAATTCAAATTCCCCTTCTTTGAAAAGAAGAAAAACACCTTCTTATCTCACACCAGCCTCAATGAATTCCCTTCGGCAAAACCCTCCTGGAGTCTCAGATGCAGAGGCACCGCAGACACGCGGCTTTTCCAGGAGAATGCTGCCACCACCTCCTTCCAATTTATTCTCAAATTACTGGCATATTTGCCCTTCTGCTGGGGTGAGACAGGTTTCCCTGGTCTGCGGGACGATGCCACAGGCTCTGAGATAAGATATAAGTAAGAAAAGGCATTTTTGACCAGGGCAAGCTCAGCTGATCATCACCTTTTATCTCAGCTTTTCAAAAGCTCCTTCCAGATTTCTTCTGATTTTTTCGGAGCTGGACTCCATCCCACTGGGCATGGTATTACCTGATCCACAGCTCACAGCAAGCAGCTTCACATTCAACCCTGCCTGCAAGTCAGGGTCATTTTTTAAGGCTATAGAAAGAAAAATAGTTAATATTCAGTATAACTGCATGGCCAGTGCAAGAGAAGGAGTTGTTTATGGGGAAAACTAAAAGCAAAATGATAAGTTCATTGTGGCAGCTTCCCAACACCCAACTCCCTCAGAGGGAGGGCTTTCCCTGAGCCCCACTGTCCTATCCTCTGCTCTGCCTTCCTTGCTCATTCCTGACCAGCCCAGTGGCGTGCTGGCTGCTGGCACCATGTCCAGCACAGTGTGCCCAGTTGCTGCGTGTCACCTCTCCTCTCTGACGTGTCACCTCTCCTCTCTGACCTGTTTCTTCTCCTGGACACAGGCCCTGCGGGATACGGCGTGCAAGCGGCGGGAGGAGACCCAGCACCGGGACCTGACACCAGCCACGGAGGAGCCGCTGGCATCCCCCTGTGAGCCAGCAGCTGCCACAGCGGTGCAGGCAGCCTCCACCATGAACCTGGAGAAAGCAGGTAAGGGGACAGCCAGGATGCAGCGGTGGGCACTCGGGAGGAGGGATGGATCAGGATGGGATGGGATGGGCACTTGGTACCTGCTGGTGGGTATCGGGCAAACCTCTCCTCTTTGGGGGTGCACACAGACATGCGGCTGCCTCACGGGGGGGACAGGTCACAGTAGAAATCCAACACCAGCCAGCTGATGGCTGGTGACAGGGACCAATGAATTATTGAACTGGATGAACAGAGCACATGAGCTCCACTGTGAGCTCCAGTGAATCCACTGTTCCTCCTGCTTAAGGAAAATGTAACGTGTGTGGAAATCCTTGCAGTGTGCGCGGCTGCACTGGGGTGGGGAAATCCTGTGGTTTCCTGTCTTTCTCTGTCAGGACTGGATTGTGCAGGCTTGTCAGGGTGCATCTCAGGAGCTGCTCCTGACATGGTCCCAGGCTGCATCCCAAAGCAGCTTCTTGCGGGGGGGGGGCTGCTGGGAAGGGGCAGGGAAGCAGGAGAAAGGGGGTCTGTGTGGCAATGATAACAGGGCAGAGCCAAGGAAACAGGCATCTTTCCTAACGGGTTTCAGAGCATTTGGGAAAGCAGGAGGGTTGGTGTGCCATGCCTGCTGCACTCAGATCCCTCATCACCACCAGTGTGTCTGTCCAGTGGGAGATGTAACAACATAGAGCGACATCTCCTCTCCCATGGATACTGTCACAGAAAGAAGGTGCTGGAGCATGGAGGAAGGCATTATCTGTGTGGGATTTCCCTGCCTGGCATTTTGACTTGCAGCTGAGTGTTGCAGCTCTGAGCCTGGCTTGGGTCCCAGCCCAGGATTAGGGTGGATGATGTGTGCAGACATGCCGTGTGTCCACAGGAGCCTCCCGCCTCCTGTAATTTTTTCTTATCCCTCCACACTCCCCAAAGGGCGAGAGCTGGAATTCCTGTCAGCTCTAGAAGTTTTGGGGTGGGTTTTTTCTGTGTTGGTTTTAAAGAGAAGACCACAGTCCCCTGCCTGAGGTGGGCTGAGCTTTCAGCACAGAAAGAAAATAAAACTGGTTCCTGGCAGTGCTTTTTTGGGGGATCCAGCCCATGGCAGGAAGACAGAACCCAGTGATGTCTTCTGCAGCCACTGCTGGATAAGTTCCATGGCGTGCTGTCAGCAGCAAAGCTGTGGTTTGGTCCAGCATTTCATTTTTTTGCCTGTTCTGCTGCCTCCTTAACTCCATTTAAAGGTAGAAAGTCTGATTCACGGACAAAAAACTCTTTCTTCTTGTATTCAGGACATTTCCCATGAAGCAGGCAGCACCCTCCCGCGGGCAGCACAGCGATTCCCAGCATCAGCTCCTGCCTTTTGAAACCTCAGGTTTCTGGTGGCAGCGGATGAAATGCGTGGCAGGCAGGGAAGGGCGCTGGGCAGCCGGGATCCTGGCCACCAGTTCCCTCGCCACAGTGCTTCATCCCCACGTTGGGAATGAGTCAGGCCAGCTCATTGCTTCTTGGGAACTACCAGGTCATTTGGTAGGCTCTGATGTACGGCCAGGTTGGCTTCTGTCAGCGCTGGTGGCTCTATTAACATGCAGAAAACGATGTTTAAAATAATACCAGGAAGGTTAGAAAGCCAAACACGGGAGGATTGGGCAATACGGCCATTCAGAGTACCCGTATAATTTTCCTTCAGCTTCCATTATGTTTGTGTGTAGTGACGCAGCTTTAATGACATGATCACACGGGTTTTCCACCGGCACCTGCTCATTCAGAAGAAAGGATGCCGGGGTGAATCAGCGCCGTGGTGAGGGCGGTTGTTATCAGAGCGAGGCGGCAGCATCTCGGTGTGTGATAGGGCTGGGTCACCGTGCAGTGGTGTGGGCAGGTGCTCTGTGCTGTGGCCTGGGATGCTCTGCTGGCATTGGCACATCCCTTTGGCTCCTACCCTGCCCTGGGGCTCAGCTGGCCGGACCCCACTGTTAGCCCTGCTGTGGGTCAGCACCGTGGCACTCGGGATGTGCCTCCAAATATGTCACTGTTCTCTGTGGGACTTGTGCAAGTGCCACTTCCTGTGTTCTCATCTCCACCTCAGCCCCTGGGGACTCTCCCCATGGCTGGCATTTTGCTCCCCAGTGAGGTGGCCAGATCCTGACCGGCTCCATCTTTGCTCACCCTGCAGGAGGGAGGATCTGCAGTGGGAAACGTGCCAGCCTGCCGGCAGCCCGACCCTTCCCAGTGATCCAGAAGGTGATGGCCTCCATGGCACACCTGCAGAAGGAGAAGCTGCAGCTGCAGGAGGAGCTGCTGGGGCTGCAGGAGAAGCTCGCTGCCCAGGAGAACGACGAGCTCTCCCTCTCTCTGCAGCTGCAAGGCCAGGTACGGTGGGGACAGGGCGGCACAAGGGGGTCTGTCAGGGCCTCCAGCCTCAGGCTGTGGCTTGGCTGCAGTGCTGTTGTGTGCAGTTAGTGAGGGTTGCACTTGGAAAGAATGTAGGACCTCCATCATAGAGCATCTCCTTTGCTGCAGCATGTAGGGATGATGTGGGAGCTGGGTGTTCCTGAGCACTGGTTTTGGCTGTGCCTCCCTTGGGATGCTTGCAGTCTCCTGAGTGACACCACAGTAGTGCTGGTGAAGGTGTGTGGCTCTGTGACGTGGCTGAGAGGGCTTTGGGCGTCAGGATGCAGCCCTGCAGCATCATCCCTCTGCCCAGCACAGGACGGCTGCCACAGGATCAGCTCGTTAGACCAACCCAGCAGTTTAATTTTAGTGACTTTCAAGAGTCAGGAGG
Source organism: Pseudopipra pipra (assembly GCF_036250125.1). NCBI lineage: Eukaryota > Metazoa > Chordata > Aves > Passeriformes > Pipridae > Pseudopipra > Pseudopipra pipra. The sequence goes on along the minus strand of NC_087562.1, from coordinate 3,036,363 downwards.
TGGAAAGTGAATGTGAAGGCATGGAGTTGTTTGAAGAAGGGATGGGTTTTGGCTGCCACGACCAGACCTCCTCCAAAAACCATCTCCTGCGCTGATGCAGGCACATTCCCAGCACAAGGACCTGGGTTGTCCCAGGGAGATGGAAATTCTGGCTGCTCGCAAAGGGATTTGCATGTGGCTGTTGTGGAAGCTGTTGCAGTCAGGTTCTGCTTGTTCCACGGGTGTCAAAAAGGCGGAGGTAATTGTCCTGCATTTGGTTGGCATGCTCTGCATGACACAGGCGTGAGCGCGGCAGGAGCCGGCCCCGCGCTGGCCAGTTCGGCAGCAAGCGCAGCCGACACCGGCCGGAGTGAAGTGCTGGCCCAAACCTCCAAAGCTTGGGGATGGCTGGGCCACGGCTTGAGCCAGATCCGGCTGCCAAGGAGTCCCTGTCACCTCCAGAGAGCAGGATGCAGCCAGAGATGCCCGAGCAGGTAGGGGGTGGAGGTGCATCGGCGTTTTTGGGCACCGCTGGCACAGGGAATGGTGGGCAGGCTCCGGCGTGTGTGCCGACTGGCTGGGCTGGCGGATTCCCCGGAACAAGTCGTGACTCTGTCTTCTCAGTACCTCCCCTCTCTTAAAAATACTTAAAAAATACCTTAATAATCTCCCTCGGTGAATATGGAAATGGGATTTTCCCACTCAAGCGCTCAGCCCCCCTGTGGAAGGGGGGGATCCCGTTGCCATCAGGGAGCAGCCGCATTCCCCCACCCGTGGCTGTGGAACCCCGGGCCATGCCCCACTGAGCGCGGGGCACACGGAGCTGCTGCCCGTTGTGCTGCCATCTGTGCAAGGGCGCGGCTTAATAACTTACCAGATTAATTATAGCCCCGTGTCAGCACATCTGCATTGGTTATTAATCAGCAGTTCGTAAATTATGGTCCACAGAGGGCCGGTTGCTTAGAGAAAAAGCTGGTTATTGGAATGGGGCAATACCCAGGCGCGTCCCAGTGAGGAGTTTGGCGGCTTTCAGGAGTAGGGAAATGGGGAGCTGGGTTGGGATCTGGGGGATGGTGGTGAAGCATGCAGCCAGGTCCAGTTCCCTCTGGGGTAAGCTCTGGGGCAGTAGTGATGCTCACCCAGCAGGTTTATGGCACAGGGACACGGGACAGAGCAGGTGAGCAAACCCCATTAAAACAGTCCATGAGACTGCTGGCTTCACCACTCGCTGCTGCTCTTTGTTCAAATAACTGCAGATTTTGGGAGGGCCTGACTGATCTCTGCACAAAAAAGTTGAGGATTTCTGAAATCCACCTGGTTTTGCTGGGAGGGCAGCCTGGTCCCATAAGATGGGCAGATGCCCAGATGGGGGTGGCTGGGGAGCATCCTCCTGTCAGACTCAGACACATGGCCTTCTTAAAGAACTCCTGCTCCCTCTTTGTCCCAAGATAACTTTCCTAGAAGGAAAAACAGAGAAGGCAAAATGAGGCTATGTTGTGAGGGCAGGACAAGGCACTTCTGGCTCTTCAAACACTGTTATGGATAGGTTTGTTTTCTCCCTTCTCCAAAGATGATGCCTTTTTTTTTTAATGATGGTTTCTGCTAATGCTCAACATGGACAAATTATACCCATGGTTGAACAAGGTCAAAGCAAGGCTTTCATTAACGCTTGTTTAAATCAGGTCGTGTGAATCAGGCGCTCAGAGCCAGGTGGAAAATTAAGGCATAACAAAAATGTGAGACAGACTGGATGTTGGTGGCTGGGCTGGCACCACAGGGTCTCCTCCAAAAGCTGCTGAGGTGCTTCCTGGTTAACCTGGTCTGTGTTGACAGGTTGAAACTCTGAAGGCGAAGGTCCTGGAGCAGGCGCAGGAGATCGGCCGGCTGCGCTCGGAGCTGGTGAGCTGCCACTGGGATCGGGCTGAGCCACCTTTGCCTGCAGGGACACTGGAGCTCTGGTTCCTGAGGAGGAAGAGGGCACGTGGGGTCGGCAAAGGTGGACTAAACCTCCCCAGGGTCACGGTTTGGACCCTCTGGGCCTTGAGACACTGAAGGACAAAAGTTTGTGGGATTTTCTGTCCAACGCAACGTTGTGCCAGTGTCCCTGGGACGCAACAGGCAAAGCTCCCCTGGCGCTGTCGCCCTGCAGTGGGAAGTGAAAGTCCCTTTGGGGCTTGGGGCTGCCTGGGCTCAGTGGGGGTTCTCTGACATGGCAGGCTGGGTCTCCCCTGATGGAGCAGGCTGGGGGCTCCCTGATGCTGCAGACTGGGGGCTCCCTGGGGTACAGCAGAGTCAAGGCTCCAAAGTGGCAGGAGACTGTGGCTCCCTGAGCATGGCAGGTTGGGGGTTCCCTGAGGCTGCAGGCTGGTGACTCACTAGTGCAGCAGGCAGAGGCTCCCCAGGGCAGCAGTAGGCTGGGCTCAAGGGGTGCATCAAGGTTCCATCTGCTCTTCCATCCTGGCAGGGCGGCACAGATGCAGAGAAGCACCGGGACCTGCTGGCGGCCGAGAACGAGCGCCTGCGGCAGGAGATGAAGGCGTGTGAGGGGGAACTGCGGGAGCTGCGGCGGCAGCAGCAGCAGCAGGCACCGTGCCGGGACTGCCACCACCGCCAGGTGAGTTGCTGGTGGCAGTGGCGGTGGTGGCAGAGTGACAGGCACCCGTGGGTGACACAGCCTTGCCTGTCATGTTCTGGGGCCAGGAGAACGCTGGGCTGCAGGAGCAACTGTCCCAGCTGCAGCGGGAGGCAGAGGAGACGCGGGCCAAGCTGGTGGAGCTGGACCTGGAGGTGCAGCAGAAGACGAACCGCTTGGCCGAGGTGGAGCTGCGGCTCAAGGACTCCCTGGCCGAGAGAGCCGAGGAGGAGGAGCGGCTCAGCCGGCGGCTGCGGGACAGCCAGGAGACCATCGCCAGCCTCAAATCCCAGCCCCAGCAGATAAAGGTGAGCACCACGGAGCTCTCCATCTCTCCTGGCTGGGCTGGGTGCCTCACAGTGCCCAGTGGCTGCCCTGCAAGTGCCACCTATCTCTCTGCCCTGAGCGCATCAGCACAGCACCATGATTTCCTAAATTATCTCCCCCTGGGCAAACAACAGTTCCATTCCAGGCCCCTCGAGTGCTGTTTCCCCAGTACATCTCTGGGTGCTTTTTTCCCCAGTATATCATCAAGACGGTGGAGGTGGAGTCAGCCAAGGCAAAACAAGCCCTGTGCGAGACCCAGTCCCGAAACCAGTACCTGCAGGAGCAGGTGGGGATGCAGAGGCAGGTGCTGAAGGAGATGGAACAGCAGCTGCAAAACTCCCAGAAGACAGAGGCTCAGCTCCGAGCTCAGGTCTGGGTGTGACAGGTGTAAATTAGAACTCACCTCATGTTCCCTGCCTGCCTGGTGCTTGCCAGGTGATATGGTGTGGCAGAGGGTGGGCACCAGATCAGTGTCACCCTCCTTTTCTCCTCTCCCAGATTGTGATGTACGAGGCTGAGCTGGAGCGAGCCCATGGGCAGATGCTGGAGGAGATGCAGGCGATGGAGGAGGAGAAGAACCGTGCCATCGAAGAGGCATTTTCCCGTGCTCAGGTGGAGATGAAGGCAGTGCACGAGAACCTGGCAGGTGAGGAAGGTGCAGGGGGCTTGTGGGGTTGCCTGATCAGTGCTGGGGTGTCATCACCTGCCCCTCACCCTGCCTCGTGCCTGCAGGTGTCCGGACCAACCTGCTGACGCTGCAGCCGGCTCTGCGCACCCTCACCCACGACTACAACAGCCTGAAGCGTCAGGTCCGCGACTTCCCCCTGCTCCTCCAGGAGACCCTGCGCAGCGCCAGGGCCGAGGTGAGTCCCCCTGGAACCACCACCCCATCTCCCCTCTTCGCTGAGTGGAGATGCTGGGGGCTTGCTGAGCCGCTGGTCTCCACCCCTGCAGATCAGCCAGGCCATCGAGGAGGTGCACAGCACCAACCGGGAACTGCTGCGCAAGTACCGGCGGGAGCTGCAGCTCCGCAAGAAGTGTCACAACGAGCTGGTGCGGCTGAAAGGTGTGCGGGGAGTGTGGCAGGTCCCATCGTGGGAGAGCGTCCCTGAGGGGGAGCAGGATGGACAGGGGAGCATTCCCATAAGGTGCTCGGGTTGACAGCGGGATGCTTCAGTCTGCAGCAGGCTGCAGCGTTCAGCCTGCCCAGTGTTTGATGGTTACTGGGGGTGGCAGCAGGATGCGCTGGGCCTGACACCATCCCTGCATCTCTCATCCCAGGAAACATCCGTGTTTTCGGGAGAGTCCGCCCCATCACAAAGGAGGATGGTGAGGGCCCAGAGGCGGCCAATGCAGTGACTTTTGACACCGATGATGATGCTGTCCTGCACCTCCTGCACAAGGGGAAGCAGGTGTCCTTCGAGCTGGATAAAGTCTTCCCCCCACAAGCATCCCAGGAGGAGGTGGGTGCTGCTGTCCACACTGCTGGTGTGAGGGGAGGACACAGCCACCTTCCCCTGACCCTCCCCTGTCTCCCCCAGGTGTTTCAGGAGGTTCAAGCCCTGGTCACCTCCTGCATTGATGGCTACAACGTTTGCATCTTCGCTTATGGGCAGACAGGGGCAGGAAAAACCTACACAATGGAGGTGAGTTTGCCTGGCTTTTCTTCCATCTTCTTAGCTTCCCACCCCGTGGTGCCCAGTCTCAGCACCCTCCACTAAGCATGCTGGTGGCCAGCTGAGACCCGGCGTGCACCAGTGATGGTGACTGCTGCTCCACAACAACCCCCTGGGCTTTGTTTCTGCTCAGAAAAAAATACAGAGTAAAATGCAAGAGGGTGTTTTTCCCCCCATTTCTCACTCCAATCCATCAGGGAACGGCAGCAAATCCAGGGATCAACCAGCGGGCCCTGCAGCTCCTCTTCTCCGAGGTGCGGGGCAAAGCAGCCGACTGGGATTACACCATCACCGTCAGCGCCGCCGAGATCTACAACGAGTCGCTCAGGTACGGGGAGGGCGGAGAAGCTTTTTGGGTGTCACCCCATGCTGCTCTTCCCCCCCATCCCACCCGCCCTGCCCTGGCCTCACAGCTTGTGCCAGGGCCTTAGGTGATGTGTTTGGCCATGCAAGGATTTATTTTTAATTTATTTTGGTGCACACCGCCCTTCCCACGAGCTCCAAGACTTACACAGGCTCCCAGCCCTGCCATCACTCCCACTCCCTGGCCCTGATGCAGCGGCTGGGGCATCCCCCTCTCCACCCTTGCCCACAGATGCTATATTTAGGACTTTGTAATTGGGAGCTGGGAACATGAGAGGTATTTTCCTCCCTTGTCCAGCCTCAGGGAGGAGGGGCTAGGAGAATCCTAGGAGCACATCCATTAGAATAATGGGGAACAGAGTTGGGTGAGAGCAGGCACATGAGAGCCAAGAGAGCTGAGGTCTATAAATAGGTTGTGCAGCTTTCCCAGGAGGAGACGGCTGCTCTGGCAGTGTTGGCACACAGCCCTGAGCCGCAGAACGGATGCCAGCACCCCCCTGGGATTGGGATGGTAACGGGTGCCCCTTTGCCCAGGGACTTGCTGGGGAAGGAGCCGCAGGAGAAGCTGGAGATCAAGCTGTGCCCCGATGGCAGCGGGCAGCTCTATGTGCCTGGGCTCACCGAGTTCAGGGTGCAGAGCGTGGAGGACATCAACAAGGTGCGGGGAGATGGGGGGTGGTGGGTACAGGAGGGTGGAACCAGGGGTGCAGCAAACCCGGGGAGGGGTTTTTGGTCTGTGACCCCTGGATTCGGGAGCATTTCTGAAGCCCTGGGGAACAACAGAGACCAAAATAGGTCTCTGGATGTGATGAGAAGGTCACTGTCCCATGGGGTGAGCCACAGGGGGTTAAAAATAAAAGCGTGGGGCCCAGAGTTCCTGAGGGATTAGTGGGATGCGGCTGTCACCACAGTGCCCTGCCTGTCACCCCCTGCCTTTGGTGCATCACCCAGGCTGAGATCTGACAGCGGTCATCACCCTGATGGACCAGGCACCCCCTTGGGGGTGCAATTGCTCAGGTTACATCTCCAGGTGCCCCTGGATCACAGGGGGTTTGTCGTGGGATTGGGCCAAACTGGCCTCACCCCCCAAATCCCTGGACTCCCCTAGGTCTTTGATTTTGGCCACGTCAAACGGGTGACAGAGTGCACCAACCTGAACGAGCACAGCTCTCGCTCCCACGCCCTCCTCATCATCACTGTCCGTGGCCTCGACCGCAGCACGGGGCTCCGCACCACAGGTGGGTGCCACAGGGCAAGCCCCTCCCCAGGGCGCCTGGGCCGCAGCATCCCAGGGGTGTGTGTGGCCAGGCACTGATGCCAGCCCGGGGGGTTTGGCTGTGTGTCCTCAGGGAAGCTGAACCTGGTGGACCTGGCGGGCTCGGAGCGGGTCGGGCGGTCGGGCGCGGAGGGCAGCCGGCTCCGCGAGGCGCAGCACATCAACAAGTCCCTCTCGGCACTGGGCGACGTCATTTACGCCCTGCGCTCCCGGCAGGGCCACGTGCCCTTCCGCAACTCCAAGCTGACCTACCTGCTGCAGGACTCGCTCAGCGGCGACAGCAAGACCCTCATGATGGTGCAGGTAGGGGCTGGGCACCCAGTGCCTGTCAGCATTCCCACGGCCAGTCAGTGTGGGTTTTGGGATGAGTTTGGTCCCTTCTTGCTCCAGTGCTGGGGCAGGTGGGAGGGTTGCTGGAGGCAGGTGCTGGGCTGGAACCAGGGGACAGGGCTTGCCCATGGGGACATCTGGTCTGCAGCTGCAGTGCCAGAAGCAGCTCTGTCCCCATCTCTGCACCCCAGAGGCCGAGGGATGGGAATGAACTTGGAGATCCATGATCCTGCCGTGTGGGCACGATCTCCTTGCATATTGTCATCTCCACATCCCCTCTTTTGGTGGGAGGATTTTGAGTTCTGGCAGCTCCTTCACCCCTGTCCTGTGGCCCCCCAACCCCGGCTGCCTGTGCCCACAGCGAGCCCCCACAGGGGCTGCCCAAGCCCCTGCCACCTGCCACAGCTATTCCCGGCTGTCCCTCCCACTGTGGCGGTTGGTGACAGGGGATCCAGCTGGCCCAGACACGGATGGACAGAGCCATCCCGGGAGGGGCAGGTTAATAATAGCATCTCACCAGCCACCATCGGCAGGTTTGCCGGGGGAGGGCCCCGGGGTGCACAGGCAGCTGCCAGGGTGACTTTTCTGCCTGCTCCTCCCTGCCTGCAGGTCTCCCCCGCTGAGAAAAACACCAGCGAGACGCTGTGCTCCCTGAAGTTTGCCGAGAGAGTTCGCTCCGTGGAGCTGGGTCCTGTCTCCCGCAAGGCTGAGCTGGCCTCCTGGCCCAGCCAGGAGCAGCTGGAGGTAACCAAGGAGCTGCTGGTGCCTTTCCTCTTCCCCCTCACTCCAGGGGTCCCGCTGTTTTGCCCCCACACATGTTCCCCAGGGCTGTTGGATGTTCCCCTGGAGCCACCTTTGCTGGGGACCATCACCTGGTGGGATGTGGGTTGTCCCCAAGCAGAGGTGTCCAGCTGATGCTGCTACTTTGGCTGTTCCAAGCCATGTTTTGCAGTAGCCCGTAGCATCCCCAGAGCACATTTGGATACCACTACCCAGGCGGGCACAATCTGCCCATGAGCCCATCCCCATTCCTTCCCTTTGAGGACTGGCATGGACTGACCCTGGGTCTGTGTCCCATCTCCTCCCAGGGTGACTCACCGGGTTCTGCAGCAACACCTGGCCGGGGCCACACATCCCACAGCCCAGGGCAGCTCTCCAGTCGCTCTGCCTCCATCCGCAGGAAGCTCCACACTTCAGGTGGGTGGTGGGGCACCTTGGGAGCCCATATGGGGTCCCTCCATCCAAGGGGGCTCCCACTACAAGCCCGTGGCAAAGCCTGCATGAGGGAGTGAGCAGATTCGTAATCAGCTCATTAACTAATTGCTAATTAGCCATGGTCAGCACTTCCCCAAGAGCACCCTGGTGCAAAGCTGCTGCTGGCGGCTCAGGGGGTGTGGGGAGGACAATGCCACCAGGCTGAACTTCTCTCCCCTTTGATTTCAGCCTGACTTAGGGGCAGCTGTGGCTGCCAGGTGAGTGCCTGCGGCGGGTGCTGGTGGAGGGCTCTGCTTCACCCGCTTCCCAGGCAGGGCAGGGCTGCTGGGCTGTGCAGGGATGCTCCTGGGGATGCTTGTGGTACCAGCTCTTGCTACAATGCTGCCAGATGGGGCTGGGGCACTGGTGGCTGTGTCCCTGCCTACTGTGACCCACGTGTCTCTTCCCAGGGAAGCTGAGGTCGGTCCCACTGTGATAAGTGCCAGCTCCCAGCTCGGGCACCAAACCCACTCCAGGACCCAGCCCCTCACGGCGACACAGAGGTGGCTGCTGGAAGAAATGAAGGCTTCAGTGCTGTTCCCTCGGTCACCAGGACCTGTGACCTGAGGGTGATGGCACCTCTCACAATGAGCAGTACAGGACCAGGGTCTCCCAGCAGCCAGACCCCCCTCTCAGGGTGGGGGACAGTGGTGCTGGGCAGGAGTCTGCCCCATCAGATGCTCAGCTATGTGACAGTTGTTTTTAGCCAGAGTGGGGAGCTGCTGGGTGCTCCCTCCATCTCTCCAACTTTGTTTTTACAATGAAACTGGGTTGGAGGGGGTTCTTGGAGCTGGAGGGGGTGTTCGGAGCCAGGCCAGCCCCTGGCCATGCCTCTGCTACCCCCACAGGGCCAGCCTGGCTATGGCTCCCCCACGACTGCACCCGGGCAACTGCCCGTTGTCTTTCAGAGCAGCATTTCCTTCATGGTAAGTCAGAAAAAAATTCCAGCAGCTCCTTCCCCCGTCGGTTTCTCAAGCCCTGTTGTTGCATGAAGGCCCCTGGTGCCGTGCATGAGCTGAGCTGCTGTTCCTCATGGTGCCAGTGCTGCCAGGCCCCGGCCCAGACCCGGAGCGGTCGCGGGCCGCCTGTGTTACACGGCACCAGGGGGGATTTCGCAGTCTCGAATGAAGCTATTGTAAAGTTATTTACCAGTTGTCTTGTCAAGAGAGATCACAGTGTGGTCGAGATGAAAGTGTTTGAAATATTTATGCCTGTTTACATGGACTTGGAACGGAAAACTAGTGGAAAACAAACAAAAGTACCCCAAACCTCCAGCCCAAAAGCCTGTTGGCTTACGTATGGGGATGGCAGCTGGCAGGGGCATGGGAGGGGGATGGCACTGCCCGTGGTCCTGAGCACCCACCTGTGGGTACGTTTCCTCCTGCTGCAAATACCTGCTGGATGCACTGATGGCTCCTTCCACCACGGCCCTCTCCTCTCACGCTTCCACAGCATATTCTATTTAAAAACAAAAAAGGGAAAAATAAATTTAGCCTTTTGTATGATTAAATGTTTCTATGTATTTTAATAATTAAAAATTATCCTGTTTTGTAACAAAACTTATTTTAAATAAACTGTTAAAGCCAGTCCTCCTCTGCTGCTGTTCTTGAAGCCTGCTTGGCATGGGGTGGGTACTCCTTCCCTCGCTCCCAGCATCTCCCCTAGGGCTGGAAAAGTCCATCACATCCCCTCCCTTGCCCCCGGGCCAGCCTGGCTGTGCAGACCCCCCCTGATTGCAGCCACTGGGCTCCCACGATTAGCAGGAGAGTGAGTGGTTAAACCCTAAGTCAGCCCCAATGCTGCCACATCCTGCTCCACCTCGTGCTTCTCCCAGCTGAGATCTGCTGGAAGCTCAGCAGGGAGGGAGATCTGCTTGGGGCCAGGGAGAAGGACAAGCCCCAAATGATGACACTGCTCCTTGGGCTGGGAACAACCCAGCAGAGTGAAACCACCCCCGGGATTTCCGCAAGCCACCCGGCAAGTGCTGGCTCTCCCGTTGCTCACCGCAGCCTCCCAGCAGGAAGGGCAAGAATGGTCAGCTTTCCCCTGGGACACGCAGGGAACAGAGCCCTGCTTTTCCTGGGTGCTCTCAGGCAGGAGCTGTGCCAAGGTAAACAAGACTTCAAGAGATTCAGGCATTTAACACAACTTAAAAAAAAAAAAATTACAAATATTTTAATAAAATTCATTTAAGTTACAGATTCCTGGAGAACAGGCTCCAGTGTATAAAATGGGAGACAGGCTGAGAAGAGCAGGGAAGCACCAACAGGAACCTCTTTCCCCAGAGGAAAGAAGAAAGAGGGACAGAAAGGTTCTGACAGACATTTATTGGGGGAATAAAAACAAAAAACGAACCTCTAAGAGTGGTCCAGTGGATGTAGAAAGACATTAATCAGTCCATGTCCCTCTGTTTCTCCACCCTCCCAAATCCTCACCCCCAAAGGCAAACACATACGACAAGTCCTGCTTAAGTCACATATTCTCACAGGTCCAGGAAGACCTCAGATTGCAGCACAGTCTGAAGATATTAATCTCCTGCATCCCTGGGTGCCAGCAGGGATATTTGAGAAGCCAAGAGACAGCTTCCTCTTGGTTCAGGTCCTTGAGACTGCACCAGCACGGTGGCACGGTGTCCTTGCCCATGTTGGATGAAGCCAAAGGAGCCGATCCCTCACGGCAGCTGATGTTCCTTCTGTATGGAAAGGGCACTCCACCCCACAGCAGGCGTTTGTGGGGCGGTCTCTGCAGTCCTCAGCACGCTGCACAGCAACAGTGGGGCCAGCCAGCCCCGGCCCACAGGGCCAAGCGACAAGAACGGACAGCACAGGCGGGAAGGAGGGGCGACAGCAGGCTCGGAGCCGTCCTGCCATGGAAAGGCCAGCACACAGAGCAGCCCAGAGCTTGATGCTGAGATGAAGAGCTGAAATGAAGCAGCTTCCCTACAGGTCTTTGCGGGGCCCTCAAGCTGCCAGGGCCCCTCACACAGCACACGTCTCTCCACTCAGGTCCTCCATCCAGCCCGTAAGGCACCGGGGCTGGGTGGGCGACCAGCCAGCCAGATTCCACTTCCCTACCATTCTGGAGGGGGGGCAGGGGGAAAAGATGGACACATGGAGAGACCTGAAATCCAGCCAGACCACAAGCAGAGGGAAGCTTGGCCACCTGTATTTGCACGTGAGGAAGTGGTGGCTGTTACTCCAGGACAGCCATGAGGAGAAGCAGTTCCCGAAAGGCACTTCCATGGCGGCCACTGAGCCCAGACTTGTTCTTGACAACATTGCTGATGTTTTTCAGCTGCTTGTAGCACAGCTTGCATTTGTGGAGCCTGAAAAAAAACAACAGCAGACACAGCATAAAACCTCAGCTGCTTAAGAGAAGTGCCTGTTCCTGCAGTGCCAGAAAGGCAATTCAAGCAGGAGAGGAAAGCCCCACAAATGGCCTGGAAAAAGCTGAAATCTGAGCAGAGCTCTGCAGACAAACACCAGGCATTCAGCCCATGTCCTGATGAGACAGGGGAATGGCATTCACATAAGGGCTCTTTCACTCCCCTTTCCCCTTTGGCAGTACAGACCAGGGAGGAAGGAGGTGCTGCTTTCTGAAGGCCAATTCTCAAAGCAGAGCTATCCTGTGAATGAACTGGAAACCCAGGGCCTGGCTGCCAACTCATGTGAAGCAGAGGGTGAAGCCAGAGGATGGTTTTACTCCCAACACTTTGTTTAGGTGTGACTCAATGCACAGTGACAGAGGGAAAAACAGTCTCTTGGCCTTTTTCTCAGAGCAGGAGGGTTTGGTGTTTGCAGACAAAGGGAGGGCAAGCCCAGTCTAGTACCAGAGCCTCCACAGTGAGGACAAAGCTCACCCAAGAGAAAGGCTGGTTCCAACAGGGAGCAAGAGGAAGCATGTGCCTCACCTTTCCTCTCTGCTGATGTCCACTCCAACAGAAGGTGGTGCAGCAAGGATGTCTGTGATGAGTGGCAGGAATCTCTGGAGAATGAGTTTCAGGGATGTGCAGCCAGTCTGCACATAACTGAAAAACAGAGCATTGGGTTCCCTTTGAATTTCTTCCTGTCCTCCCCACACATAGCCCTCAAACAACTCCCCCTCCACCACCTGTAACCAGGGAAGAAGAGCAACAGCCGATACATCTTGGTTCCAAGGCTTTGACAAAGCAAGCCTGTTCCAAAGGTCCTGGCACATACCCTGCCAAGTGGAACCTCTTTGCTAAAGGGCAAAGATGTCCTGCCAAGGGACTCTGGCAGGAGCCTCTCTCCCAGAAGAAGGAAAAGCAGAAACTTCACCTTAAGAAAGAGGCTGAATTTTTTTGCTCCATAACAACGAGTTTCTGGGGCTGTTGCAGGACTTCATTACCCATGTCCCAAGCTGACAGCTTCACTCCCATCAGTGAGCAAAGCCCATTTGTTTTGCATTGATGTGATCCCTCCTGGCTGCCAGAGCTGTCTTCAGTCCAACACACCTACACCAAATCCCACTATCCTGCTCTTCCTGCCCATGCATACTTTCCATATCTTTTCCCACACACACCTGGCAACTCCATGGCTATTTTCCAGGCATCGTATCAGCATTATACTGTATCTGTTGTGATTTCTCAGGATTTTCTTTCAGGTACAAAATGCCCAGTGGAGCTCCCTTATCACTATCTACACCCTGTCCCCCAATCTCACCATGTTCTTGGGGCCTCACCTTTCATATTTACTTTGGAGTAGTTTTTCTATCTGCGGCAGGACTATAGTACACAAATCCAGCTTCCAGAGAGACCTGAAAAGAAAAGGACACATCCTGAGACTGGAGACTGAAGCTTTATAAATCTGAGTCAACACAAATAACAAAATAGCCCGGGCAGCAACACTCAAGCACTTCATAGCAAAATGCCCAGGCAGCAACACTCAAGTTCACTGAGCAAGTTCACTGACTCCCCCTCGTGAGAGAAAGTGGCAGGTTCTTACAAATTTCATTGATTCTCAGGACAAACACTTTATGAAGCCCCAAGACTTTGATTTTCCTTGGCCCCAAACAACTCCAGCAGGTCCTGGCACTGCAGGCTTGAAAATATGACTACTGGCACATGCATTTCATGCTGCCACAGCCCACTGGACACAAGGCAGGTCCAAGGCAGCGCTCCCAACTCCCAACCAGATGGCTCTTGGCTATCCCAGGGGCTGCCCTTCACCCAGGACTCACGCTTTTTGGTTGACAATATTCAAGAGGTCCACAACAACAGACAGATCGTTGATTGCCACTGCAGAGTCCAGAGAGTTCTGAGAGAGAAGGAGAAGAAAAAGTCTTCTATTGCAAAGCTCAAACTGGTTGGGCTAAAGCAAATTAGTATCAAGTGCTCCTTTTCCAAAACAAGATAGAGGAAATGTGAAGCTGGCTTGGGAAGAGAACTCTCTCAGTGGCAAAGTTTTCTCCACCTTTCTTTGTGACTGTTCAGCCTCAGGTGGGACGCAGAGGCACTCTGTGGTGCACCCCTGGGAACAAGACCTGTGAGACCCCACGTTCTTTGTGAGGCAGAATCAGCCCCAGACAAGTAGAGCTGCTCAGCTGCTCCCCTCAGGAGCCTCAGGTATCTCCATATCCTTGCCTTGATGTCACTGGTGCTCCATACAGCCCGCACGGTGTCCAGATTCTTGTGGCGGCTGGTGAGCACCACACACATGGTCTCGTGGCCCTTCCTGATCTGGGACATGGCTTCCTCATCCACAAGCTCGGTCTGGCTTTGGTTTTTCACAGCCTGGAAGTACAGACACCAATTACAGAGCAGCATGGCACAGAAGGGTGAGAGCTTTCTCTGGCCTTTGAATGGAAATGCCCAATTTGTTCTGACCTCAGTTACTTCTTTTCTGCTTTTTCTACTATGTCAATCACAAACACATTTGAAGCTTTGGAAAAACTCTCAAAAAAAGGTGAATTTAAAGTAAGTTTCCAAACCCAGTATGTTTTGATGAAGAACTTTGTTCATGTAAACCCTATTTTTTATGTGGAACATTAATCTGGAATCAGCAGATTTTATTACAAAGTATAAATCTTACACAATTTATTAGACTCTCAATTTGATCCCTGCCCATGCCATGCTGGAACCACATTTAGAGTTTGGGATCATCAGGATGCTCTGGTCTTTCTCCTTTTCTAGGACAAGGGAGAGAGACCAAGAGGCCTCCAAGATGCAAGAGGCAGAGATTCCTGTAAAATTATTATGTCCATGTAATGGCAGACACCAGTTTTCTAAACGAATCACTGCCTAGTATGTGGAGTTGTTCAGTGACTGTCTCACCCTTTGCTTTCTGCTTTGGCAACATGTTGTTTGTGAGCAGGGCTCAACGCTGCTGTGTTCACACCTCCCTGCTGCCAGTCACAATGGGGGCACCTCAGAGAACCCCCTTTCTGATGCCACCCAACACAGACATCAGCTGGAAAGCATCATCCAGAGACACTTACTGGTAGAAAGTCAGAGGCCTTCAGGCCAATGGGCTCATTCCTGGCTGCAGGAATCACCGATGGCTCTGTTCTGGTCGAAGAAGTTGAGGAGGCTATCGGTGGCCTCTGGACTGGATCAGGCTGAAGGAGAAATTGGGATCAAAGCTCTAGCAGCAACAGTCTGGCCCTACTCTGATGACCTTAATTTCTAACCTGCTTTCCTCTCACAGCAGGGTCCTAAGGCAGAAGCAGTCTCCAGTTTGCTAGCATAGTTTAAGAGGCAATAAAGTATCACTCAGGTACACACCAAGATGTAATTAAGGTTTGTAAAGAACATGGTGATGCCCCAGCAGAAGTGCCAAATGCTGTTACTGTTATGATGATCTGAAATTAGGGCAATGGCCTGTGGCCAGCCTGAAGGCTGAGAGAATTCTAAAGAAGCCAGTATAATGGATACTGTCCCAATTTTGAGATGCAAGGAGAAACACCACTGCAAGAGCAAACAGCGAACAAAAACAACAGACCCATCCCCTGTCAGAGGCCTGGCCTTGATTCCACTGCTCAAGGATGACACCCGGCAGGACAAAGCCTGGAGCTGCACTTTACTGCCCCTCAGTAACAAATCAGCCTGAGTAGAAATCATAGTCTCGAGCACTCACACATCATTCACAGAGGGAGCACAAACAGCCACCACAGATCACACAGTACATACAAGCTCCTGCTTTGGCAGCGAGGTCTGGACATCCGCAGCTTGGCTGGGCTTCGCTGCCTCCTTTGCAGCTACAGGCTCTACCAAGATGAAAAGGAGTGGGAAACAGACACTGAGTGTTCCTCTCAAGGGCTGAGAGCAAAGGTTCTGTATAGCTAGACTACAAAGAGCCGTTTCTGCAGACATGCAGCTCTCCCTCTCCTGAGGGCCATTAACCCCATTCCCACCAAGGGGTCATTTCCATACTCACCATCCTCAGGAGGGGCTGGAAAGGGCTCATTTCGAGGAGGAGTTCGGCCTACAGAATAAAATTAAAAAAATAAACAAGTGAAGGAGCATCCAAGGCTACAGATTAGTGATTAAATCAACCTTGGAGCTGAGAGATCTCCAACAACTCCACACATGAGGGTAATCAGTGATACAACAAGCAGAGTTATCTCTTTCGGACCTTGACACTATTGTTGAGTTTAGCCAAATGCTTTCAGCCTTCATGGATGGGAGGGACAAAACTGACCCTGTGGTTCATTGCTGTTGTAGAGGTGTGAAACATGAGACAAGGCACTGTCACAATAAATGATACTAGAAAAAAATCAGCTCCTGTTAAATTGACTTATATAAGTAAATAAAAACAATGGCTATGAATTCCTTAGAAAGGGCATTGCACAACATCTCCTAAACATCAATGTCTGCTTTAACAAAACCTTTTGCCTTTCATCTTTAATGAAGGCTGCTGACCTTATACAAAACAAAATTTTAAGCTAATAAAATTCCCGTAACACCCTAATCAGGACAGGAAGGCAACACGTTTACAAGGGAGCCCTGGATTCTGAGCCAGGCTTTAACCAGACATCACTGCACCTTCCAGCCATTCACCAACATGATCTGTGGTTCAGTGTCCAAAGAGAATATTAAAGAATATTAAAGTTAAAGAATAATAAAGTTTTCTAAATTGTCCAGTCACAGGTAAAGTCTCTGTTATAGTGAGCCAAAGTTCAGATCTACTGAACCAGTTTAGCGTCTTCAGCTCAAATCCAAACACAACTCAAAAGCACAATAAACCCTGGTACTGACAGATCGCACTCTTGGGCTGGAAGATCTCTTTGTAATCCTCCTGGTTCTTGATCTCAGCCTTTGATTCCTTTTCATCCCGGTCATCTTCACTGCTAGGACTGTGCCTCTCACTCTCTGAGTTGTGCTTTACTCTGCTGTGGAAAAAGAGATGATGTCAGGGAAAGTTCCTGGTACATTTCCTTAGAACCTCGAAGTTCAACAAGCCAGCAGCCTCCCTTACCTCTGTGGCTTGGTGCAGCTCGTTGAGGGCCTGTCATAGATGCGGCGAAGGGAGGACCCTGTGGGGGTAGGTGGCACAAGAGGCTGGTCGTCCCTGATCAGCCCATGAGGAACAGAATCTGACTTTGGGACTCTGCTGAGATCCACAACGAAGGAAGAGACTGTGCTTTGTGCAAAGGAAACTCCTATCTGCAGAGGCAAGAGATCAAGGTGATTCACCAGGGAGCAGGGTGCACACCAGCCTTTTTGAGAACAGGCAGGATGGAGTGACCATGAGCAACCATGCTTGAGGATTGCTCAGTTCAGTGCTTTGGCTTTTTCAACTTAAAGTTGCCAATGATTTGTGAAAGGCTTGGATAAAACTCTTGCCAAGCATAGCTTCTAAATACTGGTCAAACCAAGTCCCAGTTGTTTCCTCCAGAAGCCAAAGTGGAGCTAAGGCTGCTGAAAGCAAAAGCCCACAACCTTTGTCTAAGGGCTGGGCACACTGCAAGCCCTGGCCACTTACAGTCTGATCCAAGCTTAAAGGTCAGAAGGCCTGCAAGAAAGCAGGAGGATTTTATCTTTTATCTCCCAGCTGCCTCCTCCAGCCTCAGGAGCAGTGGCTTACCAGCTGGTTGTTGCTGATAGATAAGTCAGCTACTTTTCCCCAGTTCACCAAGACCACATCAAAACAGCGCTCTGGCTCCCAGCCGTACACACGCAGCGAATCCTGGAAGCCACTGTACAAGCAGCAGCCATCTGGGTTGAAGAGCACACACCTGGGAGGAAAGTGGGTGGAGAATCAGGCACAGCATTCCCACCTTGCTCATTCCCTGTGGGCCCCTGACTGCACCGAACATCTCCCACTCCGTTTCTAACAATGAACCTTCTGATCTGGTGTTCACCTGGGCAGCGTGGTGGGCCTGTGCAACATCTCCAGCAGCCCAAACTTCTCCCCAGTAAGTTTCCTCTCTCCGAGGAAATCCTCTCTTCACCCCCACTTCAGTCAATCCCTAGCACACTTGAATAGGAACTGAATGTACCTGACAGGGGTAGCCTCCTCTTCGATACAGCTCACAACTTGAAACTTCTCCAAGTCCCAGAACCGAACAGTCCTGTACACACAACAGAACAAAGTTGCTCATCCCTCTAGAAATCACTGTAGGATCCAGGATTTAACAAAACACTAATAGCTAGAATGACTTCCAGTGTGGTGCACGAATGGTGACCCTACACAGGCGAGTCCAGCTAAGATCTGTGAATCCAGACAGAGATGTTTAGAGCCTCTAGACATGGATGGGCATTTAGAGCTGACCCAGAACTAAGAAAACACTCTGTTAGCTAAGCAGGGCTGCCTGCTGTTCACACAGGATGTCAGCTGGATTAGTGAGATGCTTGAGGCTACACATTGGTTCCTAGTGTGGCAGAAGGTGCCATCAATTTTGGATGAGAAGCCAAGATCCTCATGTTCTGCCCAGCACAGATGGGGTGTCCTGCTGGCTAGAGTTGTGTGACATTCCTATTTCCCATGTTCCTGCAAGGAAGAGCATCAAAAAAGAGAACAGACATACATTTCCCATCTTTCTCCCTCCCCTTATGTACCTGTCAGAGCTGCCAGAAGCCAAAAGGTATTCATTGGGATGGAATTCAACAACATTTACTGGGCCGGTGTGTCCTGTAAACTCAAACATTAACTTCCCAGCAGTCAGATCCCACAGCTGAAAGGAGGAAAGAACAGAGGGACACTTGAAGAGATTTAATGTTAGAAATTTCCAACACACTCAGGATTTCCTTGTACTGGCAACTTTCTAATCCTTCCCCCCCTCCAAGAACAAACTCAAGTCTGTCAAAGAAAGCAACGATCAGGGAAAAAGTATTATCCCAGTCATTTAAGGCAGTATTTTTGGGTTGTTTTGATGTTATCTTTTAAATTTTCCATGTAATTTGTCCCCCAGAAGTTTCTGGTTTATATTTAGAGACTAAGATAAAATACAGCAGTTCTAACCTGTCCCCACAAACTATATCTCAAAAGTAAACAAAAATCCAAAAGCTCTGACTCCCTTAGCAATTCCTTCTTTCTGTGCTCTAGTCTCCACTTAAAAATCCAGTGAAATGACTGCTCAGTTCATTTCACGTGAAACCAAAAATAAAATCAGTCCTTCATCTGCATTCCCTCATAGCCCACGTGAGACAACAGTGAGACAACACTGCTTCAGTCGATACTTTTCTGAACTCCTTCTCTTGCTCTGCTCAGCCCTGGCAGCAGTTTTCAGGCTGGTAATCACGTGCAATGTGTATGATAACACACCCCTACTGAATTAACTGAGCAGAGTCAGAAATCGGTGTGATGAAGCAACATGCTTGTAGACAATTCATTCTGTAAGGTTTACTGAGAGAACCAAGGCCACTGTTCAGGTATCACAACTCTACCACCACCAAAACTTGAACTTTCATGCTCACAGTTCCAACATGTCTATTAGGTAAGTGCATTTCAATACATGCAGCAATTTTCTGGGGGCTACTGGACAGGATGCCCTTGCAAAGCCACAGGGCTCAGCCAGCTGCCTAATGAACTAAAGGCATTTATGAGTGAGTGCTGGTAATGCCTGATGAAAAGATCCCAGCATTCTCACATGCCACAAGCACATAAGGAGGGTGTCACAATAAATTACCTTTACAGTGTGATCATCAGCAGCAGAGGCCACCCACTTCCCATCAGGGCTAAAGCGAAGGCATCGAACTGCTTCTGTGTGACCCTGAAATGAGCAAGGCCACTTCACAAATCATGCAGATCTTATTCTCATGCTGGAAAACTAGGAAGTTATTTGTACATAATCACTTTAAGGTTTGCTCCCAAGTCCTCAACAGAAAGCTTTCTCCCCTCTTTGTCTGAAAATAATGCAGCATTTTACCTTGAATGTGAAGATACAGCCTTTTCTTCTTACATCCCAGAGCTACAGGGAAGAAAAGCAAACAAATGATATGTTTGAAGCAGTATGTAGGGAGCCCAAAGGTCCTGCCAGAACAAGAGCTCTCCCTGTCACCAAGCTAACACACTGCAGAATGAAGGGGCTGCTGAACCCCTCTTTGCCTCAGGGATGTTTTCTAACCTAAATCCCCGAGCAAGAATCACTCTTCTAAAGTATTTCACACTACAGCAGCTCAATTCTGACAGCCAAATACCAGCCTGACACAATCCACAGCAACCAGGACACCTGTGCTTGCTGACACCAGGTCTTGGCTGGCACCTTACTCAGAGCCACATTCCACACCAGAAGAGTCACATTCATGAGCTACTGCTGTGAAAACACACGCAGGGATTTCACAAGCACTCGCAAACACATCTGCCCACACACGGAAATGACGACTTGCAGCATCTACCAACACTTCTGGCACTGTTCAAAACAAAACAAAGAGGGGAATCTCTAGTGGAAGCTGGGTTTTACCTTAATATTGGTATCCAAAGAGCCAGATGCCACAAAGCTTCCAAAAGGATGGAAATGAAGGCTGCAGATATTCGCTTTGTGACCCGGTAAGGTACGAAGAACTGGGAAAAGGAGAGGCAGAGTAGGGAGAAGGAATAGGGAGAAAATATTTAGCAGTTCATTTCCCCCAGACAGCATTCAGAAGTGTAGCCATCCTATCCTCACCATTAATCTCAAGCTAATACAACACACATTAGACATGATATATATTGTTTATTTCTCCAGATACATTATTTTATGGAAATGCTTCTGACTTTACCCTTGCAATGCAAAGAAACAGCAACAGAGGGCCCATGCTCAGTGATCCTAATGAAAGTCCTGTCCTTACATATGGAAACTCTGGAGAGAACTCCAAAGGTCTCAATTCTGAAAATGAGGCAGCTGGCAGGCTGCTGCAGCATCTTTCCACTTGATACACAGCAGAAAAATGGGCTGGGGAAGGAACAGTTTTAGCCAGGAAGTGAAAGGGACATTTGACTGCCTGCAGCACTAACCTTCCAGTGCTATTAGACAGACCCTTTCCTGGGACTCTGCACCCCATCCAGGCACCATCTCATAGGTTCAAATATTCACCCTGGACTCCTTCAATTGTCCC
The DNA here is from genome assembly GCF_036250125.1 of Pseudopipra pipra. Classification (NCBI taxonomy): domain Eukaryota; kingdom Metazoa; phylum Chordata; class Aves; order Passeriformes; family Pipridae; genus Pseudopipra; species Pseudopipra pipra. The sequence continues at coordinate 3,016,030 of NC_087562.1, read as the reverse complement.
TTGCAAGAAGCATCCAAAAGACCAGGAATGGTCGCTTAGGAAGCAGGAGACAAAGAAACGATCAGTGTTTCAGGAAGTCATCAAGTAACAGCCCTTGTAATTCTGGAAACCAGAAGAGACCAGTAGAACTGGTAGATCATATCTCTGCAAGGAGAGACGAATGCAGAACTCAACTGTGAGGAAGAAAAATTGCTCAGATAATAACAAGGGCAATCCCTCTCCATCATCTGGTGATTCCCTTGGCAGAAATTAGCTCTTGAGTCAGAGCTGGAGTGGTCATTTGCACAGACACTGGCTCATAGGTCTCCTAATAAATTCAGCCAGATCAGCTACTCTCCACTGGTAATGCCAAACTATTCCATAACTGAACTGATTCTAACTGTCTGAATGACAAAAGTGCTTTTCATTACTGACGCCATCTGTGGTTTGCCTTCTTAGCTCAGCCAGTGTAAGCCTATTTTCATTGCACACTCCCTCTGTGAACAAGTAGCAATCTATAAGAAATACTCATTTTCTGGTATTCCTGCTGGAATGCACTCAAGTGATTTATGACAGCTGTGCAAATTCACTCTCGGATTTGAGGAAAATGCAATAAATAAAACATGACCCAACAGTCGGCCTTTAAAGGATCAGAGCTCAATGAGTTCATAGCTTTTACTATTTATTAAAAATTAGGTCTTTGCCTATTTCATGCAAGGGCAGGAGAGGAGAAAAATTGCTTGAGCTAAAAAGAAAAGTTAAAACCTAAGAACGAGAACAAGAGGTAAGTGAGTGGGAGAATTCTGGACTTAAGCAGAACTTAAAACACTTAAAACTTCCAATCTGGTTTTGGATCCTTTTATTAAGGTTTATTTTAAGCTGAGACTCTGAATACAAATTCTATACACCTAGTTATCTGTACTTGCATGGAAAAGGATCTGGAATGTAGATTTCAATACACTCAGGTCAAAAACATAGAAATTAGTTCCTCAGATCAGTGTCCCCAGTACATGCTCAAATTTCTGCTTGAGCATGAATACACAGTTCTACAGCCTCAGCAGAATGGCACAAAAGCCCTCTGCCTGCAAGGGCTGCAAATGAAGATGAAAGCAATGCCAGGCTCCTGCTCCTTCTTAAGTCAGGAACCTTCTGGGTCAGCATAGATACTAAGCATAAGGGTTCTCCAAAAAATGTGCATTAACAGAAGCAGAACGTCATGGACACGTACCTTTGGCAGCTTCCAGGTCCCAAACTCGAATGGACCCTGACCGGGACCCTGCAACAATGAGCTTCTCATTTGGATTGACCTGTAGGCTCTCAATGGGGGTTGTGTGGCCTGTCAAGCTCTGCAGAGAGAACCATTAGTCACAGTCAACAGCTGCTGACACAGCCCTGTATGAACCATGGCATTGTTCATCCTCGAGGGGTAACTCTCTAGCCATGAGCTGGGACCTGGTCCTTTCTCCTCAGCAGCCACCAGCATGGCAGAGCACCCTAAAGCCCATCACTGCACATAGCACAGCACACTCGTCTTCCACGTTATCCCACTTTCTGGAGCACACTGACTAATTTTGAAAGGATGCATCAACAGAGACACAGGCAGTTAAACATTAGGTGTGGACGGCCAGACAAGGTTGACACATTCTTACATCATAAAAACTGTGCTGTGCAAGCACAATGGCACCATGTTTTCTCTAAATGGGTCATGTAAGTGTCATGAACTGGTTACAAAATCAAAGCAAGAGCAAAAGCAAGGCTACTTCAGAGCCTTCACATAAGGAAGGAGCCACATGTTGCTGCCAGCAATGAGTGTCACAGTGATAACATGGTCCTAATACTGAAGTATTGACTTGAGGCATAAGGCAGTAATTCACATGTATGTATTCCTTTCATCCTTGAGCACCTGAAAGCTTACAAATTACATCACTATTTTGAAAAGGCCTGTATTTAAGTAAAACACAAGAATATTTAGAACTAACTTCAGAAAACCAATACCACCATTACAGACTTTTTGCTTGCCAATCAAGCAATATTCTCTGCTCTACTCCATCCTCAAATATGTCTTTTTAAATAGCTATGCCAGCTCTGTGCCTCCCACACAGAGGCTGGGAATGCCAGCTGGAAGCTGCCTGTTCTACTGGGGCTGTCTTAGGATTCCATGTGCAATTGAAATCCTCTACATACTCTACAGGCAACTGCCTCTGCTTAGTGAGAATCACAGCTCAAACTCAACCTGAGTTGCAATTTTACTTCTCCTTCTTTCCCAGCATGGAAACATCAGGAACCATAAACACTAAAGATTAATTCCAGAGGACAAAACACACAGAATGGAAAAACAAAGCAGACACATTCTCCTTTTAGCCTTTTTGATCCTATTTTCCTGAGTTCTCCCTCACAAGGTTCACACTGGCTAGAGCAATGCCTTCAATACCACAACATTATTGTGCTGTTAATTAAACAAATGACAAGGGACATGTGCTAAAGGTGGTTTTCCACAACACCCATTCAAGAAAAAAAAAACCAATTCAGGACAGACATCTGTTAAATATATTTATGGCACACTTTAGTGATCACTGCTGGGTAACCTTACTCTTGCTAACACTCTTGCCCAGCATTCCTCCTCCCCAGCCTACAGTAAACTATTGTGACAACCTTTGTGCTGGCAGTGAGGGACCGTGGGACAGGTGGGAATGCATCCTGCTGGGGATGTCTCCTGCTATGACTGCAAACTCCAGGGTATAAAACTGGCCCCTGTAGCCTGCACTATAAAACTAGGTGATCTTATACAAAACTCTTCCTTTAATTATCTGTAGCCTGGTAACATATAAAGCACAGTATTCATTATCTGAGCAAGCACTGGCCCAGCTCAAGCACCCAGCCATCCCAAATCTCTCTGGAGCAGGGGCCTCACCAGGCACCCAGTTCTGTCCTTATCTTCAGCTAGAATCTGGTCACCCAGCTTTGTGTTGGTAAACTATTCACCAGTCCCACAGGCTACAGCCCAACAATCTTTTCCTCTCATTCCCCACCCTCCAAACCTCAAAAAGCTGAAAACAGGCCTGTTCTTACCATGATGCAGTTGGGCTTGCTAACTGACCATATGTTGACCCGACAGTCATCTCCTCCAGTGGCCAACATCCGGCCTGAACCTTTTCCCAGGACTACTGAGGATACATTGCTGCTGTGGGCCACGATCTCTTCTGCACAAAACAAAGCCAACAGTTATTACAGACTAGTATAGCAATTTTCATCTCATTGCTCCAAAAGCACTAAAAAATATTCTTCCTCCAGAAACTTTACAGTTTTCTACAGACAACCTGCAGCAGCCCACTGTTCAGATAAGAAGTCACACTATTATCTTGCTTGAAACATTCTCCCTCAGCTCTGCCTGCTGCACTTAAAGACATTTGCTGACCAAAGCTTCACTGACTCCAGTGCTCACATGGCTTACAGAAAGCATCTTCTCCCACTTGCAGCAGCTCAGGAGCTTTTAAAGATTTGCTCAAGTGAAGCAAGCTGAGCACAGAAGGTCCCTTACCTGCAATAATGCACAGCAGCCAGAGTCACCTAGTGGAAGGCTCTCTAATCCTGTTCTAGAAAGCAGTAGCAGCAGACAGTCAAACCTGAGAGGAACTGGCAGATGAGCAGTGGTACAGTTTGTTACCCTACCCAGAAAAAAAGTTGGACTCAGCAGCAGGGAGAGGTGGAGCTCCCTTCCCTGAGCTTTGGCAGAGGTTTTGCTACATACCCACTAATACAGGCAAAACTGAGCACTGCAGAGCATGAACTGTGACAAAGGAGGGTGAATGTCCATCCAAAAGGGCAGAAAAGAACAAATCTCATTAATGCTACATGACTGTTAAAAAAATGGGGGATAAGGGGAAGCTCTGATGCTGCAGCAACAGAACTCTATGGAAACCTCATCATAAAGAAACCAATTTGGGGCAAAAGAGAAGCTGAATGAGCATCTTTGCTTAGACATCTCATTTGCACGGTGGACTTTTAACTCCACTCAAATTCTTGGCAGGGGCTTTTGGGAGATGCATTTGCATGCCTAATAGTCATGAAACTTGTCCGTAAAAAGGCTCAGGAGCACTGATTCAGCTTTCATTCAGATTGTTTGGATGGGAGGAGCAATTTGAACATTTTACACGCAGCACTAATCCAAAAGGATATCAGACAGCTGCAATAATAATTACAGGTACTTTGATCTCAAACTCTCAGAGTGCTTTTTTGAAAGCAAAACGGCCCAGCTTTCACCTGGGCTGGGGAAACACCTTTCAAATTACAAAGGTAACCAGACCATAAACTACATGCAAAGGGTAAATCTGAAAATATGCTTGTATTGTGTTGAAAGACCAAACTTCCACATGACAATGGTAAAACAAAGTGCTCTTAAAACATGGACTAGAAGGCAACCAACAGTACAATTAGCATTAATAGACAACTCACTAGTTAAAATTGAAAGGACAGTTGCAGAGCATTGCTGCTGAAATGAGTGTGTCAGCAGCTCTGCTTTTTCCTTCCTCTTGATTTCATTCTTAATATTATATTGTAACTTTATAAGCGTTGGGGAAGCATCCAACCCTTTGTTCACAAAAGCCAGGTGATAATCAGGAGTCTGCCTTGGCCAGAGAGGTTCATCTGCTTCCCCATAAATCTCCTCAAACCCACAAACTTTTTTGTTTCATTTCTTGTCATCAGCTATCACTCACCAGCCCAGAAACACTGAACTCCTAATTAGCATTGCTGAAACACTCCTAACACTCAGAATGCTTCTTGCTCTAAGTAGGATGTTAAGATGGGGCAGAGTCTGACAAAAACGAAGATCAAGAACTTCTGCCCACTTAGGGAACCGAGATAGATCGACTTCCAGCTTTTCCTATGATTGGAGTTTCAGGCATGGGAAGATAACACAGCAAACGGGCTTTCTGCTCAAAAAGATACAAAATTGCTAAGTCAACTATCTCAGACTCCTTCATGTGTTACCAGTCAAGGATACTGTATTTCTGCTGGCCAATTTCTATAACGCACATCAAAGATCTACAGCCAATGACCACATTCCATTGCTTCTAAGCATTCCTCGAAAGCTCCCATGAAATAACTCACCAGTGACCAGCGAAGCAGACAGAAATTGGTAGTCAGCAACTGTCTACTGCTCCTTCAGAGGAAAAATGGACATAAAAGCAGCAGATTCTTACTGTCTCTTGCAAAGCAATTTCAAGAGAGACGCACAGGCCCTGCAAACTCGTTCCTCCTGCAGCGAAGAGCTCAGTGAACCTTCTGTAACCAGTAAGCAGCAATGAAGGACAACCCCAAATGGGCTAAGTTTGGGGCTTCCTCTCTGACACTGAGGGCATTCCCTGCCACAACCTGGGCTCTGAAGGAGGCTTTCCATTGAACCACAGAATACCCTAAGCTAGAAGACGCTCACGAGGATCATTGAGTCCAACTCCTGGCCCTGCACAGGACAGAAATCCCACCATGTGCCCAAGAGTGTTGTCCAAATGCTCCTTGAGCTCTGCCAGAGCTGCTGCTGTGACTTCCCTGGGGAGCCTGTTCAGTGCCCAACCACCCTATGAGTGAAGAACCTTTTCCTAATATCCAACCTAAACCTCCTCTGGCACAGCTCCAACTGTTCCCTCGGGTCCTGTCACTGGTCACAGAGAGCAGAGATGGGAGCTGCCCCTCCACTGCCCCTCGTGAAGAAGCTGCAGCCCACAGTGAGCTCTGCCCTCAGTCCTCTGCCTCTTCTCCAGGCTGAACAAGCCAAGAGACCTCAGTCACTCCTTGTACAGCTTCCCTCTAGACCCTTCACCATCTTTGGATGCTCCCTAAAAGCTTTATATCCTTTTTATACTGTGGTGCCCAAATCTACCCCCAGGACTCGAGGTGAGGCTGCACCAGCACAGAGCAGAGCAGGACAATCCTCTCCCTTGACCTGCTGGTGATGCTGGGCCTGATGCACCCCAGGATGCACTGGTGGCAAATATCCAACCCTTGGGGCTACCAGGGCACACTGGTGGCTCATATCCAACTTGCCATCGACCAGGACCCTCAGGTCCCTTTCCACAGGGCTGTTCTCCAGCCTCTCGTCCCCCAGTCCAGCTGTACATCCAGGGCTGCCCCGAGACAGGTGCCCCATCCCTCACTGCCTCCGTTGTTCTTGTACCACATGGGAGTCACGCAGGGCCAGCCGGGCATTTGGGCTAGCAGCAGCCAAAAGAAAGATACAGGCCGTGAGTGACCCTTTGGCGACAAGGCTGCGCTATTTCCCGTGCCGCTATGTTTTCAAACGAGGCTTCCAGGAGTTAAAAATTCCAGTCGGCAACGTTCATCCCACACCCAGGGCAGGGATGAGCTGGCTCATACCACCCCCCGCCCCGCACTCACGCAGCTTCCACGCCGTCTTCGTGGTGACGGCCACGGCCATGGCTCAGAGCGGCGCCCCTGGGGCGGGCACGGCTGCAGCGCCCTCCTCCTCCCGGTGAGGCTCCGCTCCGCTGGCGCGTCCTACGGCCGGGCCGTGCACCGGGGCTGCCCCGGCCGCCCTGCGGGCACACACAAACACGGTCACGGCGAGACCCTCCCGAGCGGCGGCGCGGCGGAGGGCGAGGCCTCACCGCTGATGAACATCACGGGGCGGGAGCGCTCCTCGGGCCGTCGTGGGGGATCGTGTGGACGCTGGTGGCGGCGGGGCCCGGCGGCACCGCACCGGGACCGGCACCGGGACCCCCCCGCCTACAACCGGCCCTTCACAACAACCCCGCGCCGCGCCGGGCGGTTGCCCGGGTTGCGCGCGCGGCTTGGCCAATAGGAAGCGAGGGCGGGGCGGTTGCCATAGCGACGGTGCAGCGGCGTCCACTCGCAACGCGGCTTCTTGGAGGAGCCCTTCGAGCGCTGCCAATGAGGAGGCGGCGTGCTGAATGGGCGCCGCCATCTTGCGGAGCCGCCCTGAGGGGCGGGGGCCGGGCCGCGGCCGGGCGGGGTCGTGGCGCTTCGGCGGGCGATTCTCCGCGGAATCGGAGCCTGGGCCGGCTTCGCAGCTTCCATGGGGGCGGCCTCGGTCCTTCCCAGGCAATCTTTGCGTGTCCCAGGAGTTAGTTCCCGGATGCCACGGGCACAGACCCTGAGGGAGCGGGGCTCCCGTGAGGCTTCTGCGCCTCCCGCCGCCCCGCTGAGGTGCGGTCGTGTCGTGCCGCTTGTGCGTGTTTCTCGCCGTCTCTGAAGCCAATTACTCCCATCAACAGAGAAAATCAAATTAGTTTGGCGCTACTCCTTGATCATGGCCCAAGAACGCTGGCAGAATTCTCAAGGATCACCCCCTCCAAGCTCGGGAGCGATGCATCCAGACAAGGAGGAAATCGGGCAAAAATGCCAGGAGGCCTCCGTGGATGGATAAGGAGCTGCTGAGCAAACTCAGAGCTAAAAAAGAAGCTTTCAGGAAGTGGAGAGGAGGACAGGTGGCCTGGGAGGAATACAGGGAAATCCCATGGCAAGGGGGGTTGGGACTAGATGATCCATTCCAACCCCTTAACATTCTATGATTTAATAATATGCATTTGCTGATGTTTTGGCAGCTGCTCTGTCCCTAATGACTGTAAAAATATTTTTAAATTAATTTATTCTGGTGCCTTTTCTGGTATTGAATTAACAAGGATGAGTTCATAACCACAGTGCTATGTGTGGGTTTTGTCATTGGAGACCTCTAAATGAGATCAAAGAAATTTTATGTTTGTGGTGAACTCACCAGTTCAAAATCTTGGCTTGTGCAAAACTAAATTATGAATTTGTTAAAATATTATTATGTTGGAAAAGAACCGGTATTCCCAAATAATCCTGCTCCTGATGTCAGCAGCTATGGATCAGGTGTGGGGAAGAAAAGCCCTGAGAGACAGTGTCAGACTTGAGTCTCAAACATGATGGGATTTCATGTGGAGGGAATTGATGTACCTGCAGATGGGCCTTAGAACAGAAGAGGGAAAAGAAAAAGACACAATGCTGCATGTTCATTAAAATCTCCTGATGAATCTGATGATTATGAGATTACTGCAGGCAGCTACAGAGAAGGAAGGAAGGGAGAAGTCAGTCATGCCCAGCCAGGCGGGGGTTCCTGAGCAGCGCCTCTTGAAGAGAATGGGATTTCTGTTGTGCCAGCTGCTTATCCCTGTAACAACAAGGGGGATATCAGAGGAAAACTGCAGTGGGAATCGACCATTTTGCAGAATAGCCTCAGTGCTAAGTTCCCAGGGGGCTGCCTTGTAGACCTTCCCTGGGCACTGCTCAGGCATCATTCCCAATACCTGCTGGGCCTCTGCTTGAGTCTGGGCATACTGGCGCTGGTTGCAGCGTGATGGGCACGGAATTCATCCTCCTGCCAGCTCTTGTTCTCCGAAACAAGAGAGCTCTGGGAGCTCCTCTGCCGCTTTTCCAGTGCCTGTGAGGGAACAAGCAACCAAAAGTCAGGGAAATACAGAGGGGAGTGAGGAGCAAAGGCACACAAAAGCATAACTCAAAGTCCAGGGAGCTGAGATGAAAGAAACCACAAACTGGAGCTGATTTATTTTCAGGGAGCGACAAAAAGTTTGAGATGAGGTCTCATGAGAACAAGAAAACAAGGGGAGTCAAAACACGTGGAACAGCAAGAGGCAGCAAACCCCCAATGTGTTGCCTCCCTAGAGTCAAGAAGCCCTGGAGAACCAAACTGGATCTGGTTGAGATAAGGACTAAATTTCACTGTGGAGCTATTTTGTTCTTTGATCTCACATGCTAAAGACAAAAAAAAATAAATTATATATATATATATATACAGGCATGGCTCTCTTAAAATACTCCCCCCATAATCCCTATTATCAACTAGTGCTTCCTAATTATTTTCTTTATTAACTAAACAAAATAAACCAGTAATCTTTCTCAGTGATGCGAGTTTTTCCAGAAAGTCAGAAGGTGACCATAGCATAACCATGTTATATTTCCCTGGGAAGTCAACTGAAGCTGTGCTGACTTACACCGTACTGGGATTTGTCCCAATATATTTTAATGATACTAAAAGCCCTTCAGAGGTAATTCCTCAGAGGGAAAAAGCTTACTCTGGATTCCTTTGGGTACATGTATGAAATGCTGTCATGAACCTACCATGGCTTCGCGCTGACATTCTCTCCTTGCAGTGTTATACATTGAAACTGTCAATTTAATATTGGCTTCTTCATCCTCACGAACCTTCAAGACATTTAGCACCTTCCAAAAATCAGAAGAAAGACCCCTCAGCTTTCCCACAAAATGACTGTATTTTTACATGCTTGACCTGCTACCAGAGCAGGTGCTGCATACAAGACTTGTACAATAAGGGTAAATGCATATCTATACAAATATGTTCATATCCTGTGGGTAGATCAAGCTGATAGTAGTCTTAATTTTAGATTGTTACACCGTATGAAATTCTTGAACCCCGTTATTGATAATAATTGATAAGAAAGCTTTCCTGGAGTCACAGTCTTGGCACTACTTTTGAAACAGCACCAAAAGCTTTGGCTTTTACTTTGTCTTATACAGGATATGCAGCACAAGCGGTGTGAATATTTTGTCTGTTGATACATCCAGACTGAGAAATTTGCAAGGTAGTTCATGAGGTCACAGTGAACTACCTTCAAATTTCTGGGGAAATCTTCGCCAAACAATGGCTGGGGAGCAAGCATGATCATTCAGCATAGAGACCAACTTTGTGACACCAGAGTCTTATTTTTACCACAGTTTATGCTGAGGATGCTTTGGCAACCAGTCAGCTGAAACTGTTTCCACGCCTGATCAACTGACAGTGTTGCACCTCCCTCTTACCTCTGCTTCAGATTCCCGGACTTGGTGCTTCAGCTCCTTCTGTTCCTTTCTCAGGTCCCACAGCAACTTGTACAGATGGAGCACGTTCTTTTGTTTCTCAGAGGACCATGGCTGGAAGCAGATAAGTCAGTGTAAAACAGCAGCACTGTCTGGATCCATGGGATCAGGTACTCTGCTGAGAGAAACTGGCACAATCCTGCCATAGTCAACAAGGTGACTGATTTCCAGTACTGAAGCATCGAACCCACGGTCAGCATGGGTTTATTAGACTTAATTTTGATTGGGAGTCCATCAGTAATGTGAGACAGATGGCACGTCTTGCACTTTGCTAATGCTGCTGGTGTATGGTTGGAACAGGTTTTGCAGGGTTAGAGATGGAGCGATGGGACCCCAGCAATTGTTTTCTGTGTATTCTCCCCAGTGGGAAATAGAAATTAAAACAGCCTGCATAACATTAAACAAATCCTGTATTTGCAATCTCTCTTTGGTTTCCTTAAGTGTAATTGTGCAGCATCACTGCAGAATTTACTGGCAGACTTCTGCCCCTGGTTACAGACTCACATCAGTGATGTTAGTGGAGTGACTGACCCCTGGCCCCTCATGAGGTAACTTGGCTTACTGGCAGCACTTCAGTCTTTTTGGAATATCTTTTATTTAAAGCTATCTATCTATCTACCTATCAGCAATGTATTAAGCCTCAGCATCTTGCTCTGTGTCTGCAGGGTAAACACTGGAGATTTAAGGAATGATGGGGCCCAAGAAATCCATGGCAAAGACAGAGCTAGAACACAGGGTGTCTGCCTCTGCTGCTCTGCTCTATCTCTTCTTGAAGAGGGAACAGCAGAGGAAATTTCAGCTGCCCTGCCCTGAATCCACAGAACTGAGCCCAACAGCTGCTGAACCTGCATCTTGGAAGATCCCAGGGGCTGTGGGATCTGCCTGGTGACCAAGTCTGGGAAGATGACCTCAGGCATGGCTAGAGGAAGCCTTTCACACCACACTATGTCCTGCATGCCCAGTCACTCCCAGCATGGCAGGGCAACTCCAGGGCTGTCCATGTTGTGGACAGGGGCTGGGAGGGAGGTGTGCAGGTGGAGCAGAGGGGCAGCATGGAATATGTCATACTTGTAGTTCTTCCACTGACATTTCACCTTCCCTTTGTGTCCTGTGATCTAAAAAGATTTCAAAATAAATGTAGTTTTTCTTCATACCTGGTATTTGACACACGTGTCTCGGGTCAGGAAGATTTCCTCTCCTTTCCTATCCCTCTGTATTGCTCTGAGGAAGGCCACCTTCGAGGCAATGGTGTCATGATCCTCGAGGTGATATATCAGCTGGATGCTGTCATCTTCGATCATAAAGATACGTTCCTCTACATCTTCGTCAGCAGGCTTTTCTGGATTTCTGTGGAAACGCTCCTTGATTTGCTAATGGAGGGTGAAAAAAGATATTGAAGCAGCTTAGACAACACAAAACTGGCAAGATTTACAGAATTCAGTAAAAACCCAAAGTAAAAATTGTGCTTTTCTGCCTGGACTACGATGGCATCTCTTGGCCAGTGGTGCTACTGTTCTTGCCTATGTCTGAAAAAATCCAACCACAAAGCTGTTCAAGGCAATACAGAAGTCTCCTATTTGTGGAGCTCCAAGTTAGCTTGGGATGCATCCCTGCCTGAGGCAACCGCAGGGAACAAGGTATTTTGGTGCACAGCAAAGTTTCCCACATTTCCCAACACAGGAAAGGAAAAAGTAGTGTGTTGGGTGCTGATTCAAAGACAGGCCACTGCATAGCTCTGTCTTGGCAGCTGAAGTATCTGAGTCATACATACTGACAGATGTCAGATTTCCTCCTCCTTCTGTTCTGTAAATCAGACCTGACAAGAGGAAGAGGTAAATTACCTGCTGGTAACAAATCAGAGTGATGGGACACTTCATCAGGAACCTAAAATGGTATTAGCTTGGGCTCAGCACACAAAATCATTTTACTAGTTTTGAATCTTGTGAAAATTTTGTTCCAAAGTCATAGTCAAGCTTTTTTTCCTTTCTCTGACACACACTTTCCAAGCCATAGTTTCCTAGTTTCATTCTAGCAGCTCGTGACAACTGGTCACACTGTAGCTCTCTGTCAGACAAGCAACTGTGAGACACAGCAGCTGGACAAGGCTTGGACGTCTCATCTGGAGCTCTGCCTCGGCCGTGCCCACTGAGAATGAACCAAAGCCCCGGGCTGTATGTTTTGCACAGTATAAATATCAGAGTGACACATATTTTTCTGTTCCTGCCTTGGCCGTACCACTATAGGCCGGAGGTGAACATCAGGTCTGGTGCCAGCCGTGTCCATTCCGTTCTCCCTTTCGCCAAACTCCACGTGCCGGATGTGCAGGAAGTCATCCCGCCCCACGAAGTACTCGGTCATCTCAGTAGCACTTTCAACACGTTTCCGGAGGTCATCAGCTCGTGCCTTATGGTAAAACTCCATCGTGTGTCCAGTCTCTGGTTCCAGCGACGTGTAGGTGTGAGCTGAGGACGTACCAGATACATTTTCAGAGTTAGCACACCAGCCAGTAAATCAAATTCATGTAAGAGTGTAAGAAGGGAATGTTACCTCCTCACTGCTGTGTATCAATATGCCATGGCCTAAGGACTGCGGGACAGTTTTTCAGGGCCGCTGCCTCCCTTATACAGTAAGGCAGTAGTGAGGGAGCCTGGACCCTGCTCTTCCCAAACCAGGAATGGACACGGCCACTTTGGGTGAAATGCTGCTTTAGCAAAAGATTTGATGCAGGACTTTCCCCCAGCTGCACAACACCGAGAGACCAAACACAACCCTGAGAAAGTTTCTACTTCTATCACCTCTACTGGTAAAAGTACATTGTATCACCCCTATGATAGCTATGTATTTTTCTAATATATAGAAAAGCACATAGCTGGGGGAGCACTGCCCAGGACTGGAAGCAACAACCCAGTTCTCTACTCTCTACTGGAGAACATGTTATTTATCTAGGTAACTTAATCCACAAATTCCCTGGTGATCCCCACACCCCCTGGCCCCTCTCTTCAACTTTGGACTTCTGCCACTGCTAGAAGGGATTCATGTAAAGTCCCATGAGCTGCACTGACTGCTCAGATGAGCTGGAATACCTTTAAGAAGGAGGGGATGTCCTGGTTTGAAATAGTCTGTGGTCAGCTGTGTTTGTTTATTCGTTTCTCTCATATCCAACATGTCTTCTCGATTTTTGAACCACTCTGTCACCTCCACTACTTCAGTACCTGGCAGGAGACAAGTCATTTTGCAACCTTAGCTCACCCTGTGGGACATGGTAAAATTCATTGAAGGAGCCCTCAGTGTCTGTCCAAGTACCCTGGGCTCCTGATGCAGCCACAGTGGACATAGTATGGTCACTGGAACTGGCCCTCTGCACAGGGGTATTCTGTAGATGAATCCTAATCTACATTTGAATTATACCTTAAAGAGGGTTTATTCCTCTCCATCAACCAGAACTTAGCTAAATGAATCAGCTCAGGCATAGAACTTGCCATGGCAGATGGCTATGGTTAAGCAAGAGAAATTCCATCCCAAATATTTAATAATAGTGTCAGGACCAAAAGGAAATGAGACTGGAGCTATCCAAGAGGGCTGAGGGCAGGACACTGTATGTCCACCCAGGAATCTGCATGGTTTCTTGGACCAGTGCTGAAGAATAATGCTTTCAAGCACAGAGATATCCTCAGGCTGTAGCTGCCCTTTTCTATGACTCCTGTTGACACCAATGGGGATAGTGATACTATTGGATCAAATCAAACCAGCCTTCCATTTTCTGAAGACTGAAAATCAAGCAGCTGACCTGTGACACTGAACAGCTTCACTGGGGTGTAAAATAGATTCAAACTCTCACGGAAACCTTTAGCAATGCTGGAAAGTTCCGGAGCTTGACCAACAGTGAGCGTGATGAAAAGTTTGAGGATATGGTAGATAAGTCCCCCACAAATGTGAAAGGAGGATGAGAAAGCACAAGAGAGACTGACAGAAAAGGGGCCACCTCCCCCTTTCCATCAGCAAGCCCAAGGCTGTGTTTGCTCAATGCATGGGGTGTGTTCACTCATCCCTCTTACAGTCCAAGTCTGTGTAGACGGTGAGTCGTTCCACCAGCCCATCTTCATTCACGTATGGAGCCCATTTCTCCAGTTTTGCTTGCTTGTACAGGATCACCTTCTTCCCTTGGGAATACTGGTTCTCAAATTCTGCAGTGTGCAAGAGAGATGTCAGAAAAATGGACTCCCTTCTACTCAGCCCAAGAAAAAAGAATTTAAGAGGAGAAAACCATGGTCTAAGGGACACCAGGTATTTATTGATTGCCTTCTGCTGCCAGCAAGGCTGTTCAGACCCTGTCTGTTGTGCTTTAATGTTATAATGGTATAATAATTCTTTCCTCTCCCAAAGCAGGTATTTGATAATGCAGGGGCAGTCCCTTGTGCATAGGGGGAACAGAAAGACCATCCCAGCCAAAATTCCCAGCTGGCAGGAAAACACAGTGCGGGTGTGTGTCTGTGAGGGGGTTCCCAGGTGAGACAGTGCAGCACTGAGGGCAGGCATTCAAACCAATAGCTGTTGTTGCCTTCATCTACTGCACTTCACTGCTACACCTTGACTATCCTGAAGGGAGAACTCTCAAGTGAGATAAACCAATGTGGCAAATCCACTGAAAGTTTAGCTGGGGGGCAAGAAAAGGCACAGGAAGAATACATACCTCTGCAAGACACATTAATTCGGGCTACCCATGATAGTGGCATCTCAAAACTCATGTCAGAGTTTTCCTTCTGAAACAGAAGCAGAGATTTGTGGGTTTGGCAGCTTCTCTTAGTGTGCCAGGAGGCATTTTGGCTCTAGAGAGTGCAGCACAGTGATCAGAGCTCAGCATGTGAGAGGTTGGGGAACACAGTGGCAGTTATAAGAGCGCATCTCTACTCAACCATAATTAGATTATCTTTTCCTGGCTAATGCTCATGCTGGACATGAGATGAATGTGACAGTTGCCATAATGACCAGTTTATTTTATTAAGACCATGAAGGATGCTTTGCTCCCCAGTTATGAGCACGAGCTGAGAAGAGTAGATAGCAGGAGGGAATTGTTACTGGCATTCCTCTGTCCTGCTGTGCGGGTGCAATGCCTGCTTTATCATGCTGTCTTCTCCCAACAGGACAACATACCATTTTTTGCTTCCAGTACACAACACTTTTTGGTATATTAGAGGACATAGATTATTTCTGTATTTGGTTGGCAGCTCCACCTCGCAGCCAGGAGGGCAGGGTGCTGACCAACACAGAAAGTGTGCATAAAAATTTCAGTCTGGATTTTTTCTTTTTTTTTTTTTTTTAATTACTTCGCCCCAAAGGTCCATGCACTGGAGACATACAGAGCTCCCCAGCCACTTAGGACACCAGAAGTACCACTGCTTCAGAAAACATCAGAAACTCTCAGAACTCTTCAAGGCTGAGAAGCAATCTGAAGTGCCAACCCAAACCTGGCCAGAGTAGCAGTGATCTGACCTGGAGAGGGCAGCAGGCAGACAGACATACAGGGGCCTATGGACACACTGACTGGATACAGCATCCCCACTGCACGAGAGCCACCTTTGGGTCACTCACCATGTCACCCACGTCTCTCTCAGATGACTCTGTGAGCAGCTTGTTGCTCTCTGGAAGCATAATTTCCCAGCGGATGGCATCACTCAAGTCAAAGCTGAGATCCTAGGCCATACAGAGAAAAACTCTTTTAACTCCAGGGCAGTCTCAAGGGCCTGACACTAAACTGAACACTGCACTGGTATGTCTGTGGTGCTCTGGACCTGGCTGAGTGTCAGAGAGTTTAAGGATTTCAGAGACCTAAATCTCAATGAGGTGAGCTCGTCAGACTCTTGGCTGGCTGGTGGGACCCCAAAGACTGTCCCTGCACCTGGAGGCTGCAGACCCCTTTCCTCCTGGTGCCTCTGCCACAGATGAGAGCAAGTTGCTGGAAATGCTTCTGCCTCCTTCCTAGGGGCATGCTTGGCCCAGAGGGCAAGTTGCTCTGACTCAGACTCTCATCTCCCAGACTTTGTGTCAGCTGGGGAGTAGCTGAGGTGTGGGAAGAGCCTCACCAAGATCTTTCCTGCCTTGAGCCATGCCTGAGAGGCTTGAAATACCCTCTGCCTCAAAAACTCTTATTTGAGAGAATAAGTGTCTAGCCAGCCTTAAAAGCTGAAATTCTAGCGCTGTAAGGGTTTAATAGGTGTGATCTATATTTGTTAGCTCAGAGTCTGGGATGTCCTGGAGTAGTTCCAGAGTCTATGTAATCAGAGCAACATGACCAGAGCCAATACAAGGAATGGTTAAATGGAAACTGGACCACTACTGATCTTGGACTTCCCCAGGACTCATGTCAGCCCAACTGTCCCTTTCATGCCCAAGGTGCTAAGGGGCTCCTTACCTTGCAGCCCTTCCGGCAGTCCTGCATGTTCACCCAGTAGTTCCTGTGGTTCCAGATGCTCTCAATCCCAAGGAAGCACTCATCTGTGGTGTTGTGGTTGATTCCCGTGAATGGATTGATGAAGAAGGTCTCAGGAACTTTCCTCTTCCCAGACAGAACCAAAACCCACGCGTGCACCCGTAAGCCACGCAAAGGGTCTCGCTTGGGCTTGTCCTGTGCCTCCTGTAGCACAGAGGACAGAGCAATAATTATTGCCATTTTATTGCCAATTTAGTCCAACCCAATGGCCATCTTATCTTTTCCTCTGCTCACTTTTAAAGCACTCCAGGCCCTTAATGCTCTTCATAAGAGTGAGGTAGTACAGACCCAGCACATATTCCTGTGCCAGCACACACCGTGCACCCAGAGGCCAAGTGCTCATGGCCACGATCAGGGTTGTGTCATACTTCATGGAGGAGGGTGGTGAGCTCCTCTCTTTGGCCTTTGACCAATGTCTCAGCTCTTCCTCCCAGAGCTTACAGTGAGGTGGACCTTGCTAACTCACCGTGACCACTTCCTCTTCTTCTTCCTTCTTTTGAACATCTTCAACTTCTTCCTTCTTCTTGGCCTTCTGCTGAAGCTCAAACTTGCTCTGTGGCTCTGAAAGGATCTTAACTCTATATTTTCTGGACTTCTTCACCGGTACCTGACAGACCAGGAGAAGAGAGAAAATGTATGGCTTACAGGTACCTCCCAGTTCCCAAAACTTGGCAGTTTGCAGTACTGCAACTGGAGAGCCTCCTAAGGAGCTGTGGAAAATCACTCAAAAGATTCCTTGGTGAGGTCCCCGGCACAGACTGAAAGCCAGTGTGGACCTGAAGCTGTTCCCCCCTTTCTCAGCTCAGGAGCTCACTGGCCATGAACGGGCTGAGCATGCATGCTGGGCTCCTCCCTGCCTGCTCACTGCAGGTCTCACCTCCTGTGGCTTCTTGAGCAGCGGGCACAGATCCTGAGTCTGGTCCAGGGCACATATCTCCTGGGTGGCGTACCCGTGCACGCAGTAGGCGTCATAGCCGGCCCCGATCAGCAGGGAGCACAGCAGCACAGTGAAGTCAAAGCAGTTCCCCCGCTGGTATTTCAGGATGGTGGTTGGGGAATAGAGTGAACTGGGCTTGAAAGAGAGAGATCCATGTTCACAGTGCTTGTCTTGTGGAGCTGAAACATGCACCAGGCAGAGAGCAGGGGAGAGAGGGCATTGCCCACATCGCTGGGCTCTGCACCCCTAGGGAATATCTATATAACATTCCTATATGAGCCACAGACTCTAAAAGTCCCCTCCAAAGTGATCTGGAGAAATTCTGACCCCAAATCTGGTGACAAATTTAACCACAGGTAGAAATGAGCGAGGCAAGCTCATCTAACTGCTGAAAACTTAATGCTAAATGCAACTCTGGAATGATGCTTCCCTCCATCTCCAGCTGCTCTGTCTGCAGCATTTCCAAGGAAAAAAAAACCTATAAGCTAAATTATATTTCAAAGGAGGAACTTCTGGCCCTCACCAGTGAGCAAGCAAGTGGAAATGGTGCTTAATTACTTGAAAGGTACAACACTGAACTCCCACTGGGATTGTGGGTCCAACAGAGTGCCAGGGACTGGGAAAATCAGGGGGTTGCCTAAATAATGAGGGAATGATGGAAGGGTCAAATCCCAGCCCCTGGGGCTTCCCACTGTGTTCTGCTGAGAGGCCCTTCTGTCACCTCTCTTATGTTTCTGAAGGGACTGCAGCCCCTTTCTTACCGGTGTGATAGGACACTTGAGGGGCTCCATGGTGAGGTAATTAGAGACAAAGCTGGCACAGCCTGACCAGTGGTACAGCTCTGGATAAGGCAGCAGGGTTGGCCTCAGTGTTGTGCTAACAAACTTCTGTAGGGCAACAAGAGGACTTTGGTTAGCCAGCTGATGCCTGGAAGAGTTTCCTGTCCAAAGCCATCCTCAGCCCACCCCTGGATGTTGCAGCTCTCATTGAGGACCTTCCAGCACCAGTATCCCTCACCATCTGCTTCAAGATGGAAATTACATGGGGTTGGAAAGCTCTCTGCTTGGCTGTGGCTGAAACTTCAAGCTCATCTCAGACATTTTCAAGCAAGACAAATAGCTACTGCCCTTCCCAGCTTTTACATCCTCCAGCATGTTATGTTCTCCCTTGCATGTTAATGATATAACAAATTTTGGGGAAAGCCCATACAAAGTAGTAATTCCAGATATCTTGGGGAACATCAGGTCCAGAACTAGACAACAGTTGTGCAGCTTGGGCCCAGGGAAAAAAAACACAGACCACAAACTTCCACATTTACTTCCTTCCCCATAACTTCTGCAAAGTTCAGAGTACGACCTAACTCTGGATCCATATTCCACATCTGTGACTAAGCCTCAACCTTATCTATTTCACGTGTTTCTTTTACTTTCCTTTATGCTTCTATGGTCTTTCCCATTTTCTAAGCACCATGCTGGAGGGCTGTGAGCTGCCTGCAGCCCACATAGCACCACCACCACAAGGTACAATGTGCTTGTGAATTTGGACAGCCAGGGTGTTCGCAGGGTTCTATGTTCCTGCTCGGGGGCTCGGGGTTCAGCAAGAGGGAGGCCAGGAGGGAGGGAGGGCAAGAAGGGCTGCTGTCCTTCTCCAGCATTTGGCACTATGGAAGGCGAGTGCTCCCTGCGCTGTGGCCCAGCCCCACATCACCCCATACCTCCACGCCACACTCGTTGACGGGGTGGAGGAAGAGCGGTTTGCGGTCAGGGCAGACGTGAGTGTACTGCTGGAGGAAATGGTCAGCAATGTGCAGCAGCTTCTTTTCCCGCCGGGAATTTGTCTTGTACGAAGATGGCAAGTGGGACGTGTCAATGGAGCTCCAGTCAAAGGTACTTCCATGGCAGGAGGAGGAAGAGAGACATAGGTAATAAGGCAGGAGAATACAGGCAAGATGACCCGCTATCAAAACATGGCAAGCTGATATATGCATAGAGACT
The DNA here is from genome assembly GCF_036250125.1 of Pseudopipra pipra. Taxonomy (NCBI): domain Eukaryota; kingdom Metazoa; phylum Chordata; class Aves; order Passeriformes; family Pipridae; genus Pseudopipra; species Pseudopipra pipra. Next base: position 2,996,742 of record NC_087562.1, on the reverse strand, counting down.
CAAGGGATCTTTAAACAGTGTGAGAGGCTCAGAGGATCTTCACACAGTGGTGAATGGAGGTACAATAAAGTGAGCTGTCTTGTCTTGCACGTGCACACTCTTGGACAAACACACCAGGCATATGTAACTGCTTACTCCGCTCCCTGTGTGAGGGGACACCACATCCCATCCACACGTGTGCAATCTCCCCACGGGCCCTAAAAGGGCTCATCCCAGTAAGAACTAGACACAAGTGACTTACGGTACATCGCTTGAGACGCTGTCTTTCTCCTCAGGCACCTTTGTGTCCTCGTCCTGGAGGCTGTCACTGGTGTTCAAAGAGTTCGGGTCTTCAGCTGCTTGCTCCACTTCCTCCGTCTCCTCCAGGACCTCCATTCTGCCTGGCACTGCAGAAATACACACACCAGGGCAAATTCAGGGGTGGGACCCAGCTAGACAGCAACACAGAAACACTCGCATTGTGGCCGCAGTGGTTTGTTATGTGAGCATGGCTGAAGCAGCCAGAAGTGTGACAATAAAGGGCGAGCACTGAAAGTGAGTTTGGACTGGGCTTGGTCAATAAGTGGCTCCTGTGTTTCCAGACACCCCAAGCGTGGGGGAGACGGCAGAGCAGGCAAAGCCTGGCTCGGTAGGGCACAGCACATCCCCATGTTCAGCCTGTGTCCCCCGTGCCCTCCCTCCTGCCCGGGGTGCTGCTGGCGGGGCAGCAGCTCCATCAACCCGCTGGGCACCGGCCGGCGGCCCCTGCGGCCGCCCGGGGGCCTTGGAGCAGGGGGACGCTCGGCGGAGCCGGCAGCCTCCAAGGGCAGCGGCTGCTCCGTATCGCGGCCCGGCGGCGGCGGGGCTGTTTGTTTGGCGGTGCCCGCGGTCGGGCTGACCCCGAGCGGGGCACACAGCGGGGGGAGGCAGCGCCCGGCCGCCCCCGCCGCCCCCTCACCCCGCGGCTCCCAAGGGCAGCGCTGCCGCGGCCGCCGCCGCCTCCCCGGGCCGCGCCACCATGGCAACGGGGACACGGCGGGGCCTGCGGCTCTGCCCGGCCCGGCATCCCCCCGGCCTCCCCTCGGGGTCCCCGCCAGACCTCCCGCCACCCCCGGCAGGCCACAGACCCAGGTCCCGGGGGCTCCTCGCGTGCCCCCCGCGCTCCGCCCGGGCTGCCCCGGCCCCCGCAGCGCTGCCCGGCGCCTCCCCCGGCCCGGCCGCCCCCGCGCCCACAACGGCTGCCCCGGGGCCGTTGGGAGAAGGGACAACGCGGGGCAGCGGTGGGGCACAGCGAGGGGATGGCGGGCAGACCCTGTCCGAGAGCACGGCTGAGCCATCGCCCCTCCGAGACCTGCTCCGAAACTCACGAGTTTGGCTCTCTTGAAATAAAAGTTCTCCTCCCACCTGCCCCGCCATCCTTCTCCTCTGTTGCGGAAGCACTCACACAAAAGCCGGCACCAAGGGATGGCAGAACGACTTTTTATTTTTATTATTTTTATTATTTATTATTATTTATTATTATTTTTATTATTTTTATTATTTTTATTTTATATTTTTATTTTTATTCATATTTTTCCTTATTTTTCTTCTTTTCCTCTTCTTCCTTCTCCTTTTCCTCTCCCTTTTCTCTTCTTCTTTTTTTTTTCTTTTTAATTGGCAATCCATTAGGCTGTAAGCAGGGTCAGGTGATAAACACTTTTGTTTTCTGGGTTTTTTGTTGTGATTAGGAAAAATTATGGATGGATGGATGGATGGATGGATGAATATTCACATTAGCTGCTATGTTATGGTAACTGTAGCAATTAAAGCTCTGAGGAAGCAAAGAGTACAATCAATATATATCAAGAAGCATCATCTTGAGTGATTACTGCTGTTTGCAAATGGTTACTGTTGCCCAAATGGCATGAAGCTGCGTTGAGGGGGGCAGGGGGAAGATTAGGTTGGATATTAGGAAAAGGTTCTTTATCCAGACAGTAGCACTGGAACAGGATCCCTGGGGAAGTGGTAAAAACACCAAGCCTGACAAGAGACCAAAGAGTGTTTGGACAATGCTTTCAAGCACATGGTGGGATTGTTGGGGCTGTCCTGTGCAGGGCCAGGAATTGGACTCAATGATCCTTGTGGGTCCCTGCCAACTCAGGATGTTCTGTGATTCACACTGAGGTAGGACCAAGCCCTCATCCCTCCATCTCTCACCAGTGCTTCTCAGCAGCTCTTAGATGCCAGAAGTCAATAAAAACACAGCTCAAGCAAATGTATGTTGTGGTTGCAAAACTGCCTGTACTCAGTATCCAGAGTTATCTGGCCTTCACATGTGCCACTGTGGTATCTGTTGCTACTGCTGCATCAAAAAGAGGTACCACAAAACCAGCTGGATACACCAACCCCGAGATCCCTGGGGGTTTTGCAGATACTCCCCCTGTCTGGAATCCCACTGGGACTGTGAAATGGGTCAGTGTTCACAGGCCATTGGCTCACTGGAAGGGCCATCCATGCCAGAGGGTGGACTTTCATGGAGAGTCCTTTCCTCCCTGGCCCTGAAGGATGCTAAGCTGGCTCTTGTGCAATCGCAGAGGCAGCGTGTTTGCGTGGGGGAGAGGGATGAGCTGCCAGGAGGTGATATAAGGCGGGAAGCAGGGAGCACGGGAAGCAGGGAGCACGGGAAGCAGGGAGCACGGAGTGGCCTCGGGGCGGCGGTGGGTGGGTGGAGGAGCGGAGCGTGGCCTGGCGATGGTAAGTGGGATGAAATCAAGGTGGTGGGATCTCTCAGGACTGGAGCGGGGAATAAACCCCCCTTGCCCAGCAGTCCAGCAGTCACACTTGGGGTTGGTGGAGGGGTGGAGGGCTGCGTGTGCTGCCAAACCAGAGTGGGGCTTTTGGCATTGGCTTTGTCCTGCTCTCAGACAGAGCATTGCCCAGCCATCAGCCCTGGCTGACTCACATCCATGTCTCTGATAAGGAGTATCCAGTGTTAAGGGCTGTTCCAGGACTGTGCCATTAGTTTCCCTAAAGAAATCCATTATCTGTACCGACAGCGGAGGTGACTTAATCTGCATCTTTTTTCCACTAATTTTAGTTGTGTTCAAGGCTTTGGTTTTGGGGGTTTTTATCCTGTTGTCTCCTTGTTATAGATATGAGTCACTGGAAAAGTGAGGATCCTTTTGAAAATCCTAACTTTTCAAAAGAGCTCTAGTGGGAAGAGGGAAACTCCTTCCCTCTTTGGGGAGCCCAGACTGATGCCTCACCTCTGCAGTTTTACTCAAAGTGCCTGTTCTCACTGAAATGTGGCTTTATCACTGTCAGCACATCCCTGCAGGTCCAAGGGCTGCTTTCTCCCACCTTGTCTTTCTGGAATCTCTACCTAAATTCAGAACAGTATTTGACCCTTGTGTTAGCCTGAGGGGGTAGGAAATTACTTTGTGCCATCAAACCTAAGAAATACAGTACAGATATTATTGCATCCATGCTTGAGGGTTCACTGTTTCTGAACGACTGCAAACATGTCCAGCGAGCATGGTACAAACCCAAGTTACCCAGAGCCTGCTTGTTTCTCCAGGAAAGGACTGTGAGATGTTTGTTGCTGTTCTCTGTGCTCTGCCTGGCTGGCTGTGAAGTCAACAAGGGTGAGTTTCCCTGTACTCTGTCCCTGCTGGGTCATGGATGGGTAGTATGGAAAGATCCTCACCCCTAGGCAAGAATCTCAGCCTCTGAGAGCTCTGCAGGTCTTCCTGCAGTGGGACGAGTTCGTGCTCACATCTCTCATCAGGGAGATGTTCTTGCTGCATTTCGGCTCACTTGCCTTTCCATTGCTGCAGGTGAGCTGGGGAGCACACATGGCCTGAGGCCACGGGTTGCCGTCCACCTCAAGAGGAGCCCAGATGCCTGCCTGTCCAACCCGTGCCAGCACCAGGGACACTGCCAGGTGGTGGGGGACAGACCAGTTTGCAGCTGCAAACCAGGCTTCAAAGGGGAATTCTGCCAAGGTAGGGCTGGGAATGCTGGTGAGCCCTCCCCAGTCTGTCCAGGGGCACCAGAGGGAAGGGTGATGGGCACAATGCACTGGTATTACCATTCCAGGAGAACATCCCACCTCCTGGTTCAGGTGCATTCCCCACCACTGTAACCACATCCTCGACTACATGTTGGTACAAGACCCAGTCACAGGGCATTTTCTTCTTCCCAAAAAGCTTCAATTCCTTAATTCCTTGGCTGTGCTGTGGTGTAGCTGTGCCAGGGCAGCATGACATGCTGCAGGGCACAGCTGCCCCACCATCTCAGAACAACCACGCACATTCTGGCACAGCTACAGTGAAGCCCCTTCCAGGGACTATCCAAAAACTGTGTCTTCTTCCTCTGAAGGACAGGGTTGCTATCCCTGTCTGGTGCCCTTGGCAGACTGTGGGGATTCTGTGGACAGAAGCCCTCAGAAGGGGCCAGGCCCACAACATCTGCCTTTATGTCTTGAGCTTAAGGACTGTGTCTGTTCGGAGTAGTGGCAGCCATGGACTTGTGTAGCTCTTAGAAAATACCAGACCCACATTAACTTCTGCATGTTCCCAAAGGTCTGTCTTTTGCCCAGTGCCTCTGAAGAGCCCTACCAGCAGCCTCCACCGAGGCTGGGATGAGGGTCTGCTGAGCTCAGTGGGACTGTGCCATCCCACAGCTGACGTAGGGCTCCTTCAGGCCTCTTCCTTATTGCTATTGCAGATGGCTTTTTCCCCCAGATGTGGTACTGAAGCTGGCCTGTGAGGAGGACTATATGAAGATGATGGTGAGGAAGGAGGTGTTTGAACTCTTGAAAATCCCACGGGAGCTTGTCCACTTGAAGAACCAAGCGTGCAAGGTCTCAGAAAAGGAAGAAGAGGGTGAGCTGTTTTTTTCAGCCACTCTCACTGGTGAAAACCACACTGCGTGTGGGTCAATAATCCAGGTAAGGATCCAGCAGACACTTTCTGCATAGCTCCAAAGCCATGAGAGGAGCAGACATGCTAAGTGGGGACAGCAAAGGGAAGCCTCAAAGGCTTTTCCTTTTCTATCTAGGTGTTGTAAGGTTCTCCTTCCCTTTGAAAGGCTTCCCTGGGGATGTCCAAAGCCTCTGCTGCTGTGCTGGCAGCACGTTTTGCCTGATTTAGCAGAACATGGAAGTCTCAGTGTGTGCTTCACTAGCTGATAACAGCCCTCAGCTTTGTGGCCACACCCTCTGAGCTCTGCAGCCCCGGCCCCTCGGTCCCTCACTTGCTTCATGGATCAGGAAGGGTGCAGAGGAACTGGTGCTCCAGCTCTGCATTTTGCAGAAGAGCCCTCACCCATGCTCACTGTGCTGACTCCTGCCTGCTCTGCTGGTGGCTCCCAGTAGCCCCCGAACACAAGGCTTGAGCTGAAACCCCAGCAGATATCCAGGCCTGGAGCAGCTACAGCTGAGTTGCACCGAGCTGGAGCTTGGATCTTTGTGTATGCATTTAGCCATAATCTGGACACTTGATTTCTGTGTCATTCCAGAAAAACAACTCCCATGTCTCCTACTCCAACGTCATTGAGTCAGAGCAGGAAGCCCATGGGGCCATGATCTCCCGGAGTTTTCAGCTGGAAGTGCATTTCTCCTGCATCTATGCCTATGAGCAGGTGGTGAGGCTGCCCTTCGCTCTCACTGCTGTTGACAAGTGAGTGGTGCTGTTTCTCCTTGCTGCTGACATGGTGTCTTTGAGCTCGCAGAAAAGCAGATGCCTTCAGTGAGGTGATCTGCAAAGGCCCTGGAGAGCCCCTAGAGAGCCCTGAGAGCAACGCCAGACATGCTGGTCTGCCATCCTAGCCTCTCTTTTTCTTCCCTATGTGTTTTTTCAACACTGGGTTTGGGCCTGGGGCAGAGCCAAAGAGGGGCACACACAATCTGCCTTTCTCCTGTCCTCACTGCTTGAAACCAACTATCCAAAAAACGAAGGGTGGGAACTGGAAGAGGTCCCCACCAGGCTCCCATGGAGGTGCAGGGTTAGGATTGCCTTTCTTGTAGCCCTCACTGACCAGCAGGTCAATGGGAACCACTGCAGCTCTTTGCTTCTGTCCACGCATGGCACAGAAGGCAGCTCAGGGCCTGGCTCTCACAAGTCTCCACCTGGGAACAGAGGCACATCCAGAGTCAGAGCACCTGCATCAGTGGCCTGACTTGTGCTACATCCTTCCTGCTTTCTCATTCTGTTTGGGAGCCCTCATCCTCTGCTCTCCTCTCTTCTCTTCGTCACTGTTCCCAGGCTGGTGCAGTCCGTGGTCAGGGAAGGACACTTCAATGTCAGCATGAGACTGTACAAGTCCCCCTCCTACCTCCAGCCTTATCACCTGCCAGCTGTGGCCGTCCCCATCACGGACACACTCTATGTCCTGCTGAAGATAGAAGGACAGCACCAGCTCAAGTACTTCCTGCTGAGTATTTTGGACTGCTGGGCCACCCCAAGCATGGATCCCTTCCAGAGCGTGCAGCACAAGCTCATTGAGCAGGGGTGAGTGGAGAGCCCCCAGCACACCCGGTCTCCTTGCGCCACGAGCACAGTCACATCTCTTTCCTGGGTGCTAAGGACAGGAGCAATGAGCAATGACACCATCGTTGCTCATAGGTGGAACCTGTGGGGGACACCATCATCAAACAGCCAGAACAGCCCCACAATGAGCCCCCAAAAAACTCTGAACTGAGTCCCCTCTCCTGCTCTGCTGCCAGCAGTGCTGCCTTCCTTCTGGTGTTGCTCCTGGCCAGCTAGGGAGGCAAAGGGCAAGAGGAGGAGAGGGGAGACTCTGCTGGGATATGCAGATGTCTCCATGAAAATCCTGCCTTAGAGGTGGCTGCAGCCAAGCTAAAGCCAGAAACGTGTCTATCTGGGAAGTGGGAACCACAGCCAGGCTCACTCCACCCCTGCAGAGCAGCTGTGACCCCACAGAGCAAGACATAAGCCAGCTCCTGGGCTGCTAGCAGCTCCTCCCTGAGCTGGGCACAACACAGATTCCAAGGAAAGGCATCCCCACCAGCACTGAGGAAGAAATAGGCCTGTTCAGCAAAGCCTAGGGGCTGCACCTGGTCTTTGTGGGATCTGGTTGTTCCAGGCTGGGATGCTTCCCCTTATTTGGTACTCACTGACCCATCTGTCATGTCCCAGGTGTCCCCATGATAAGACAGTGACCTACCTGAATGCCATTGGAGAGAGCAGTACCGCCAAGTTCAGCTTCCAGATGTTTCGGTTTGTTGGTTACCCCGAGGTGTTCCTGCACTGCCGTGTCCGGCTCTGTCTCCCCAACGGTCCAGAGCCCTGTGCCAAGGTGAGCCCTTGCTGTTCTGCACCATCACCTGGCCAGGTGTGGTGCTGGGGAAGGCATGCTCCTTGCAGTAGGGGCTCTGCTCCGGTTCTGGGTGCCTCACACAGGAGCATCACCCCAATGCCCTGAATCAAACATCAGGAGCTCACCCCAGTGCCCTGAACCAAAGGCACAAGGGCTTGAACCCAACGGAGAGCTCCTTTCCCTCTTCCCTCTGGCTATGGGGTATTTGCAGGAGGAGAAGTCGATGCCAGGATTTGGGGAGGAATGGGCTAAGGTTCTTTAGGACCTGGTTCTTCTCATGCTCTGGGGTCCTGACTGCTCCCAGGCTGTGGCCCCAGTAGGGTCTCTGCCAGTAGGAGACCTCCAGGATGGCTCTTGCCCTTTGAGCAGGCTTTTCCCCTGTCCTCTGCTTCTATCATCCTTCCCTTGGCCCTGTTGACAGCAATGCCCAAGGCACTTGAAGAACAAGAGGGCACTGGTGGATGACTACAACAAGATTGTCTCCTACGGGCCCATCCACCTGCTGGCTTCTCCTTCCTCGGGAGCAGAGACCCACCATTCCAGCACTGACCAACAGGACCTGGCAGGTATGTATGTCCTTCTGGGGAGAACAGGAGCAGCTCCCAGACCCTTGCCACTCTCTAGGTAGTGCCAGGTTGTTAAAAAGGGCTGCTAAAATCTGTGCACAAAAGCGTGGAGTCCTTCAGGTGTCATGGCCATGCATGGCAAATTCCAAAGCCAAACCAGCACAGATCTCTGTGTGAGTGGTTCCATGCCAGGCACAGGTTGGGATGAGCAGGGGAGCTGGGCAGGAAGGGACCCGAAACCAGAAGACTGTTGGTGCAGCACCCCAGCCAGGGAAGGCTGGGTCTTCACACTGGACCTCTGCATCATCAGCCCAGCAAGGCAGGCTCCTCCTGAGCACCGAGGGCAATCCAGGATATTCAAGCAGCAGTCCAGGACCAGGGTTGGGGACAAGCCCACCTACAGCATAGATCAGACCAGGCATGATGGAGCCCTTGGGCAGCAGGGGTGGGTGGAGGCCATTTGGAGTGACTGAGTCCTATTAGTGCCCTCAGGATTCCGAAGTACCCCCAGCTCCAGTGGCTCCTGCCCTTCATAGGAGGTGACCTCCCCCAAATCCGTCCCCAGCCAGGAGATGCTGCGCTGGGGCTCAGAGCTGGCTTGGGGGACCCAGATATGTCACGAGTCTCTCTCCTCTTTGGCAGGACCCAGCCCGTGGCTGCCCGGGGCCCTCGTCCTGCTGTGTGTGCTCGGTGTGCTCACCGTGGCTGCGGCGGCCGTCAGCGTGGGGCGGCGAACGGGTTAGGAAACAGCTGTTTCCAAATAAATGTGACAGTGGCAGAGAGCCTCTTGCCTGTGTCTTTATGGGTTTGGGGGGGAAGGAAGTGATGGTTGGACGCAAACAGTGCGTGAAGGTTGAGGCACATCAGAGTGTTTCCGTTCCCTGTAGCATCCCCAGGACCTTCTCATTCCCTCAGGGCCCAGGCTCTCTAAACTCAAAGCATGTACCCTGGGCTGGGAAGGTCCTTCTTCCTGTGTTCCTCTTCCCCAGAGAGTCACCCTCTGGGGAAGTGGGGTGATGGAGGTATCCCCACAATAGGTACTTGCCCACCAAAGCTGGTCTTTGTGTGGTTCTGTGTGACACAGATGTAGTGTTAGCAGAGAAAGGGTTGCTCTGTGCATGCACACCCGGGTGTGCATCTATCCACACTGATTTCTCCCTTCATCCATGACAAATTGCCAACAAGGTTTCTGCCTATTGATGCACCCCTACTATAAAGCAAATAACAAACAGTATTGTAGGTTTCAAAGACTAAATCCACAGTGCTCAGAGAGCTGGTAGGGATTTAATACTGAAACATGGATCAGGAGAAGACAAGCAGTTGCCCTGCGAGGTGACTGTGTGTGAGCTTTCAGCTGAAGCACAGCATCCATGCAGGAATCATTGTTGGCCCCTGCAGGTGTTTTTCAGGAAACACACCCTGCAGATCCCTGCCAGAGAGCAGGAGATGTATTGCCAAGAAACTCACGGGATTTCTCTTTTTTTTGCTGGCTCCCAGACCTGAACCTCCCATGTCTGGAGCGAGTCATTCCTCTCCTTCCAATGGTAGGAAACCCATTGCTGGGCTGGTTCAGCACCAAAGGCCATCTCTAGTGAAGAGGAGGATGGCTCCATCACAGCTGAAGGTGAGCAGTTCATGGGCTCCCTCCTCATCCCTTCAATAGCCCTTTGGGGGATAAGATCAGGGGCACTTCAAGACCATGGAACTTCAGCCTGGAGGGACTTCGGTGGAAGGGTCATCTCTGGAGCTCCTTGCCCAAGGCAGGCCACCAGGAATGGAAGAGCAGAAGCAAAGAGCCCTGGTGAGGTGGATCATGCCCACTGAAGGGTAAACTCAGGTGTGGCAAACTGATTCCTCCCTCCATGGGGAAGCTGGATCTGCCAGGATCAAAGATTGCTCTCAGTGGATGCACACACAGGCAGGAAGAGAGGTCCAGCCAGGAGCTACTCCTGGGAGACTGTGGTGTTTTTGTCATGTCTGGTGATGTGGGATAGGGAGCCAGTGGTCTCCTTTGTCTTTGGGTAATAGAGGATGACCAGCCAGATGAATATGAAGATTCCTGCAGGGAAAGGAATACAAACACTCAGCAGCAGCAGGAGATGGTGGGAAGCATCTTGCCAGGATGCTGACAGCATTTCCCTGCTGCTTCCAGGGAATTCTCCCAGCTCACTCCTGCCCCCCATACTTCAGGTGAGCCATTTGGCTGGACGTGCCAAATGTCCCTAATCCTCTGCTGAGGAATGACTTTCTTGGAGGAAAATATCCCTCCCTGGAGTGGATATGGTTGGAAGCATGAGCATCTCCATGCTGGTGGCTGGGACCTGCTACTTGACATGGCCTGCCAGTCAGTGCTGGGAAGATGCTGGTGTCTTGGGACCCCTAGTCAACCCACTGCCAGGCTCCTGCCTCCTCCATCTTCCCCACCTGAGCTCAGAGAACCCAGCTCAGAGGCAGCACTGACCTTGGAGAGAGTTGAGGATGGTGAAGAGGTAGAGCACGGGCGCAGAGGAGATGCCATGGGTGAAGAATGCCAGGGCCCAGGTGGCTCCCAGCAGGCAGAAGAGCCCTGCTGCCACTAGGGCCACCTTCCAGGGCTTGCGGCCTCCCTGCACTGCCCCTGTGCCCTGCAAGCTGCAGCTCTTCTGGGTCACCACCCCAAAGAGAGCCATGTTGAAGAGGAATATGAGGCTGAAGTAGCCGCAGTTGGTGATGTAGTGGAGCAGGACATGTTTGGAAGTGATCCAGCACCTGAAAAGAGACAACCACAGTGCCTCCAGTGGTCCTGCAAGCCCCAGAAGCACTCATGGGAGCCTCCACATAGGGATGTTTCAGGAATGCAGGGACACTCTTGTGCTGGGGGGGTTTTCCAAGGCCAGGATGAAGCAAGGGGACAGTGGTGCATATCCACTGCCCTCGTGTTGCTCAGCTGGGAGGGATCCTGGGGAAGCTCCAGGTGGACCTTGGACATCCCTCCATGACCTGGAGGGCTGCAGGCATGGCCAAGGAAGCTCAGCATGACAGGTGGTGGGGGGGGTGGCGGATATGTTGTAATCACAATTAAGGAAGCAGAAGCATGGCATAAAGCCAAGCTGGATGGGTGCAATCCCTGACTGCTGCACTCCCAGCAGGACTGGGCTACCACTCCCTGTGCCAAAGGGCCACCTGAGCCCTGTGGGCAGTGGTGCACGCACAGGGCTATGACCTGGTGGTCCGTGGTCTGGATGCTGTACTCTCCGTAGCTGCCGATAGCTCCTGCCACTCCCACCACGAGAACGGGCAAGCCTGGAAGAAGGGAGACACACAGAATCACAGAATTGTTTAGGTTGGAAAGGACCTCCAAGATCATCGAGCGCAGCCATTACTCCAGCACTGCCATGTTCACCACCAAAGCATGTCCCCAAGTGCCACACCCACACATCTTTCGAACACTTCCAGGGATGGTGACTCCACCATTGCCCAGGGCAGCCTGTTCCGGTACCTGACTACCCTTTCAGTGAAGAAATTTTTCTTACTATCCAATCTAAACCTCCTAGTGCCCCCCTCTCCCCTAAGCTCACCCCAGGCTGGCAGTGCTCACCCCAGCCAAGCAGGCACAGCTTCGCCAGGTAGTGGTGGATGTAGACACCAAGGACCTTGACGAAGAGGAGGTAGAGCTGACAGCCCTCCAGCGCCGTCCAGGTGAAGCAGCAGAGCAGGCAGTAGTGGGTGAGCCCCCCCAGGACCTTACAGGTCCCCGGCTGGGTCCTCCCAGAGAGCCCACTGCTGAGCAGGAAGGCCAGGTTGAGGAGGAACAGGCTGCCCACGAGGTTCATGTGCAGCCCCAGGTTGATGCGCACGGTCTCCTCAAACCTGAACCTGCACCTGAGTGTTCCCAGAGGGACCAGGAAAGGCAGAGGTCACAGGTGAGCAGGGCCTCCTGCTGCATCACAGCAGGTCCACGCAGAGGCACCAGGATTGACAAGTCCCCATGGAGCTGCTGGCACATCCTACCTTATGAAGAGGCAGAAGGCGATGGTGAAGATGGAAAAAGCCATGGCTACCCCACAGCCAGCGGTGGCAACAGCCATCAAGGCCTGTGCTGTGGGGCTGTCCAGAGCTGGGTTCTGCCAAACATGCACATGTTACGTTAGACAGGCCCCAGACCAGCCTAGAAAACCCAACTGCAGCTACCAGAGCCACAGGGCTGATAAACCCAGTGGACTGCTGCAGAGACCCCATACAAGCCCCCTGTCTGGCCAGCAAAAGGTCTTCAGGGGGAGCAAGGCAGTGGTGGCTCAGAGGAGATACTCCCCAAGGTGCAGTGAGGAGTGAGTGAAGTGGACCACCATGACCACCCTCCTGGGAGAATTCACCAGGATATGGGATCTTAAGCCTTGCTGCTCCAGAGCCTGCATTAGGCTGGGGCCTTTTCTGGGCTGTCCTGCTCTGCTGACCTGCTGCTGCCCTCCTGAGCTGGGGCTGGGCTTGTGTTTGGGACCTGGGCTTGCCTGGAAGCAGCTATAACTATCCCTGTATGGCTACTCATGACACCAGAGGGGCCACCAAAGCGGGTGGGCAGCACTGTCAGGGCACAAGCAGGAGCTGTGGGGAGTGGGATCATCACCAGGAGGAGGGTGAAGAAGGTGAGATGGTCACAGGAGCAGACTGTCTTCTGGTCCCCAGGCTGTGTGACACATCCACTGCTGTGCCAGCCTCCTGCCTGCCCTGCAACAGGAAAGGAGTGACAATGGAGAGCACTGAGCACAGCCTCACACACCCGGCCCTGCCGAGGACTGTACCTTTGCTGGGATCCCAGAAGACACACTGCGGGGTGACATCCTGCCAAGAGGGACAGCGGCATCAACTGATGCCACAGTGAGGGGCACTGGAGAAGAGGTGGAGGGCGGGCAGGGCTGACTTACACGGGGCAGCTGCCTGTGGGTGAAGGTGAGCTGCACGGGGTCCCGCAGCCCGGAGATGCTGGTGTTTCCCACTGTGATGCCCACCACGGTGTTGTCCAGGACCTGCCCTGCCTGGTTGACTTCCTGCATGGGGGCAACGTTGCCTGAGCCAAGCTGGTGTGTAGTGAGTGCCAGCAGCAGCAGGAAGGGTGCCAGCTCATACCTTGAACATGCCAAGCTGCTGGATGTTGAGGACTGTCACCACCACACGCACTATCTGGCTACTCAGAGACCGAAATATCTCCCTAGGGAGATGGATTTTTCCTGCCTTCCCCTTCTCTGTGGTGTTCAGTGTGCTGGGGCCCTGAGGCGGAGAAGAACATTGGGAGGTTGCTGCTGGCAGGTCACTTCTCTGCTCGGGACCCACCAACCTTGCTCCAAATTCAGCCAGAAGCCCTGTCTGAGGGCAGAAGGAGAGAAACTCATCCCCAGCAGCTAGAGGCAGAGCTGGGAGTGGGACCCACAAGGTCCTCAACCCTTGATCACCCATGCGTGGGACATCCATAGCTGGGAGAGCCTGTGGGTGGGCAGGAGGCCCAAAGTCACACATGTTCCTCCTCCTTTCCTACCTTACTCTCCCTGTGACCACCCATGTCTGCTGGAACGGCTCTCAGGGAGGGCTCTTTCCTCCCAAGCACCAACCATTTCATGTGACTCCTTGCCAAGGGATGTTAAAGTTGATGTGGGTCCATGATGCAACCCCAGAACAGAGTGGAGGAAGAGCACAGCAGGGCACACCACACCCCAGGGCAGGGGCCGAGGGATACCTGGAAAAGGGATGCTTGGAAGGTGTGGGACCTCCCAAGCGAGGGAGAGGGAAGGGCACATCTCACCTCTGTGGGGGAAAAGGTGATGAGAACATCACGGACGGCAGCCCTGCTGACATTCAGGAGCAGCTTCTTGAGCCCAGCCAGCTGACTGTGCAGCCCCTGCACCTCCCTGCGGGACAGCGGGGCTGTGGGACTAGTGGATGCAAGGAGCTGAGCCCCCAGACCCTGCCATGGCCAGCCCTGCTGGTACCTGAACCAGCGATCCCGCAGGCAGGCACAGGCGGAGCTGTAGGAGCGCCCCAGCTCCGGGCAGCGCTGGGGCAGCTGGAGGATCCCAAACCCACAGCCCCGTTTCTTCGGCTCCACTGTCACGTTGCAGCATGAGAGGGAATCATCACCCCGACCCAGAGCTGGGGAGGATGGGAGCAGGGTGACCACCAGGCACCACGGCACTAGGTGGGCACTGGGGTGAGGGTGGGGATGGGGGGCACCACTCACCGGAACAGCGCTCATTTCCCCCGGCAACATCTGGAAGAAGAGTACGTGAAGAAATGGAGGGAAAACCCCAAAATCTAGGGTGAGTCCTCCCCTTGCCCACAAGGGAAGGGGAGGCAGGAGAATCTGGCAGCTACCAGGTTTGAAAGGAACAGCTCTGCAGTTACATGGGCTTCAAAAACACCCAGACAGCCATCAGGGCTGGTGAGGACAAAGCCACTGTGTCCAGCCCCCCCCCAGAGGGATTGTAGAAGAGATCCTGGGCTGCTGGTTCCAGATTTTAAAAAATGCCCCAGCAGCAAACCCCCCAACTCCACTTGCCTCTGCCAGTTCTGCACATCCCAGCAGGGATTGTCCTTCTGGCCTGTCCACTTTTCAAGGTGAAACACCCCACCATGGTCTTTGGGTCAACACCTTCCCATGTGAAAACCTTCCCCTCAAGCCCATGGCACCCCCCACACCGAGGATGTCTGTCCCCCCCTCACCCACCACTCACCAGGCGGCATCAGGAGCAGCAGGATGGTGCCCAGGAACAGGTTCATGCTGCTTTGTGGGGTCTCCTGACCACCCCTGGCTGTCCCACCTCACTCCAGTCCCCTTATCTCAGCAGCTCAGCTCCTCCCCAGGCTCTGCCGGGGCTTGTGGCCACTCCTGAGGCAACAGGGCCATGTCTTCATTTCCTTTCTGAGAACCCCTCACGCCTTCCTGTGGGCTGGCAAGGGACCTCCTGCCCTGGCTCACAGCAACAGTCACAACTGTCAGAGCTGCAGCATTTCCCTCTTGGCTCCTTCCGCTCTCTGACGTGGGGCTTTTTGGCTTTCCCTTTCTCTCCCCAGTCCTGCCAAGGGGTCAATGGCACCCACCAGCACAGTGACATGCTGGAGCATCCCCCTCCTAAACTGGGCATCACCACAAGCTGCTGGGATGAAGCATCCCCTTCCTGGGAAGGTGTCCCTGCCCCAGGTGAGTGCTGGAAGCTGAGTGGAGGGGGATCAGCTGCAGCCAGAGCACCCTCTGGAAGGGGAAATGGTTGAACAGATGTGGTGCTGCACTTGCAAGCAGCACAGTCAGGACAGCCAGGTTCTGCCTGGCCCCACAGCCACTGAAGGAGGCAACTCTTGTCCTATGAAGTCTCCCTCTTTATATCTCTGTCCTCCACCAGCCTCCCTTTCTGGGTAGTGATCCAATCCCTGGATTCCCAGGCCATTGGCATCTCCCTCCATCACGCCAACCCCTATGGCACCAGGCAGCCAGTGCTCTGCCAGGAGCAAAATTACCTGTCCCAGCTCAGAAGGATCCTACAGGCTGAAATGCCAAGTCCTGCCCTGGGAATGGGACAACCCCAGCTGAGGGATAGATCCCATTAGAGAGCCCAACAACACACCAGGCAGAGACCCCAGCAAGCCACACTGTGAGAGGAACAACTTTAATGGGCACAAGTCCGGTGTGCAGGCATGCTCACTAAACTCCTACACCATCCAAAAATAGACATTCAACAAAATAACAAAAATAGATTATTCCAGCTGCCAGAGGGTGTGGCAGGGGCAGAGTCATTCTGTCTTCCCTGGGGAAGGACCCTCATAGTGACCACCAGCAAGGGCTGAAGATGGGGCCTTTCCCAGCCATCATCCCTGGCCTCAGGGCATGGGAAAGGATATCCGGAGGCCCCTTCCACTTTTTGCAGCTCCCATTGCCCAAGTGAATATCCCTCCCTCCTTTCTGCCCCAAAGATGCCAAGCCAGTCAGGATGCAGTGGGTGGGAAAATTGGGGAGGGGGCTGGCAGAGGCAAGGGGCGGCTGGTCCCGCTGCAGGTCCCTGGGCTCCTCACAGCCCTATGGGGTGGGTGCAGTAGCAAAGCAGGTGGAGTCAGTCCTTCCCGTGGCTGTCCTCGGCGCAGGGAGCCCCGGCACAGCACGGCCACCGTGGGGCTCAGCCAACGTGGCTGCTGTTGGGCTGCAGCTTGACACTGTCAGAGCTGCACTGCGAGTCGGGGGACTTCCTCGCCTGCAGCACCATGGTCCAGTACCAGAGGAAGATGAGGAAGCCTGCGAGAGGGGAGAGGAAGGGTGGGTGAACCCCCACAAGGCACCAACAGCAGCTGAGAGAGAGCCAGCCAGCCTGCCAGGGCTCCTCCCACACCTCATCACCACCCCACCAACACCCCATGAAAACCCTGGTGCCCTTCGGAGGAGCCCAGTGTCTCAGGCTCACCTTGGAGGGAGTTGATGATGGTGAAGATGTAGAGGGAGACAAGGCAGAAGACACCAGAGGTGAAGGAGAAGAAGATCAGTGCCCAGGGAATGCCCAGCAGGATGCTCAGCCCAAAGAGGGCCAGGACGTGCTTGAGCTTGTGGCCTTTCTTGTTCTGCCGGAGGATCTCCCGGACCATGGCCCCCAGCATGACCGAGTTAAAGAGGAACACCAGGCTGAAGAAACCCAGGTTCACAATGTTATGGATCAGGGGGCTCGTGATCCAGCAGCTGGAGGGAGGAGAAAGGGCAGAGGGTTACACTGTGTCATCACACAGGGACATGAGCTGGGAGGGTCTGGGGGAAGCACAAAGGTGTGATGCCAACCCAGTGCCCAGGGTGTGGGGATCCCCCCCCACACCCTGGCACAAAGCCCCAGAAAAGCCACAAGGGGGCCAAGGGAAGTCTGCAGGACACAGTGAAGGTTCAGCCAGTTGACTTTACCTGTGACCAGAAACCAGGGAATGCATTTCCCACGACTTACATGGTTGCGCTGGTGGATTTGCCATCGATGGATTCATAGACGGGGACGGAGAAGGGGCCGTAGTTTGTCCAGTTAGCCAGGAAGATCAGCGACACACAGAGGAAGGGGAATCCTGGGTGGCAAGAGCAGAGTGAAGTGGCTGCCCTAGTCCCTGGCTTTTGAACCTTCTGGGAGGACTTGTTGCCCCTTTCTCCCTGTGTAGAATACAAACCAACATCCTCCCTCCCAACAGGGCACTGAGGGCAGACCAGGCAACAAAGATGCCTGGCTTAAGCCCTGGCCTGGGAGTGGGCTGTGCTGTGCTGACCCCAACCAGGGGTTTCCCAGGGACATGGAACTTTAGCCCACAAAAGGTCATGAGATCTTCCTACCACAGCTTCCTGCCCAAAGCACAGCAGAGGTGTGTGGGTGCTTTCTACATCCAGCCCACCTCTCTGGGCTGCCCTGGGTGTTTTTTTCAGAAAGAGAGGATCCCATTACTATTTAAAGACCCCAAGTGGTGGCTCTCACGTCTCTCTTGCTGGGTGACACCCTTGCTCTAGCACCAGCTTCTGCTCTCAGCCATTGAGTCCCCTTCTCCACCCCTCTGCTTTCAGACATCTGCTCCCACACAGCTATGTCTCCATCCCCATCCAGGCATTCCATACCCAAGTGCCCCTCCACCCTGTGCCCTGGGGGTGTCTCTGCCTCCCCTGTGCTCACCCCAGCCCACCAGGCAGAGCTTGAGGAGGAAGTGGTCATGGTAGGCATTGAAGACTTCGATCACAAGCCGGTAGAGGTTGTAGCCCTCGATGCCCATCCAGGTGAGGCAGCTGAGAAGGGAGAAGTGCAGAAACAGCCCCCCAGCTCTGCAGACTGCCTCGCTGCTGCTGGAAGCCAAGTGCTCGGAGATGAGGAAGGTCATATCCAGGAGGAAGATGGCACCCAGCAGGTTCATGTGGATGTGCATGCTCGTGATCTGGTCCCGCTGTTTGCTTCTAGAGAATAGAAGGGTGCAGACCTCACTACCATGCCTGGCCCGGCCCTTGGTGCCCCACAACATCCCACAGCTTCACATGGGTCCTTGAAAAGATCTTTACAGGCTTCTGCTTGCTGGGTCCATGACAACAACCAAGCAGATTTTCCAAAATCATTGAAAAGAGAGGTGTTTCTGAGCACCCTGCAGGAGGCCTGACCAAGGAGGCGGTTTCTGGAGAGGAGAACTCTCCTTTCTTCAGGCCTGGCTCCTTCATCATGCTTCCAGCCAGGCCATCAGCTGCACTTGGAGAGCTTGTGCCCCACCAGGGGTTCATGGCAAAGGACAGGACACAGACAGAGAGCGTGGGGTGAACCATCAGACTGTACCTGAAGTAGAGGAAGACGATGGTGCAAATGGATGCCAAAGCTGAGATCAGGCACCCGATGTAGGTTATGATACTCAGGTAATGCCTGTGCACATAGGTGATCTCTGGGGAGGATACCTGAGGAGAAGGAGGAAGGAGAGACGGTGAGGAAGAACAGCCAGTGGGAACAATGTAGAGAGCTGTGGGAAGGTGCTACCCACCATCAGCACAGCAAAGTAGGTGAGGTGGTTGCACCTGCACTCGGTCTGGCTGCTCCCTGTCACTGTTGCACAACCATAGCTGTCCCAGCTCCCAGAAGCAGCTGTGCAGGAGAAAGGGAGAGTGTCTGGTGAGCAGCAGGAACATCTGCCTCGGGTTCACAGATCTTTAGGGCAAGGAAAGAGGTAGGACAAGGATGAGGGGTCCCAGCTTGTCCCAGGCCATGCAGACATACTCAGATAGCCCACTCAGCACCAGAACCCATTCCTAGGGAAGGGGAAAGTACTTAGGTTAGCTATGGAGGGAAAAACCTGACATCAACCCTGTGGGAATGGTTTGTGGAGCTGGAGCAAGGAAGGGAGGTGCAAAGCAACCTGCACTCTTACCAGCAGGGCTGTGGTACCTTGCAAAAGGGGCAAAGGCAGTGCCTGGCTTCACACCCAAGGGCAGGGGCACTCACCAGTGATGTCCTCCTGCCAGAAGACACACAGTGGGGTCACATTCCTCTGCAATGACAAAACCATGGGCCCTGGTCAGGATGCAGCTGTGGGTTTGTTGCCAGCACGTATGATAGGGGAGAACATGGGGCAGGAGGCAAGATGATCTCAGGAGACAAACCAACCCTTATAAGGCACCTGATGGAGCAGATACCTCCTTCCAGGTCCCCTTTTCCAAACAAGGGGTTCAGCTTTGAGCAGGCACCTGATAAGGCCATGAACGAGCCAAAGGATTGTTAACTGAGAGTGTTTCCCAGCCCTGGAGACTGTGCTGGAGGTGACACACCTGCCATGCAGCATCTCCTGGACAGGTGGAGGCAGTGCCACCCCCAATGCACACAGTGAAGCTGTGATCATGAGGCAGCCCCAAAAGACACAGCAGTCCCTGCACAGGCAGGCCAAGGGCATGGACCTGCTGGATTGTGCCCACTCTCTAAGCTGGCAGGGCCCGAGCCTTCTTTGTCCCTCCATTCCTGGTGGGATCAGGTTCAACGCGGCTGTGTCCCCACCTACCGGCAGCTGCTCATGGTAGAAAGTGAGGACCACTGGGTCAGAGAGGTTGGCTACCACCGTGTCCACCAGGGAGATGCTGACTACCCTGTCTCCCAGGATGTGGCTGCTGTTTTCATCCTGTTGGAGAAAAAGAGGAGGCAGTGGCAGTGTGGGAAGAGAGAGCTGCTGGGTGTGAGAATCCCCAAGAAGGAGGTCCCAGGACTCTTTCCTCATCAAGTTTCTTGGGCAAGCTCATCTTAGAAGCATCTTCTCTGAGCGAGCACCAGCACCTTGGCCTGGGTGCCATCCCTGCTGCCCTGCACCACAGACACTCCACCGTCCCATGTGTGTGGGCATTACCTGGAACATGGTTTGGTTGTTGATGTCCATGAGGAGCACCCTGTGCTCCACCACCTCATCCCTCTCCTTCACCATCATGAACAGGCTGCTTGGCAAGTCCACCGTGAACCCATGGACCTCTCCACCCTCCTGCAAGGAAAGACTCGTCAGGAGGGAGTTTGGGAGGTGAAGCAACGGGCCAAGAGCACCAGAGCAGGCTTTCCAGGACCCACCTCTCTCTGGGAAGCAAAGGCCAGGTGCTGAGGATCCTGAGCGGGCTGGACCCTCAGGACAGTTGCGTGCACAGTGGCCTTCCCAAAGGTCTGGTTCTGCCCTTCGAGCTCCACCTTGGCCAGTGTCTTCTCCAGCTCCCCGAGTTTGCTATCAGGGAAGGGGTGCAGTGAGCAGGAGGCAGTGGACACGTACTGGCAGCAGCAGGAACGGCGCGAGCCGGGAACTCACCGCCGGAGCGTCTGCTGCTCCGTGGCTCCCGTGGCTGGGGCCAGGGGCTGGGCAAGGAGGCTGTCCAAGGCAGTGAGCTGGTCCTCCACATCTTGCTCCCAGACAGGCATACTCTCTGGAGAGGCTGATGGAAAGGAAATGCCGTGAAATACATAGGCAGAACTGGTTTCCTCGTGCCTAAAACCAAGTGGGCGCGGCCCCTGGGGGAGCAGAAAGCAGATGGCTTCAAGCTGGCCCCAAGCTGGGGAAGCTGATGGTCACCCAAACCCAGAGAGCTTTCCTGCCACCCACAGCTTAGCTCCCACTGAGTCCACTGGGACTAGGTTGGTGGAGACAGAACCCTGAGAGGCCACTGCAAAGCCCACAGTTTCCCAGGATTTTAGGGAGCAAAGCACTTCTGAAAATCTCCACCTCCATCTTTAGGGATCCCAGGTACCAAACCTATCTTTGGGCTGCTTCAAGCAAACCTACATCCCCTTCCATCAACCTTCAGCTCTCTTCACATCACCAGGCTAAACCATATACTGGGACACCACCAGTTCTCTGCTGATGGCTACAGAATGGGCTGGGGATGAAACAAACCTTTCATTTCCTTAAAATAACGTTGAATTGCCTTTACCAGGGAAGAAGTATTCAGCTCTAGCATCAAGGGAGGTGTTCTTCCCATCCTTCGAGATGTAGGACACATTGAAGATGATCATGCTGGTTCTCTCAGTCTTCTGACTCTCCTGTCCCTTGGTGATGCTGCTGGATGGGTCCCCACCCAGGAGGATGCTCTGCTTCCCATACACCAGCCGCAGGGTCCTGTTGGCCTTGAACCAGTAGACACAGAAGCGGTACCTGCCCAAGGTGGGGGGCAAGCTGTACTTGTAGTAAGAGTTTCTCCTGTTTGGCAAAAAGGGCCTCCTTATTATCAGTGCCTGGGCCGTGTTCTCGATGGAGATGGTGGCGGGGCCATGCTCGTAAATGACAGAGCTGCTCTGGGTCTGGTTTCGGTCCCCGCAGAAGTGGAAATCCTCTTCCTTGTGGCCACTGGCTCTCACCCCTGGGTTGCACAAGCACACAGAGACTCTGGTTTAGCCACCCCCAGCAAACACTGCATCCCCACAGCAGCTGTCACATGTGGCACGCCGGGTTCTCCACCCCAGTCATCCCAAGCTTGTCCTGGACCGGCTGCACAACATCAGCCACCTCCCCGATGTCACAGCCACACTGGGAGGATCTGCCAGGGCCCCATGGGGAACAGGACTCCTGTCTTTCAGAGGCACCCTCTCCCATGTGCCACCACTCACACTGACAGAGACTGACAGAGGACCTCTCCATCCCCAGAAGGGAAGGATGGAGACCATCTCCTTTCCCAGGAAAGGACCCATCCTGCCCAAGAGACCCATCAGAGCCTCATCAGCCCATGACATGTTTTACCTCTGTGGAAGCCACAGCTGCAAACACCCCTTGGTGCCCCTCAGCTAATTGTTTGGGGCTACCAGTTACTTCCAGCAGCCCAAACCCAGCTCACCATCCCAAAGCAGGACATAGTTGAGGCAGTCTACCTTGGAGGGGGGAGAGAAGGAGCAAAAGGAGGACCTTCATCCTGGGCAGCTTTCTGCTTTGGCTTGGCCTTCAAGGTGACAGCAGAGCCTGGAAGAGCACAAAAGAGAGGGGCCACATGAGTATTTGGGTATCCTCCATGCCATGGGGTCAGGACTGGAGAGCAAAGGCTGTGCAGGCGGGACACCAGCCGGTGTCACGGCCAGCTCCATGCTGCCTCTGCCACCAGGAGGAGCCAGGAGCACCAAGCATTCCACCTGGCTGTGGGCTGGAAGGATGGCAGGAAGCTCCCGAGCTCTTGGCACAGAGAGGGTGCCCCCCCACCCCAGCACAGGCAAACGACTCCTCATGGGAGGGGTCCCCTCTTCCGCTCACTGCTCCACATCTCAGTTCAGGCGTTGGCTTCTTATCAGGAGTGATAGGAACAGAAGGAAACTGTGGCTTCCTAATTTGCCAGCCCTAAAATTATTTTCTCATGTGCTTTCAGCTCCTGCGGATTAACTGAGGAGCCAGACACATTGCAGACTGATCCATCACTTCAATCTGACAGAACCAGGCTCTCCCAGGCACATCCTGGTGATGCCAACACAGCAACCATGGCTGCCCAAATTCCTTCTGCCCCTCATGACCAGGCAGGCCACACCCTCTGCAGCCCCTTTGCCCATCCCTTCACCCAGCACTTTTCACCCCCACTGCCCTTTTCTTTGTCTTTAGTGACCTACACCCAGGCCAGCGCTGAGCATCCTTGGGTGCTGTCACACCCCTGCACTCACCCAGCCACAGTCCTTGCACCCACAGCCTTTCTCATCGCACTTTCCGCCTGCCCCAGGCCACAAACTCCATCTCCAGCACTGCTGGGAGGTACCAAGTGTCACCCCGTCCTCGCCCTGCTGTCACCTCAACGATGGGATCAACGCTGCCCCTCAGGGTGGGACAACATCGGTGGGGGCCTTCCGGACCAGCTGGTCCAGCTAAACACTTGCCAATGCACAAAGTGAAGCTGACATTCTGTCTGCCACTGCTGCACCCCACTCCTGCACCACCCTCAAACATCCTCTCAGAACCCACCGAGTGGTTGAGTCCTCTTTTGTTTGAGTGGGTGCTGGGGCCCCAACCAGCATCACCTGCAAAGGCTCCTGATCTCTCCCAGGTGCCCAAGGGTCATCAGATGAGAAGGCGGCGAGAAAATCACTTGCTTGAAAACTCATTAGCAGGTTTCTCCCACCAGCACAGGCTTTGTCTGGAAGTTTCTCTAGCCAGCACAGATCCAGGGCGTATCCTGCACCAGTGTACAGCCCACTCCCTGTCCCTCCCCATCTGCTCCTTGCAGTAGTTTATCACCAGCAGACGGGGGCTTCGGGTTGTTAATTAACCTGCTGCCATGGCTGTAACTGAGTGATGCTAATGAGGTTCCCCAGTGTGGGCTTGGAGGGTATGGCACAGACACGACTTGGCAGCAGTAAATGGATTTGGATGGGGCTGGCATCCCAGCACTTTGCCACACACGTGGGAATCATGCAAATATATCCAAAAAACACGGATCGAGGGTGGCAAAATGCCACTGGCAATGGGAAACACCTGGATCACTTAAAAGCAATAGAAAGGCACATGAATGCCAACCATGTTGTAGTGGCAGCGAGCCAGCTTGCCAGGAAAGCATCCCCTCGGGATGGGGAATGCTGAATCCCAGTGAGGCTTCAGCCCATCCCACCGTGCTGGCATCTTTAAGACTGTATTGGGATGGTGGGAGGAGAGGATCAGCCCCTTTCAGCCGTTACTCAACTGGGACCAGAAATCCCTGTGGGAAAGTGGGTGGGAGAGCTGGTATTTCCCCTTGGAGCCCTATATGGTCCTGCTCGACCTGACGCCAATTGCTGTTTCCTGAGTTGAACAATAGCGAGAGAAAATCCCCCGAAAATGGTTTTGCAGTGGGAAAACACTGCTTATCACATGCTGGTGATAAGCAGTAGCAAAGGTAGCTGGATGCACCAAGTTCACGTCAGGGATGAATCCTGCCTTGTCATCTTCCCATTCCCATGTGGCAGAGGAGAAAAATTTCTGTTTTGGCCTCAGAATCAGCTGGATGATGTACAAATGCCAGATGATGTAGACAGCTACATAGCTTGGAGCAGGCTTCCTCACTGCCAACATAGAGGGAGGCTCAGCCCTGGGCACCAGGTCATATCCTCACATCACCATTAAAAGTACATGCTAGTCTTGGAAAGAAAGGCCAAAGAATTATACTGAGGCCTCTAAACCTGTAGGTAAATAGGGGGGAAGAAAAGACTAAAAAACCCACCAAAACCGCCTGGTGTTTACTACTACTACCTTACTGCTCTCTGGATGACTTGGCAGTAGGTATTTAAGCTTTTCGAGGTGGCACGTGGCTTTGGATATGACGTTATTTTCCAAGGAGAAGGGAAGATGCTCTGACTTCTCAAACAAACACCGGAAACGGGGAGATCCAGGGCTTTTATCTGTTTTCCTTCCAGGTCCGTCAGGAAAGTGACGCTCCTCGAGATGAGCCTGCAGTTCGTCACCTCATCCTATTACCCAGCAGGGACTCGGGAACAAGATGAGTAAACTGTGGCACAGAGAGGCAAGCCAGGACAGGCTCAGGGAGATGCAGAACAGCTTCGCACAACCAGCCCACCACAGACAATGTGCCCTACAGTTGGACCTGCCTGAGGAGGTGGGGACCCCGTCGAGGTCCCTCTGCAAAGAGGATGCCTCAGTGCTGGTCATCTGGGAGCTTCACAAAGTGCCCTTGTCCTTGGCCAGTGGTGTGTGTCCGCAGGGGCCGTCCCCCCCGTTATTCATGGCATTGGCATGTGATTCCCGTCACCGGTGGGTGGCAGGGGCCGACCCGGCGTGGTTGTTAATGCCCGAGGAGCCGCGGGGCAGCTGCGGCAGTGCCGCGGTGCCAGCCCGTGCCGCGGGATGGGTGCAGCAGTTCGGCTTTTCCCTGCGGTGTTGCACAGAACACCCAGCACTTTCAAGATGAGTCTTGCCAGCAGGACGAAACCAGACCTGATGAAGATTCCCATGGGAGCAGCACAACTCCCTGCCAGATCTGTCCTTTGCCAGCCACTGGCAGCCGGCCCTTCCCACACAGACATGGGGAGAACCGATGGGAGGCTGGCACAGGCACCTGCCAGTGCCCAAGGCTCTTGAGACAGAGCATTTGCTTAAAGCTCAATCTTAACATTTTAAAAGTTTCCGTTTCCTAAAAGACACCACAAACACAAATTTCACAGCAAACTAACCCAGTGCTTCCTCCCATGCCAGGGTAACAGAGCACCCACTCAGTGGTATGCAAAGCCTGCGGCTTCGGCGGCAGCAACACACGTTCTGCGAAGGACCAGGTACCCCTGTGGTGGTCTGAGGGCTGCTGTGACACAGGAGCAAAGCTGTGCAGGGTGTCCTGCCCCAGCACCCCACAGCACCTCACTGGCCACAGAGGATACAGACAGCTGTCCTCTGGCACGCTCCCACCACTCAGCCTTCTTCAGGAGCAACCCCCTGGTCTCCTCTTGCAGATAAGCTCTACCTTCCCTTCACCCAAACCAGCCCTTTGGGTTTTAAACGACTTCCAAAACACCCCGTCCCCTCCTGGGTCTTGTCTCCCTTCACATGAGTGAGGTCCCCATTGCCTTCCTGTGCCGCAGGTGCCAGGGAAAAGGAGGTGCTGGGCAGTGCGGAGCAGCTCAGGACCACCCTATATCAAGCTCCCAGGTATTTGGCACAGAAAGTACTTATCCTGGAGCTTGGTGAGGGCAAAGTCTGCAGCACCCAAGGAGTCAGGTAAGAGACCGTAGGCCCCCGGGATTTCTGCCAAACCCCAGCTGTTGGGTGAGCTGATGGGAAAGGAGTTGGCGCGTCGGAGCCCTCCTAAAAAACAGGCGTTGACAAGCTGCACCCAGCTGGTCCCATGCAGACATTGGCACGCCGGGAGTCACCCAGCCTGCTGCCTGAAAACCCCACAGCACTGTCCCTGTGACACCCACGGGTGCCACCACAAGGTGCAGGATGGCTATTCCCAGGGATCTCCATTCAGGCAACACGCAGTTGCTGGTAAACCTGTTGCTCCACGAATAGCAGCCCCCAGGCCGTGGGATTAAAAGCTGGACTGGAACCAAGTATGCAGCATTTTTAGTCCTTGGCTTAATTCACATGGGAGCTGTGAACCCAGCAAGGGGCACGGCAAACCCCACCCTGGCTGCAGTCTCAAGCTCAAAGGATTTGCCCCCCCAGCTCCAAAACACTCCTGGCTCCCTGCTGGCGGTGGAGCTTGGAGGGGGGTTACTGCAGCCCTCAGACCATGAAACGAGCTTTGGCTGCCTTCCCTCCTCAACAGCCATTCGGATTCGCTGCCAGGAGGTTATTCCAGGAGACTTCATTTCAATTCTCCAGCTGGCCTTGCTGGGTTTTGCTGGTCCCTCTGGAGGGGCAGCTCAGGCAGTGGGCAAAGATCACCCCAAGCATCCCACATTTCATATCCCAGAGCAGCATGCCAGGACCGGCAACAGCAAGCTGGGATGTTGCAGGAGGAATCCCCCCAACAGGCATTTTAGGGTAGGGAGCTCACTCTGTCGAGGCACGCCACCAGTCCCACGGGATGCTGCACCCTCCACCAGGAGGGAGGAGGGGAAAGAATGAGGTGTGCTGGTGGTTCCCACATGGTGGGAAGCAATGGCCACACGCCGGGCCGGCGGCCGGGGCTTCGTGGGGCTCAGCCCTGCCGTCGGCAGCAGCCAGGAACAGCCGGTCCCGGACAGCTCAGGGGGCTTTGTGGCTCCACGGCCCGGGAATCCGGCTTGGCTCCGGGGCAGGCGAGTGCGAGCCCCACGTAGCAGGGATGGAGGTTGGTTTCACAGACAACTGACAGCACCTTGGCCACGAGCAGAGACCCCGAGCCATGCCCAGCCGGAGGCAGCACACCCGCCGCTGCGCCCCCGCATCCCCATGGAGACCCCTCCGCTCCATCCACCCAGGCTGCTCCCTGCCCGAGCACCCCGGTGCCACCAACTGCGCGAAGCCCCCGTGTCCCCCCAACCCTGCTGGGCTGCCCCAGCGCTGGCTGAGCCCACCCCGCTCACCCCCCACCCCGCGGGTGCCTCCCGCCGCTCTGCCCGCGCCCGGAGCACCGCACCGTCCCCTCCGCTGCCGGTGCCCTCCCGCCCGTGCCCGGCCAGCGCCCCTCACCGCGGCCTCTGGGACCCCCACGGCGAACACCGGACGCCCCGATCTTCCCCCGGCTCAGCCGCTCCCCGCTGCCCCCATACCTGGGCTCGGGGCGGGCTCGGCTCGGCACCGCCCGGCTCCTCACAGCCTGGTTCGGCTCGGCACGGCACCGCTCGGCTCTGCTGGCACGGCTCGGCTCAAAACCACTCGGTGCCTCGCATCCCACTCAGCTCAGCGCGGTGCCCCGGTACCAGCGGCCCCGCCCCGACCCCCCCGGCGGGCGGTGACTCAGCGGGGCGGGTCCGGGACTGGTGGCTTCGCACCGACCCCTCCGAGACCCCCCGAGATCTCTGCGGGGGCCGCGGGTCACCGCCCTCGGTCACGGCACCTGCCCAGTTCGGCTCAGCCCGGCTCGGTTCTGCGCGGCTCGGCACGGCTCAGCTCGGCTCAGCTCCGCTCGGCACGACAGTGTTCGGCTCGGCTCAGCCCGGCTGGGCTCGGCTCGGCTCAGTTCAGCGCCTCGCAGCCCAGCTCGGCCGAGACCCTCCTAGCTCGCTGCGGGGGCTGTGGGACCACCGCCCTCTGTCACAGCACCTGCTCGGCTCGGCTCGGCTCGGCTTGGGAGCACCGGGCTGGGATGACCGGGCTGGGAGAATCGGGCTACTTCACCCCTCCCGGCAGGCACCGGCACCAGGATGGGCTGGGGGACCTCGGCTGGGGAGAGCCGGGGGTGCCGTGTCCTGCCGCCCTTCAGCTGCGGGCTGGCGAGCATCCAAGGGCAGGCCGGAGCTGGAGGAGCCGGAGCCAGGCGGCTGCACGCCTGACTGCCAATGGGATTAAAAAATAACAATTAATGGGAAAGCAGCCGGGACACAGTGTCCCGGTGACCCCTGTCCCGCTCCCCGCAGGGAGCGAGGGAGGCAAGGAGCTGGGCAAGGAGCCCAGGCCCCAGGTGGGGGGTGCAAGGGAAGGTTCCCCCATGGAACCCCTAGAGCAGGTGGGCTGGGATGTGGGGTGTAGAGCCTGGATGCGACCACCGGGCTCCTGCCACAC
The DNA here is from genome assembly GCF_036250125.1 of Pseudopipra pipra. Taxonomy (NCBI): domain Eukaryota; kingdom Metazoa; phylum Chordata; class Aves; order Passeriformes; family Pipridae; genus Pseudopipra; species Pseudopipra pipra. The sequence goes on along the minus strand of NC_087562.1, from coordinate 2,968,822 downwards.
ATCCCAAGGCTGGAGATGGGCACCCTGGCCCTGGCCGTCAGGTCCTGTTGGGAGCTGAGGTTGGATGCGTCGAGGCAGCAATGGGTGCTGTGGGAGTGGGTAAAGCTGCTGCTAAGCAGCGCCTGCATCCAGCCCTTTGTGTGCTCTGGGAAGCAGCCGGGCCCGGAGAAAGCCGAGACACAGGGAGCGGAGGGAGGAGGGTGGCGGGGAGGGCTCCGGGAAGTGCCCTGTGTAAATAGTTGCTCTTGCAGATATTTTTTTTCAGTGGCTTGAATGAGACTTTTCTTTCTGCAGGGGGAAGGGTGGAAATAACTTCCCTCTCCGGCAGAAAAGGTGATTGGACCTTGATCCATCACAACACAAGGATTGTGTCACCAGAGGTGCCATGGCTGCGCTGGGATCCCTGGAGCAGGGGGCATCCTGCACGCTTGCATCACCCCCCCAGCTCGGTTTAATTTCCAGCTCCAAGCCCTAAATTTCCCTGGCTCCCTCGGGACAAGGCTCCCATGGGAAGCAGCTCACGTGGCTGGACCGTGGCTAACTAGGCCGACCATGGCTAACACAGCCGCCTTTGAAGCCCGGCCGTCCCCACGCCTCGGGGAGCTGGGCCGGCTCTCAAAAGCACGCTCATGGCAGGCGGAGCCGCGGGAGCATCGCGGTGAGCCAAGCCTCCCACTGTGGGTCATCCCGACCGGCTCCTTCGGGAAACGCCATAAATCCACCTCCTGGGAATAACGCTGCTAAACCTAGCTGTGGCTCCTGCAGGATTAGGCTCTCCTGGGGAGGGGAATTAGGCGCAGCCCCCTCTTGCCAGTGAGAAAAGGACTTTTTTCTGCTTTTTATGGAACAAAGAGCCTTTTGTCTGCACTTGACGTTATCAGGAGTTATTTTTAGGTCAACGCCTGCACTTGTTGATGTTGTCTGGGATCATCTGTAAGTCGACAGGCCGTGCTGTGCCTTCAAAGACGCTGGCAGAGCACAGAGAGGGAGGAAATCCTTGTGTTGTCCCTTGCAAGGGACATTTGCCCTTGGGCACAGGCCAGCGGCAGCGCTCCCTCAGCCTGATAAGCGTTTATTGCTCAAGGTGGGGAATTCCTAAAAACCATAAAACTTCCCAAGAGTCCTAAAAGGTCCTAAACCTCTTAAAGCTCCTAAATATGCTTAAAGTTCCTAAAAGCACCTAAACCGCTTAAAAAACTCCTTAAAGCCTTAGAAGTTCCTAAAACCCCTAAAAGATCCTAAAATCCCTTTAAGTTCCTTAAAGTCCTGAAAATTCATAAAAGCCCCAATAGTTCCTAAACCCTTAAAAGCTCCTAAATATGCCTAAAGATCCTGCAAGCCCTAAAAGATCCTGCAAGCCCTAAAAGCTCCTAAATATGCTTAAAGTCTCTAAAAGCCTTAGGAGTTTCTAAACCCCTTAAAAGTTCCTGAAACCCCAAGAAGTTCCCCAAAAGCCCTGAAGTTCCTAAACCCCCTTCAATTTTCCAGCAGCCCTGAAAGCTCCAAAAGAACCTTAAAGTTTCCAAAACCTCCTAAATCTTCCTAAAAGCTCCTCAAGGCCCCGGTGCTGGCGGCAGACAGGCGGGAACGTGCTGGCAGAGTGGTGGGATGGGCAGACTCCGGCAGGAGAGGGCACGTCCCACCAGTCTGCTGCCAGACGAGGGGAGACAAGTGTGGGCAGGGGTGCCCTGGCACCGTCTGCAGCCAAGGGCTGTGCCAGCCCCACTGTCAAGCGGTGCCAGCCCCAGCCCGGGGTGCCCAGACCTCCCTTAAAGCCCCTTGGGAGCCCCATGGTGCTCCCAGTGAAGGTGTGACTGCGAGCAGGGCTCGGCCTTGCTCTGGCGGGTGGAGGAGGACGAGGATGAGGAAGCAGACGAGTGCTGGTGGGAGGGGATACCTGCAGATCTCTCATCCGAATCCGGTGAGCAATGTCAGGGCAGCTTTGGGAATCTCGGAGGATGGTGATCCCAGAGGATAGTCACTGCTGCCTGTGAGTGGCTGAGGGTGCTCGCGTTCCCCCGTTGCTGCTGCTCCGCCTCCCTCAGCCTTCCTCTTGGAAATACATCGGATGGGGAGATGGATCCCCCCTCCCCAAAGTCGGGGTTTCCTCTGTCAACAATAACAGCGACTCAGCAGGTGCCAGGGCTGTAAAACCCAACTGTAGGCAGAGCAATAAATATCCCGGATTATTTGTTTAGACTCGGCTTTGCAAATAAACTCCCAGTGATGTCAGGGGAATCTGGGGGAAAATTGGTCCCCGGAGGGTATCTGCACAAGTCCCAGGTGAGGATGGTCCCGCGAGATGCAGGAATCAGGCTCATCAGCTCCCTGGCAGCCAAGTCCCAAAGGCAGGTCCCAAAATGGAGCCAAGGTCTGCCCTGAAACTTCCATTTCTAAATAAATTCAGTGTTTTCCCCAGCTGCTTGTTTCCCAAAAATTTGGAGAATTTGCAATAATTCCACGGCTTTGTCCCTGGGGCCAGGGCTGGTTCTGGAGCCTGAAGGCACCATGGTGCAGCCAAGCCACCTTTCCTGGGGAAAAGAAGGACGGCACAACCCCTCCAGCAGCTGAGCACTGGCCTCCTGCCAGGTGAGGCGCCCAGGAAGTTGAATGGCATCATTTCTCCTTGGGAAGGTTACAGGGACTGGCTCCCCCTCCTGCCGGGAGCTAGGTTGAGCTGGCCCTGGCACCATGGCACTGGGGTGGTGGGAGGCTCGCTCCCAATCCGTGGTCCCAGGGGACCTCGGGGAGTGTGGCAGGGTGGGAAAAGGTCACCAGCAATGGGCTCAGCTCCCCAGGAACCAGCGTGTCCCACCAGTCTCCCCAACAGACTCAGCTCCCCGGAGACTACCCTGCCCCACGGGTGCTGTGTTCCCGCTGCCAGGAGCCAACCACCAACTGGTTGTTTTCCAAGCTCCACCGGATACCGGAACAAGGTGTGTGTGTTCGTGTACCGGCGCTGGTGCGTACTCAGGCACCGGCAGCCGGCGGGACTCACACCGCAAACCCCAAACTCTCGAGATGGGGAGAAGGGGCACGGGAGAAGTGCTGGGATGCGACTCTCCCACGGTGGGGCTCACGGGGGGAAAGTCGGGGCACTTGGCACCTCACCAAACCCCCAGGCTTCTTACTGAATAGCTGAAGTCACCCGGCGGAGCGGTGAGCCATGCACAGCTCATCGCCACGCGGCGAGATGTGAGCCGGGGGCACCGCGGTGCCCGGCGGGATGGAAGGAGGGGGCACACAGCCCCGGCGGGACGGGCTTTGTCCAGGCCGCCGGCGGGAGTAATGGGAACGCGGCAGCGCTGGCTGCTCTTTGTGCATGGAACAAAGAACAATAGCCAGCGGCTTCCTTTACTGCCCAGAAGCGGGAAGGAGCCAGAAAGGGACACGTCACTCAGCAGAGATGGGCAGTGTGTCATCCCGTGAGGCTGCCGGTGGTGCCCAGTCCCCTGCCACCGGACCTGGAATGGGCAGCACCAGCAAATGGCACCTCGCTGGCACACCCTCCAAGCTACAGCCGATGGGGACCCTGCTGTGACCACAGGCGGATTTGCCGTGCTGCGATGCTGCTCTGCATCCTGGTAGGCAGAGCAGGATGCCCAGCTCCAAAATCTCAGGCATCAGGAGAGGCAAAACCGCGGGTACAGTTCCAGGTGCAGCCCGGTGTATGGGGATGCACCAGGGGCTCAGGGGTGACTCGCCGCCCCCAGCAGATGGATTTAGTCCCTGCAGTTTGTCCTGGCTATTTATTTTCCATCGGCTGCATTGCTTAAACTCCAGCAAAGCGTCTTGTCACCTTGAGGAGCTCTGCTTAGGGTCTGCCTTCCTCAGTGAGAGCAGGGGGAAAGCCGAGTTATCGGTTCACTTACTCACTTTCCACACTTTCCTCCATGCTGGCACGTCCCCCGATGCCAAGACAAAGCCCTGCTTACCCATTTTCCCACCGCCCCAGAGCTGCAGGTGCCATCCATCCCTGCACTGGGTTTGGCGCCAGTGGGAGGGCTTTTGGTGAGGTGCTGTCGTGGGTGAAAACCCAGGGTCGCAAGGGAGTGTCACCACCTTACGGCCACACTTGCCAGCCCGCTGGCACCAAACGGATCAGAGAGATGTGCCTGGAGAGGCCCCGTTTTTCGCTGTCCCTTGTGAGATGCGCAGTGGCAGCTCCCCAAGGGGGGTCGGAGGACCCCTCCTGTCTGTCAGGGGGCTCTTCGGCACCGCTCACCGGCACCGCCGCAGTCCCGCATTGCCACCGGCCGGCCCTGCGCGAGCACATTCCCGAGCGGGGACCATTCCCGCGGTCCTCGTGCCATCTAGTGGGACCTGCACCAACGACACGGCGGAGCGTGGCCGCTCCGTGGCTCTGCCGGCCCAGGGGGGTCGGGGTGGCAGAGGGGGGCGGCGAGACCCCGGCCAGAGCCGCACGGCTCCCCCAGCAGTGGAGGAGACCCACGCCGGCAATTAAACGGCGCTTCTAATGAGAAGCAGCGGTCAGTGCTGGTCACCGACAGAGGGACCATGGGCAGGGGGCAACTGCAGTCCCCAGGGGACACAGGAGATGGAAGGAAGCTGCTTCAGGGGAATTTTAGTTTGGACATTAGGAAAAGGCTCTTCACTGAGAAGGCCGTCAGGCACAGGAACAGGCTCCCAGGCTCCCCAGGGAAGTGGTCATGGCATCAAGCCTGCCAGAGTTAAGGATTGCCTGGATGATGCTCTTAGTCATATGGTTTAGCTTCAGATTGTTCTGCAAGGAGCAGGGAGTTGGACTGGATGATCCTTATGGGTCCCTTCCAACTCAAAATAGCCTATGATTCTGTGATACCACATTTGATGCTATTGCAGAGCCAGAGTCCTCCATGCCACCCCCAGACACCACAGCACAGCTCCCCAGTGATGCCAGCTGGCCCAGCTGAAGGAATAAAGGTCTTTTTTTCCCCCTAAAATGGTTAGGTTTGCCCCAAAAGGCTTCTTCTTGTGCTCCAGGGGATGCTGGATCCAAATGCAGGGATGTGGCCACGTGCAGAAATGCAGGGAGCAGGGACAGCTCAGCCACATCAGTGCAGATCACGGGGCAGCACTGTCACCCTGTGCTTGCCCAGTGCCTGCAGCCACTCATGCAACAAGTCTCTAGGTCTCAGTTCATGATATGGGGCAACCATCTGCCTCTATATGACCCATCCCTAAGATGGGACCCCTTTGGGGACAGATTTAAGGGGGTTTGCTGGGCACAGCCAGGCACCCTGGGTCAGACTGGAAACTCAGAGCTGGAGGAGAAGGGTACCAGGAGAATGGCCACAGACATGGGTCACTGGCCACATCCTTAGGTGACAAGCCTCAGGCCAAGGAGGTTTGATTTTTGCAAGGGTAAACCCCAGAAATCCCAGGATGCTGCAATGCATCCCCGAGCCTGCTGGTGTCACCAAGACACGAACGTCCGAGCAAACAGCAAAGACACATTTGGAAAAAACTTCGCCGGTTTTAGTGCTGGGAGCGGGTTAAAGCCCCAGCCGAGCACCCGCAGCTCTGGCCAAACCGCCTGCAAAATCGCTTCACCGTCTGCAAGTGAAGGCGCCGCTTCCCCTGGCACAAAACGCTGGGATAGGGGCGTGGGAGAGCAAAGCATCCCCCGCCTCCAGCTTTTTGGGGTTGTTTCCAGCACAAAAATTCCAGGCTTGGAAAGAACATGCACAGGCATTTAAATTTTTCCTTTAATTTGATTTGGTTTCCCCTGTTCTGCTTGATCCTGGGGTAGAAAAAGGTGTTGGCGCCCCACGGCATCAATTCCACATCCCGTGGGACACAAATCCTCTTGGCCGCTAGTATTTCCCAATTTGATGAAAGCATAGAGCAAAGGGGAAAAGGCAGGGGGGAATGGTGTTTTGGGGCTTTCTGCTTGTGGAGCCGGAGGGAGCCAGCACCGCTACGTGTGAGGGTGCAGCGGGCAGTCCTGCGTGGCCACCGGGGACGCGCTCACCCGTGGGGACACTCGAGTGGCTACGTCTTGTCCCCCGCCGCTCCCCCACCTAGGCACCCGCTCCCTGGTGCAGCCCAGAAACACCCACGGGCAAGACCCCCGCGGGCGAACAGCCACCTACAGGCGTGTGCGAGCACCCACTGCCGACACGCGTGCAGCCCCCGAGCGCGGCCCCCCCGCCAGTGCCACGGGGCAGGACACGCAGCGCGGCCCGGGACCGGCCCCCGGGCGCGGGCGGGGGGCGGGAGCGGCGGCGGGAGGAGGAGGAGGGGGAAGAGGAGGAGGAGACTCGGCCGCAGCGCCCCGGCCCGCGCGGGCCGCCCGCACCTCCCGCACCGCCCGCACCGCCCGCACCGCCGCGGTGCCGACACCGGTGGGTGAGGGACCGGGCCGGGCCGGGCGGCACCGGGCGGGCGGGCGGGCGGCGGCACCGGCGGCACCGGGAAACTTGCGGGAAACTTTGGCGGGGGAGGGGCCGCGCCGGGCCGGGCCGGGCCGCGGAGGGGCCGGGCGGGGCCATACCGAGCCGGGCGGGGCCGGGCCGAGCGATGCTGGGGGGTCCCGGCCGTGCCGGGCCGGACCGGGAGGAATTCCCGAGTACCGGAGGAATGCGGCGGCTCCCGCCGCCCGGGCCGCGGCGGATGAGTGACAGAGCCCGCGGCCAGTGGGGAGGCGCGGGGGGCGGTCGGTCCCGCCCCCGCCGGGACCCCGCGGGGAGGATGCGGGGGGAGTCCGCGATCCGCGCGTGCCGGTGATCCACGCGTGGTTCCTGTGGCTGTTCCTGGAGTGTTTGGGATCCATGCACACTCCCCGCGGGTGCTCCGGGTGTGTCTGTGCTCCCCGCGGGTGTTCCAGGGGTTTCCGCGATCCACGCGTGATCCCCGGGGGTGTTTCATGAGTGTCTGTGATCCACACGTGCTCTCCGTGGGTGTTTTAGGGGTGCCCTGGATCCATGCGCGCTCCCCGTGGGTGTTGCAGGGGTGCCCGGGATCCACGTGTGCTCCCCCGTGGGTGCTGCATGGTTGCCGGTGCTCCACACATAGTTCCGTGGGTGTTGCGTGGGTGCCTGTGCTCCATCTGTGCTCCCGTGGGTGCTGCTGGTGCCGGATCCTGCCAGTGCCTGGGATTCCTCCGGGAGCAGCCCGGAGAGCTCAGGCCTGGGCTTGCCTCTGAGTTTTAGCAAAACTTCACCATTTCAGCAAATATCACTGGAGAAATTAATTTTTTTTCTCCTGTGCAAAGCCCAGAACTGTCATCGGCTTCTGCTCCCGCTGCTCCTGCACCGGCTCTCCCAGCCCGACTGGATTTGGTGGCAGGTCTGGGCTGCACCGTCCCAAAAACCTGCCGGAGCTGCGGGCAGCCACAGCTGGACCCTGTACTTATCCCATTAGGGCGCGCGGCAGCCTCCCATTGAGGTTTCCTGGGGCGGTTTGCCTGCCTGGCCGCGCCGGGATGTGAGGTCCGTGGTGGGATGTGAGGTCCGTGCCAGGATGTGAGGTCCACACTGGGATGGAGACGCTCTGGCCCTTTGTTGAGGCATCACTGGAGAGCACATTCAGCGGCCTCGGTGCACAAGTCCTGCCCCCACGGCAGCTCAGGCTGTCCTTCCGGAGCTGTTCCTGCCTCGCTGGCACTGGATCCAGGCTGTAACCTCTGCTGGAGCTGTTGGGGTGCAGCCGAGTCCCCCCACCCCAGCAGCAGGGACAGTCTTGGAAGCTTGCAGATGACGTCATAGGATGACCTCATGCAGATGACGTCACCCAAATAACATGTAGATGTCTTCCCTCTGGTGTGCTGGCAGAGGTGCCATGTGCCTGGCTGTGCCGGCTGTAGTGCCAAATTGCAACTAGGTGCCAGTGGCTGGGCAGTGGGCTGCGGTCCTCACTGGGGGCCTCACTGGGGTCTTTGTTGAGGACCTGGCTGGGGTCATTTCCAGGGATCCAGCTGGGGACATTGACCTCACCAGGGTCCATGCCTGGAACCACTCAGAGTGCCATCCCCCAAAACCAGGGACTGTGCCCCTGCCCCCACTTCCCTCCGGCTACCAACTGTGGCCCCTCAGTCCCCCAGTCCCCCTGATCCCTCCTGTCTCCCGCAGGTCCCCGGGCGCAGACGCTGCCGACGGTGACAGCCATGCCCTAGGGAAGCCCCACCATGAGCCAAAGCGGGGCCTCACGCCTGGCCGGCTCCCCGCCGCTGCCGGGGGGCTCACTGCTGGCCCTGCTGGCCCCCGAGTCCTCCCCGTCCCCCCCCAGCGGGACGCCCTCTCCGGGGCCCCCACCGGCGTTGCTGGAAGGGGACTGGGAAGGGCGGGAAGAGCTGCGGCTGCGGGAGCTGGAGGAGGCGCGGGCGCGGGCGGCCCAGATGGAGAAGACGATGCGCTGGTGGTCGGACTGCACGGCCAACTGGCGCGAGAAGTGGAGCAAGGTGAGAGCCGAGCGCAACCGGGCGCGCGAGGAGGTGCGGCAGCTGCGGCATCGCCTGGAGGCCCTCACCAAGGAGCTGGCCAGCCTGCGCCGCGACCGGGACCGCGACCGCGACCGGCCCGAGGAGCGCCCGCCGCCGCCACGGCCACAGCCCAGCCCCGGCAATCCTCCTGCCACCGACGGGGCGGAGGGGGACGCCGGCCCTGAGCACGAGCCTGTGCGGGACGTGGGGGCTGAGGTGCCCCAAAAAGGCAAGGTGAGGGTGGCAGGCTGTCCGGGGCCGACAGGGGAGCTCCCCATCCCCATCACCCACCCATGTGCACCCTCAAACCACCACTGCCTGCCCTGCAAAGGTGGGCAGTGTGGGGGGGACTACTCCTGGATTAGCGTGGGGAGTGTCAGACCCCTCAGAGCAGCACAGGGAGGGCAATGGAGGGAGGGATGCTCTTGGTTATGGGGGGAGGGCTGGGAGCTGTAGGTGCTGGGAAGCCAGGGCTGCCCCCTCACCCTGTTCCCTGTGTTGGGCCACCCACGGCGCCACAGGAGCTGGAGCTGATGGAAAACATCTTGACGAGCAAGCAGGACGAGAGCTGGGAGCAGCGGGGCCCCCGGGCCTCCTTCAGCCGCCAGGAACGGAGCCGCCTGCTCTGGGAGGATGTCAGCGTCATGGAGGAGGATGCCACCAAAGTCACCGCCCTGAAGCTGAGGCTGGATGAGTCCCAAAAAGTGCTGCTCAAGGAGCGGGAGTGAGTGCTTGGGGCATCATCCTTGTATGCTGCCAGCCAATCCCAGCCTGGTCCCCGCTGGGATGGGATGTCCCATGGGGTCCTGCTGGCTGTCACAAGCATTGCCTCTCCCCAGGGACAAACTGGCGCTCAGCAAGAACATTGAGAAGCTGGAGGGCGAGCTCAGCCAGTGGAAGATCAAGTATGAGGAGCTCAACAAGAACAAGCAGGAGGTGATGAAGCAGGTGAGCAAGGTGCCTGGGGAGCAGGGGTGCCCGGGGGGGTGGCACGTCCTCATGGTTGCACATGGTGGCCCACAGCCACCTCCCCAACTGCAGGGTGCTCATTAAGGGTCTTCGTTAGTGCTACTGAGCCAGTGGATCCATCTGCAGAGATTGGGTGGGTGGGTGGGTGGGTGCAGTCAGGGTTCAGGTGGTGGAAGGTGGGTGCTCACTGTCCACCTGGGGTGCTGTGTCCCCCCACAGCTCAATATCCTGAAGGAGATCCACCAGGATGAGCTGGGGCGCATCTCTGAGGACCTGGAGGATGAGCTGGGCGCTCGATCCAGCATGGACAAGAAACTGGCCGAGCTGCGTGCGGAGGTGAGGCCAAACCCCAACACGGGGGGCAAAGGGAGCGGCGAGGGGTGTCCCTGCTGCCCCCCGGCCACCCCATGTCCCTGTCCCAGATGGAGCGGCTGCAGGCAGAGAACGCAGCCGAGTGGGGCCGTCGGGAGCGGCTGGAGACAGAGAAGCTCAACCTGGAGCGGGAGAACAAGAAGCTGCGGGCACAGATCGAGGACCTGGAGGAGGTGCTGGCTCGCAAGCGGCGCCAGACAGCCAGTGCCCTGGACACCGACCTCAAAACCATCCAGGCCGAGCTCTTCGAGAAGAACAAGGTGCCATGGGGGTGGTCCTGGCCCCCACTACTGCATCCCTGGGTGACCCTGTCATGGGGCTCAGCATCCCCAAGGACTCCCTCAAGCCCAAACTCTGCCACCACCCTTCACCTAAGGAATGGTGGTGACCCCGTCCTTGCTCCATCGGCTCCTGGGTCATGGGATGGGGCAATGGGAGAGGTCCCTGGGGAGGGAGAAGGGGGCATTCAGTGGTGGGAGTGGCTCTCCCCTGCTCAGCCCCCTGCCCCATGCCCACCACAGGAGCTGGCCGACCTGAAGCACATCCACACCAAGCTGAAGAAGCAGTACCAGGAGAAGATGGCAGAGCTGGCCCACGCCAACCGCCGCGTGGAGCAGCACGAGGCAGAGGTGAAGAAGCTGCGCCTGAGGGTGGAGGAGCTGAAGAAGGAGCTGGCCCAAGCTGAGGATGAGGTGGGGAAGCTTGTGCTGGTGGAGGGGGTTGAGATGGGCGGGTCTGCTCCCTTCATGCCTTCGTGGCTGCTGACGGCACCATCCCATCCCATCCCACAGCTGGATGAGGCCCACAACCAGACGCGGAAGCTGCAGCGGTCGCTGGATGAGCAGACAGAGCAGAGTGAGAGCTTCCAAGTGCAGCTGGAGCATCTGCAGTCCCGGTGAGCAGGGGCTGGGTGGGATGCTGTGGGGACCAGCAAGGACTCGTGGGTGGGGTGATGTTCTCCTTACCACCATCCCTGAACCAGCATCTGCCTGGTTGAACCCCCGGCTAAGCATGGCCAAAGTGCCTCTGACATCCTCGGAAGGAGCACAGCCATCCTCAGAGCAGCCTTCACCCCACTGCAAGCTGGATGGCATTCCCCTCCCAGTTAAACCAGCACAAGGCTGCCCAGAGACTGGTACAGTCCAGTTTCACTCTGCTTAGGGTTGCACCCGCCAGTATCCAGGGCCAGGGCAGGATCCAAGCATCCCACACCAGTTTGGGGAGGTGGGAGCTGAGGTTTATTGCCCTTAAAAACTTTCCCTGGCCCTGCTTCACCTCTCCAGCAGTAAAAAGCTGAAATGGCCGTGGGATCAATGCCGTGGTTCCGGGAGGCACTGAGGAGGGGTGTTTATAATCATCCTTTATTTTATTTGGACATCTGCATTAAATCATGGAGGAATAATGGAGGCTTCGTCACCACCCCCTCGCAGCCTCGCCATGTACTCGTCCCTAAATAATTCATGCTTTCCAGTAAAATGCAGTGGATGGTTTGGATCTCACTGGATCCTGGGCCTTTGGATTTCAAATTTGCTTCATAAATTTTCCTTTGATGAATTTTCACGCAAGGGCGAGTGAGGAGCTAAAAATCACCACAGGCTCCCGGGAACGGGGACTTCCTGGGGATTTTGGGGGGATCCTCATTTTAGGGGGACGACTCCTCCCAGCTCAGCACTCCTATGTGGCTCTGAGCAGCACAGTGGTGTCCAGCCCTGGAGGAGTTTAACCTGTGCCGAGCACCATCCACAGCTCCTGTTCGTTGTGCTGGAGGGTCCAGCCCCAGGCAGGGGGAGCTGATCCTGCACCCAGAGTTTGGTGGGAGCGGCAGGAGGGAGGCCCCCCGGGGTGCAGCCACGCTGTAGGGGTGCAGCCATGCTGTAGGGGTGCAGGGGGACGGGCTCAGCTGTGGCTGTCCCTCGGCAGGCTGCGGCGGCAGCAGAGCACTCCGCTCTTCGGCAAGATGCGCAGCACCCGCTTCGGCCCCGACGACGCCGGGGACGGCACCAGTGACCCCGACGAGGACGAGGACCTGCAGATCCAGGTGCCCTAGAGCCCAGGGCCAGTGCCGCTGCTATGGGGACATCCCACATCCGTCCTCTGCGCTCGAGTGAACGTGTCACCGTGGGGCCCAGCCGTGAGGCGACCCTCGTATACATGGGAAAACTGAGGCACGGAGCGGTGGGGAGGAACTTGCCCAGGGACGCTCCAAACCCGCTGCCTCTCGGACAGTACTGGATGCCCCTTCAGCCACCAGCAACTCCTGGAACACAAATGTGGCCCCCAAAGCCAGTGTCACTGAGCAGCCCAGGAGGCGGAGGCACAGGCAGAGAGAGGCACTGAGCCCGGCATCCACAACGCCTTCCTGCCCACTTTTTTTTATATATATTATATATATGTATGTATTTGTATATGATTTTTTTTATTATAAATACAGAGCCCAGAGGGGCCCAGGCTCTGGTGGTGGAGTGAGCTGCTGTGTCTGTCCCCACTTGGGAGCAAGGGTTGGGAGGGGACACATCAAGGATGGATGTTTCTCCACTAGCTACAGCCCACCACTGCCATCCCTGTCCCCATGCCTGGGGACCAGCCCAGGGTGTGGGTAAAGCCCATCCCTGGGCCTGTGCAGCAAGGAGTGCTCACCCATGGGTGCAGGGGAGCTCCCCTGTGGGTTCAGGGCTTTCACCAGTGGATGCAGAGGTGCTGACCTGTGGGTGCAGGGTTGCTGACCCTGGGGAGGTGCAGAGGTGCTGACCCAGGGGTGAAGGGATGTTCCCATGTGGGTGCTGACCACCCTAGCCCAGCCCAGCCTCCACAGCCCACCCGCACAGCTCAGGGCCTTGGGGGCTTTGGAGGAGCTCAGACACAACCTTATTAAAAATTAATATTTCGGTGAGCTAATCCCCTCGCTCTGCCTTTTAATTGATTGGCTAAAAGCGCGGCTCTTTGCTGCTCACAGGGTTTTTTTAATGCCCTTTTATTTCTAGCAATCATTCATATTTTTATGGCCCAACAAGTGAGGCTGCGGGGGGGGGAGGGTGGTGCCTTTGGGCAGTTTTAGTGAGGGCGCCCTGGAAAAGAGTTTGGGGGGCACAGAGGGCAGGGACAGGGATGAGGAGACAGGATGATGAGCTCGGCAAGAGGCCGCCGCCGCCGCCGCCCGTCAGTCGCCGCAGGGTGTTCACTCTGAAGCCTAATGATGGAAACCTCTTTGCAGGGCGGCCGGTTGTGGCTCTGGTTGGGCAGCCCGGGGGGGTGAAGGGGGGGGTACCGGGCCGGGGGGTGGGGCCTGGAGGGGCGTGGCCGGGGCGGGCGTGGCCGCGCGGCTCCGGGGCTCGGAGCTCGCAGCGCCGCGGAGGCTCCGGCGGGGCCGCCCGCAAAGGGGAGCCCGGTAAGGGGGGCGACCGGGGGGGCAACGGTGGCGAGCGGAGGGGGTGACACCCGGCGGGGCTTGACCGAGGTTCGGGGTGACAGGTGTCGGGGGCACCAGGTGGGGAGGTGACAGCGGCGGGTGGGACGTGCCGGTGGGAGACCCGGGCGTGATGGAGGGGTCGGCCGGGGACCGCGTGTGGGGGTGCCGAGGTGACAGGTCGGGGAGGGGGGCAGGAGGTGCCCTTCAGCATCTCTGAGTTCCCTCGGGGTGTTCATGTGCGTGGGGTGGGGGTGATGGGGGTGAGGGTGATGGGGGGGATTTACCCCTCAAAGGCGAGCTCTGCCCCCGGCCTCTCTCGGGGCAGAGGGGGGTCCCCAAGGTGCGGTCCCAGGTGGATCCTTCTTGGTGCTGGGCTTTGGACACCAGGACGTCACTGACACGGAGGAGCATCCCCGGGGATGGCCCCATCCCGTTTCCTGGGTTACTGCCTTCTACATGGGACTTCTCCAGCTGGGAAAGGAACCCAGTCCCCACCTGGTCCCACCTCTAGGGGCTGGAGGAAGCAGCAGGGACCAGTCTGAGCAAGGCCGAGCTCGTGGCAGGGCTGGAGGGAGGCTGGATTATAGCGAGGGGTGCGAGACTGGGAGCTGAGGTCCCTTTGGCACCCGGCACCAGGGCCAAAACACCTCGCACCAGAGCTGGCCTGGCCAACAGGGGGTTGTTAACACCGAACCCCACTGGTGCCCGGCGGCAGGGGACATGTTGCTGCCCAAGCGAGCAGCCTGGAAGGAAGGAGGGGCAGTGCGGGAAGGTGATGGAGACCTGTGGGCGAGGTCCGGTGTGGGTGTCTCCCGGGACACATGTTGGAGCTGGTGCCAGGCCTGTGTGTGTCGGCCTGGCTCCACCGTGCTGGCAGGGGTTAACACCGGACTGTTCCACTCGGATGGTTCAGGCAGAGAAGGGAGGAGGAAGAGGAGGAGGAGGAGTAGGACAGGAAGGAGGAGGAGGAGGAGGGGGAGGAGGAAGATGTCACCCGTCGATCTGTCATTTCTCTTTTCCAGCCAGGATGGGGGACACTGCTAGCGCCGAGCTGGGCCGGTGGTGAGAGAGGAGGGGTACAGAGGAAGAGGATGGAGAGGGGGAGGCAAAGGTGAAGGCAGCCCCCCCCCAAAAAAAAAAATCCCCCACCCCATCGAGCCATCGCCATGGCGACGAATTTTAACGACATCATCAAGCAGGGCTATGTGAGGATGAAGAGCAAGAAGCTGGGGGTGAGTGGGGGTTTTGGGGAATGGGGGGCGTCGTGGGGGACACCCGTGGATTTGGGGTGTTGGTTTCCATGCGAGGTGACGAGGCCGGGTCCCTCCTGCGGGTCCCTCTTGTGGCATCCAGTGCCCCTGGTTTTGGGTTGAACAAGAAGCATTTTGGGAGCTGTGGTGGCGGGGGAGTGCAGGGGGGGCAGGGACAGGCCACTTGTTGGTATCCAAATCATCCAGCAGCCCCAGGGGTCCAGATCCTGCAACCGGTCAGATCCTGCACCGAGTTCACCTGTCCCAAATCATAGAGGGCTTGGGGACGTCCGTGAGCCCTCCCTGCCCCCCATGCCTCAGTTTCCCTCCACACGCAGTTTGGCATCGGGGATGCCCCACCCCGGAAGGTTGGGGAGGGTGCTGCTGGGTGCCAATTAGGGTGGTGTTGAATTGCAGCACCCATAGGTGGGGGGTCAGGGGGTTCGGTCGCCTGCCTCCATCGCTGGGAGCCGGCAGCAGCGAGCATGCTGGGTAATTTCATGCTAATTAGGGAGAACAAAGAGGGAGCGGGCTCGAGGGGGGGGACATGCTTGGGGACGATGGCCCCACCACCCCCTGAGGCAGGGGCTGCGGGAGAGGGGACGGCGAGATGCCAGGACAGGAGTCCCCTTGGGAGCTTTGTCTATGTTCATTAATTAAGCGCTGTAATTAGCACTGGCAGAGGGGTGGGGGCGGATGATGGCAGCCCCAGGTTATCCCCCTCCCCAGCATACCCTCCTGTTCTCAGGCCCAGCAGGGTCAGCAGAAGCAGGCACAGGTCCTGGGGATGGGGGCATGGGGCAGGGGGGGGACGGGGACCCCCACGCTCTGTGTCCGGCAGATCTACCGGCGCTGCTGGCTGGTCTTCAGGAAATCCTCCAGCAAAGGGCCCCAGCGCCTGGAGAAGTACCCGGATGAGAAGTCTGCATGCCTGCGAGGGTGCCCCAAGGTGAGGGGGTCTGCTGCAGGGGTGCTGGGGTGCTCCCCACTGCGGGGGGCCCCGTGCCAGACCACGTCCCTCCTTGCCTCAGCTTGCTGGGTGGCTGTTGCCCCATGTGGTCCAGTGGGATGGAGCTGGGTCTGGGTGCAGCAGGGAACATGGTCTGGGTGCAGCATCTGGAGTCTGGGTGCTGCAGGGGCCAGGGTGTGGGTGCAGGAGTTGACAGGGTCTGGGAGCACAGCAGGGCTCTGGGTGCAACCCTCAGTGTTGCCCCCCACCTCCCCTGCAGGTCACTGAGATCAGCAACGTCAAGTGCATCACCCGGCTGCCCAAGGAGACCAAGAGACAGGCCGTGGCCATCGTTTTCACCGACGACTCCGCCCGGACCTTCACCTGCGACTCAGGTACGGGGCAGCGCCCACAGATGCCGGGCTGAGGGTGCTGGGTGAGGCACCCTGGCTTGGCCAGGGTCGCCCAGGGGCTGCCGTGGTGCCTTGCAGAGCTGGAGGCGGAGGAGTGGTACAAGACGCTGTCAGTGGAGTGCCTGGGCGCCCGCCTGAACGACATCAGCCTGGGGGAGCCCGACCTGCTGGCGCCCGGCGTGCAGTGCGAGCAGACGGGTGAGCGTGGCGCGGGGCTCCACCCCGCTGCGCTGCACCCCCCACGGATTATTTTATTTTATGTTTTTTTCCCCGTCTCCAGACCGGTTCAACGTGTTCCTCCTCCCCTGCCCCAACCTGGACATTTACGGCGAGTGCAAGCTGCAGATCACCCATGAAAACATCTACCTCTGGGACACGCACAACCCCCGGGTGAAGCTGGTCTCCTGGCCCCTCTGCTCCCTGCGCCGCTACGGCCGCGACGCCACCCGCTTCACCTTCGAGGCCGGGCGGTGAGATGTCACCCTTGCCAGGAGGGGGATCAATGCTGCATGCCTTCATCCAGCTGGATGCTCCAGGAGATGGCACTGCTGCCATCACCACAGGGCAGGCCTGAGGCTGGGGTGATGGCCACGGCCTGCATAGGGTGCCCCAAGGCGGGGGGCGTTTGGAGCTGGGTCTAGTCCCAGCTCAACACCATGAAGGGACAGCTCTAACAGCATGGGAAGCCGGGCCAGCTGCCACCTGGGGTGGGTTTTGTTTATCACCCTGGTGACGTTCCATGCCCCATCCCTGCAGGATGTGCGACGCAGGGGAAGGTCTCTACACCTTCCAGACGCAGGAGGGTGAGCAGATCTACCAGCGCGTGCACAGTGCCACGTTGGCCATCGCTGAGCAGCACAAGAGGGTCCTGCTGGAGATGGAGAAGAATGTCAGGGTGAGCTCCAGCCCACCCCATGGTGGGGCACAGCAGGGGGAGACTCAGGGGGCCCTGTGTCACCCTTCTCCCTCTCTCATCCACCACAGCTGCTGAACAAAGGCACTGAGCACTTCTCCTACCCTTGCACCCCCACCACCATGCTGCCCCGCAGCGCCTACTGGCACCACATCACCGGCTCCCAGAACATGGCTGAGTCCTCCAGCTATGCCGGTGAGTGTCCCTGCTCCCCTGCCAAGGAGCTGCTGCTCCTCCAGCCCCCATGGCATTCCCAACCAGCTGAGCCCACCCTCTGCTTTGTCCCCAGGGGAGGTGTATGCGGGCGCCCAGGCCAGCTCGGACACCGACCTCCTCAACAGGTTCATCTTGCTGAAGCCAAAGTCCTCCAAAAGCGACAAGCCTGAAAGCAGGGAGCCCACATCATCCCCGTGAGCTGGTGGGCGGGGGAACTGGGGCAAGGGTCCCCTTTTTCCTCCCCAGAGGGTGGTAAGGACGCAGGCAGCCACCCCTCAGAATCCCCAGGAGACCTTGGCACCTCCATGCCAAGACCTTGGGGAGGAGGCGCTGGCTCGCACCCTGGCGTTAGTGGAGGTGACAGCTGGATCAGCCTTGACTGACTTCAAATATATATTGAATATCTGTATTGTAAGAGATATTTCCTTCTCACACAAATGCAAATGTGGTGGCTGCCGAAGAGCCCTCGGGCAGATGCTCAGAGGTTTTTGACTCTTGGGGATCCTGCTGGGAGGTGAAGAGAAGTGTGGGGGAGGGGGGTCAAGAAGTTCAGAGTGTTTTCTGCAAGGCAGGAAGGCTGGAGCATCACCCTGCCACGGGCACGGAGCAGCGCCGGAGGATGCGGCTGTGCCAGGCTGATGGTGCAGGGTCCCACCCTCCCGTGAAGAGTGGGGTGCTCCTGGGGACACCCTGCCACCCCTGAGCTGATTTTTGCACTTCAAGCTGTTTAAACTCGCTGTAGAATTGAGATGTCTCAGGAGAAACTGGTTTTCCTTCCAGGGGGTTTGGGTGGGTGAGCAGCCGGGCAGGGCCAAGCTCCCCAGTTTCCCCCACCCCAGCACCCCTCACTCCTCCAGCCACAGCCGTGTGCCCCCACTGTGCCCCTGGTTTATCTGCTGGTGGGCAACCCCGGGACTGGTTTTGGCCAGTAGCATCTGTCTCTCGAGGGGCAGCTTTGTGGATATAGGAAGTCCCAGGGCAGAGAAGCTCATGCCAATGAGGGGAGAGCTGCATTCCTCTGTGCATTCCCATAGCCCTCACTCCCCCCTCACCCACTGGGTACCAGCCCTTGCCCGGGGGGAACTGGGCTTTATGTGCTGAACTCAAAAGCAATTGATTTTTTTCTAGTTCTATTTATTGACCTCCTTTAGAAGGGCTATCTTTTTATTGCCGTGAAAACCTTGTTGTTTCTTTGGAGTCTTCTTTCTGTCTGGGTTGGATGGTTAGTGGTTTTCTTTCTGCCCTTTAAAGCTCCAGGTCCATGTGTTGGGCACGGGGAGTGTTGTGATGTGGGAACCTGTGGTCTGTAAATACTGTGTCTTGGGATTGGTGTAGCTTGTGGCTGAGGCTGGGGGAATGTTGGGACAGAGAAGGGCCACTCCCTGCAGCACGGCCGAGCACGGAGGGGCTCGTTGGACCCCAGCACTGCCTGGCAGCACGTCCTCCCCTGGGTGAGAGGTGTAATTTGCTCTCTTTTCCTGGCTACACACCTCATCTGGAAAAGATGTAACATTTGTTACCAAAAATGTTTTGGTTTTCTGTTTTTTAAGGAGTTGCTCAATGAATAAACAACCCTTATCCACATCCACCCTTCCTGTTTGTCTGTTCCATCCGAGCGCGCTCGGGAAGCGCAAGTGGGAGTAGTGCCTGCCAGGGAGAAAAATGCTGATGGGGGGAGATTTCCTGAGGCTCCTGGCAGCAAGCTTGGCTCAGAGCTTTGTTCTGCCTCCAGCCATGGCCAGGACACTTCAAGTGAAGCCCTAAAACCGCTGGGATAGGGAGAAGGGTGGAGCGAGTTGCCACTCTCCATCAAGCAACCCTGAGTGAAACAGGATGCCAGCGCTCCATTGTTATCCCTTCCCTCCAGCCACCCGAAGCTCCAGGGACGTGCCAGGGCAGTGGTGGCTTCAAGTCCCCAGGTGAAGGAGTTTCAAACCATGTCATCTTCCAGCTCTCCCAGAGTTGCCAGGCAAGTTATCCATGCCATGACTGCCTGGCAGTGCTGGCCTCACGGTGAGACAGCCATGCCAGCTGACACAGTGCTCCCTCCAGGAACAGGCAAGGACATGGAAGCAGCAGCCCAGCCACAGCAGCTTTTCCATGGAGGGGGAGGCAGTGCTGACACAGGCTGCTCTCTCCAGCTCAGCATGACCCTGTCACCACTCCCTGAGCTATCCCCATGCCCCATGTCAGGGGCACACATGCCTTCCCTTCCCTCCCAGCCCCCATGGCACAGAAGTGGCAGGTCTCTCCAGGAAAGTATCACTGAGAAGCTCATCCCAAGCCATGCTGGACACTGATGGAGGGGAGGAGAAGGGGTGACCCAGGTCATTGCTGGAGCCTTTAAGCCACTGCCAGAGGGGTCAGGGTATGAGACCTGCACCAGGCTCAAGCCCAGCACATCCTTGGGGCTGTGGGCACACTGGAAGGCATCATCCACGGTCATTCCTGACAGACCCCCTGCCACCCAGCTCCTCACAGAAAGGTTATACACATAGAGGGGTGTGTGTACAGCTCCAAAGGAGTCTGTAAGTACAGCTTTGCCTGCCTGACCCAGCTGGGCTCCCCTGCAGCGCTGCCTTCTGCAGCATCTTGCCCACCCCGGCTTCAAACATCTGCTTCGAACACGGCGCTGGCTGAGCGAACGCTGGGCTGCCTGCGGGAGGGGTGCTGCTCTCCTCGGGAGATAATGTCACGAGCAGCCATCAGCATCAGCAAGCAGTGCTCCCTCCAAAGCACATCTCATTAAGTTAATGCCTATTGGAGAGAAGTAAATGATGTGACATCTCCTCCTGCAGCCCCGGCCGAGCTTTCAGGGATGACAGAAAAATGTGGGGGTAAGGCTTTATTCAGCACAGTGAGGAATGGACATGTAAATAAGGTAGGGTTGTGTAACCAATGTACACGCTTCCCAATCCCAAACACCACGTGGCCAGAATCCAAAACCAGAACCAAAACTCTGGGATCAGTTGGAGACAAAGCCTGTCCTAGCGAAGATGCTCACTGATTGATTCCCTTCCCGTTTTACCCTACACAACACAATGGCTTTCCCTGGAAAGCAAGCTCAGGGAAGAGGCATCACCAACTAGCAGAGCTGGGCCAGGAAAGGCAGAGGGAGATGGGGAGGTAAAAGCCTCTCCCCAGATCACGGCCAGGCAGAGGCAAGGACCTGCTCCATCGCTCACACCTCAGCACTCTCTTGCAGAGCTATCTCAGTTAATAGTGAGGACGTCGCTCTGAATCTCGTGGCTCAGCTGGGTCTGGAGGTCGCTCAGTTTCTTCTTCAGGCCGGACAGTGCGGACAGAACGATGGTCTCCGGGCGCAGGGAACCACAGGACTCCACATTGTAATAGAACCTGAGGTTACAGATCAAGGGGTTAAGTCACCGCCTGCTCCGCACGCACGTGCAAGCCCAGAGTGCAGGCACAGAGCAGTTCCAGCCCATCCCTACCCACCGCAGGGAGATCTGCCGGAATTCCAACCATCAGCATCATTCACCTCCCAACCAGGCAACAGCCAGCACTGTCCCTCTACAACTGTCACACCAACACTCACAACTTTACAGGCTGCAAGACCATTTCTGGGATTGATTTCTGTTCAGCACCATGACCTGAGAGCCAGCAATGAGCCCCGTGCCAGGGAGTAAGGCTGGCTGAGCCACTTCTGCAGTGCAAATAACACCAGCAATCAGAGCACAACACACACACAGGTGAATAAATGCCCTAAGCCACCTTCCCCCACAGGCCTCACACTTCACCAAGTGTGCACTACCCTATCTGGCAACACGAGCTCAGGGGAGCTGTCTATTATCTCCCAGAGGGAAAAACCTGCCAGATCTGGGCATATCACCAGGTGACTCCAATCCTGCTCTGTTTTTCAGCTCCCTGGGCTGGCAACTTCAGCACAGAGTGGACGCTCTTCTATTAATAAGAGCAGATGAGATGCACCCAACCAGTCCCCCCACCCTCCAGCTGTGGCAGTGCATTCAGCTCCCTACCTCTCTGGCTTCCCATTGGGGTCATAGGGAGCCTGAGCATCCTCGTCGTCGATCTCCGAGTACTCACTCTTGGGCCTGGAACCAGAGAGCAGGAGAGGTTAGCACAGAGCCCCTGCTCTGGCCTGGCCCCACAGAGCCCAGGCACTCAGTTTGGCCCCAGAGAATGAGCAAGGGGCTCATGCCCAGCACACAACAGGATGCTCAGCACACATCAAGTCCCAGAAAAATGCTCAGTCCCACATTGCCCTTCCTGGCTCCTCATTAATGCCACAGAGTCACCCAGCAGTGCTGGAGGAGGGGGACCAGCCCTGCTCTGCCCAAACACAGCAAGCCCAGTGCAGGTGCTCAGAGTGAAGGGATGTCAATGCCTGAAGGGACTGTCTATGGAGCCTGGATGCTTTTACAGAGTAATGGACCTTGTGTTATCTTTTCTTTCCCCTTTCCACTAGGCCAGGAAAGCACCAGAGCACCCCAGAGCTCAAGTCTGTAAAGCACAGCTGAGGTGGGAAAGCACAGCTGGCTTCGACCCAGCAGGAAAGAACCTCCTGTACCTCAAACACCATCTGCATCAGTGAGCTCCATCCTGATGTCCTGCACCTCCACTCCTCTACTAAAATCACTGCAATACCCATGCATCAGTTAGTCAAACACATCTTTCTACCCACTGCACTCCTTGGTTTATAGAGCACCATATCAGAGAGACTCTGTGGGAGCACTTAATCTGTGTAAGAAAACCCAAAGCCTTGAGCTGTCTGAAAAGCCAGCACAGAAAATCCCGTGCCCACCAAGGTCTCCTGCTGGCCTTCCTCTGCCCCAGCAATGCTCAGAAATGCTGATCCCAGCACCCTGTCATCAGCTGCCTGAAATAAAACTGCATTTCTCAAACAAACCCTCTGCCTGTACAAACCACTGAAAGAGATAAAAGTGTTAATGGAGCTGGGACTTCTCACGACTTGCAGAACCACTCATGACTGAAACAGAGCAGAGGTTTCCACCACCAAGGCAGCTGTTTGGAAAGTCCAGCTGCATGCCAGTGCTCTGCCAACAGCCTCAAAAAGCAATTAGCATGAAAAACTAAACCAAAAATCCTAGCTAGCCTTGGAGAGCAGAAGCCTTTGGCTCTGTATTGTCTTCACAGCAAGGTCAGATGAACTTGGAAAGACAGATGTATCATCATGGAACTGGCAGCTACAACGTCAATCTTCCTTTCATATTTTTCCAACTTTTACATATATTTTGTCAAGAACTCCTCAGAAACTGTTGTATACCACACCAGATTCCTAAAGATGCAGCTCAACCTGCCACCAAACAAAAGAACCTCCACTAGCAGCTGCCTTGGGCCACCCAGCCAGGAAGCACCACATTGCCGAGGTGCATGAGGTACATGTGCTCAGCTGGGGCTGTTCTCAGTGACACCAACATTTCCCAAAGGCCACGCTCTCCAAAAGCCACACTGTGACATTCCCCATCTGAAAAGGCAGCAAAGCCAATGATACCTCAGCCTGCCTGGCACCCCACTGTCCCACTCAAAGCAGCATTCCAAATCTGTCACTTCATCAGTGTCACAGACTTACGATCCAGCACTGCAGAAATTAAACCAAGGAATTTTTACAGCACCAACATGAAGCTTAAAACTATTTCAAATCCCAATTTGAAATTCCATATCCATTCTTGTTTCTCAAGCATCCGATCTATCACTCAGACAGTCAACTAAATTTTGGGGCAATTTATCTGCCATAAATCATCTGGAAACTTCAAAACTGTCCAGTTCCATCCCCCAAACTGCTGGTGACAAAGGACAGGCCGGCACATCAACTCTTGTGACATGCTCCTGACCACAAGACTGTCAAGCAGCACCCTCAGTTGTGGTCAACCAGCCTCTCACAGACCTTCCCCCTGACAGCCTGGTCTGCAGCTGGCAGTTCCCTAAGTGCACCTTCAGTCCAATGCACACAGATCATCAAGGCTGAGGAAAATGCCCATTTCCAGAACTCCAGCATTACCTGCCAGCCTGGTTCTTACTGCACTGCCCTGACGAGGTGCTGAAGGAGCCAAACGCCTGGCACGTCCCATTCCACCCAGACTGACTGATCTGGGCCCACAGAGCCCATCAAAGCCAAGCGGGGTTCGCTCCTTCCACCCATGAAACAGGGCTGGGATGGCTGCGGGCAGGCTGTTAGGGATTCACCTGCAACTCCACCCTTGGTGACAAAAGGCTTCCCAAGCCTCCCAAGTGCAAACTGAGCAGCACAGGATCTCCCTGACAGGTCTAGAGCAGAAAGCCACTGGCAATAGGCTGAGGTGTGAAATCAGGGCTGAACTGCACTTCTGGGAAGCTTGTTCAGGGACAGCTAATTTAGCAAGGGACGGTGTAAGGCCATGCCTTGTGATGGGTTCGAACACCAGGCTCAAAGCAGAGAGTGAGGAGGTACAACAGCCCCACTACCTGCCTGCTACTGCTTGCAGCCATTTGCAGAGTCAAATGTGGCAGCACAGGGTCTGGCAGTCAGAGGAGAACCCACCGAGCCCCTTCTGCTGCTCAGCCTCCCCTCCAGCTGCAGCTCTGCTCAGGGTTTATGGATCTGTTCCTTCCTCAGACTTTACCCTGACTTACACACCACTTGCACAGGGGAGAAAAAAATGAGCAACAAGCGTTGGAAAAGAGCACCAAAGGCAGGCAAATCAGCAATGATGGTACACAAAAGAGAATAAGAGGTGACCACAAACCAGTCCACCTTGTATGCAGCTGAAAACAAGTGACTGGCCAATGCAGGAGCAGAGTCTGTGCAAAAAGAAGTGATACACCCACCATCGCTTACTGACCCAAATCATCCCCAGGGTCGAAATGTAAGTTGTTGCCTGCTGGAAAACCTTTTCCAGTGCCTCCAGACAGACAGTGGGACATACCACTCCTCTGGTTTGGGGTACACCGTGTGCCTCAGCGCGTTGTCTGGGTCGTACTCGAAGGCCACGCCCGCCGTGGGGTTCCACTTGGCGTGCTCCTTCCCAAAGCCCTTCTTGGCGTAGGCTCGCAGCCGGAGCTCCTGGCCCTTCCGCAGCTTCACGATGAGGATGTCTGCAAAAGCACACACCCATCAGCCTGAGAAGGCTGCAGGGGAGAAAGCAGTCTGCAGGATCACACCATGGCAAAGGCAGGGATTTCTGGTGCCCAGGGTTTGCTTGGATTCTTAGAGGGGCTGTGTCCCCAGAGCAGGTAAGGAAAAAGGAGCTGCACAGGCCCCCAGGGAACAGTGGAAAGCAAACCATTTCACCTTTTTGCTGTCTCTGAGCTCTCACAAGGAGACAGAAGCACCCTCTGACAGAGGACTTTAGTTCTGGGGACAAGCTGTAAGTGCCATTAAGACAAAATGTTACCCCACTGATGCAGTGATGCCAGTGGCTCTGAAGTGTCAGATTTACAGCTGCCTTATGGTTACACAGCTAGTAAATGAAAAATGAGTTCAAAGAACCCCCCAAAAAAGTTAATTTCCTCCTCCAGTTCTTATTCTCAGTGACCTGCCACTCACCATCCTGCTCCACGTAGTCATTGGGGTCGTTGTCTCTGCTCCGAGATGTCACCTGCAGCAGCAGAACGAAAGCAAGCAAATTAATGACAAAATCAGCTTTCCTCTCCACATCAAATACCAGTTGTCTACAAAAGTTAGAGATGGTGGAGAACCCCTCTAGAGTGATTTACAGCAACAAACCCAGCCCACCCCATTTAATGGAATTTGGGGCAATTCAGGTATGTGAGGTCCCCCCAATGGCCTGCTCATCTCCTGAGCTGCTCTCTCCACAGGATGGAGTGCATTCCAGCCCAGCCCAGCACATCTGCTTTGTTCCCAAAGTCACTCCCACAACTGCTGTAGGTGACACAGAGCACTCACAGCACCTCAGCCAAACCAAGTAAGAGACAGTGGGCTCCAGCTGGGCTTTAACCAGGCAGACACTGTCACCAGGCAGCAGGAGCAGCCCCAGGATGTGGTGACATCCAGATGTGGCCTCAACAGTGTATAAAATCATTTTCTGTAAGTCCCTTTGCATCTGTCCCACCAAACCTCCACAAGGTGACTGTGCAGGAGCTGTTTGGCAGCGGTGCTCTGGCCAGGGCTCCTCACACCTTGCTGAGCTGGGAGCCAAGAACCAGCAAAACAGAGGCCTCAGGTTGCTGCCAAGGGGCTGACCTTGTCCAAGCCTCAGCAGCACACGGGCAGAAGGCAGTGGCATAGCAGCAGGACACAGGCACACACACACTTGGGGTGTTCAAGGTGAGATGAAGAGGCAACACTAAAGCCTCTTGAGAGTTTGGGATGAGGGGTGCAGGATGAGGCCATACTGCTTTGGATGCCATCAGACAGCAAGGACAACACTGCAAAGACGAGGAGGGCACTGGCACTGCTTCTGCAGGTATTCCTGCTTTGCTCTCCCTCTGCAGTTCAGGTGGAGCTTTAGGCAACGTGAAACGTGCTCAAAGGGCATTGCTTTGTCCACATTCCACGTGTTTGCTACCCTGGCCACAGCAGGGATGTAGAGAGGGACAAGCAGAGGGGTGGCACTGACCGGAATGACCCGGGGGTTGTTGGAGATGAGGTCGCGGGACGTGACGTGACGGGTCTGGTCCTCGTTGCAGCGAACGTCCAGGGTGAACTCCACGGAGCACTCGGGGCAGAACTCGTCACACGTACAGTCCTGGGACACACACACAGATTGAGACCTTTGTGTAAGAAACTGCTGGTGCTTCCCATGGGATCAGACACCCACCACCACCAAGACAAGCCCCCACGACATCTCGCTTGACTCACTCTGGAATATTGCATCTTATCTACAATGTCATCGCTGGTGAGAGGGATGAGGCCTGTGGGAAGAAGGAAATCAGGGGATCTCTGAGTGAAGCCACAAGAGCTCCTGACTTTCCTGTCAAGACAGGTGGAGGAACAGCAGTCTGCTGACAAAGGTGTTTCAGCATCTTTGGACTGATTTCACCCACAACCCACTCTCATCTGCCCCCCATGCCCAGCACTCACCCAGCCTGTGTGCAATGAACTCATCGTGGAGCACAGAGGAGTTGGCATCTATCTGGACCCAGTCGATGGCTGCAGGGAGGAGAAAGCCACAGAGAAACAATGACATGAGGAAAAAGTAAAACGGTTTGTGAGGGCATAGGAAACATTACAGAGACACACTGAGACAGCACACACAGCGCACGGGACTGGCTGAACACGGCTAAGGAGAGCTGAGAGCAGACAGGAGGTGCGGGAGAACACGGAGGGGAAGCTATGGGAGCCACCGGGAGAGTAGCCCGGGGGACCGTGACCACGGGCCGTACCTATGGTGGGGACTTCAGCGATGAACACTCTTCGAATGGAATTTGCCACCCTGAGGGAGGGAAACGCCTCTGTTTAGGCACGAGGGGGCGTGGAGCAGTGGGCCGGGGCCGCTGCGGGGCTTGGCCTCGGACACGCCGCCCGGCCGCACCGCGGGTGCCCCGCGGCCGGGGCGCGATCCCCGCGGGGAGGCCGGGCCTGGGGGCCGCCCCCGGGAGCCCCCGCGGCCGCTTCACCGCCGGGCCCGCCCGCCCGCCCGGCCCGGTGCTCACGCCAGGTCCGTGTTCTCGATGATGAACTTGACGTTCTCGTCCGTCAGCTCGGTGATGCGCACGGTGGGCTGGTTGGCGTACGGCATGGCCGCCCGGTCCCGGACCCGCTCCCCGGCCCGATCCCGCTCCCGGCCCCGCTCCCGCCCGGTCCGTCCCCGCCCCGCTCCCCCCCGGCCCCGGTGCTCCCGCAAAAAGAGTCCGTGCGAGACAGAGTACGACTTTATTGGTGCCGGGGAAAGGGCCGCTCGCCGCCGCTCCCGCCTCACCGGCGCTGGTTCAGCCCCGCCAGGTTCCTGATCTGCGGGCACAGCGAGAGCGGGTTTAGTGCCGGTGCCCCGGAGCAGCTGCCTTGTGCTGGGAGC
The DNA here is from genome assembly GCF_036250125.1 of Pseudopipra pipra. Lineage (NCBI taxonomy): Eukaryota > Metazoa > Chordata > Aves > Passeriformes > Pipridae > Pseudopipra > Pseudopipra pipra. The sequence continues at coordinate 2,941,956 of NC_087562.1, read as the reverse complement.
TGAGCTGTGGGGGCGAGGGCCAGGGGCCGGGAGGCGGTGAAGGATGTCCCTGGATCCACCTACAGCCACCCCTCTGAACGGTACCTGCTCTCCAAGTTTCAGCTTGGTTTTGTTCCTGCGGCCACACAGACCCTGACAGTGAATTTAAGCTTTCGGGGCCTTCAGCTCTCCTGTCCGTTTTGCAGAGACCTGGAGAGCTCAGGACACCTGTACAGTGACACACTGGGGACACCTGCACAGCACTCCTGGACATCGGAGGGTCAGATTTCCCCCCCCCCAATAGTTATGTGTTGGGATGATTCTGTTCTAAAACACCTGGCTACAACCCACCCCCTTCAGAAGCCATTCAGTTCCTCCTGTTTATCTGTGCAGTGGACAGACCAAAGAGCACAAACAGAGCACCAGGATTTTTTTAGTGAAGGTCCCTTCTGGATTATGCAGGTGTGAAAAGATGAGAGAGGCTGAGAGACACTAAATTCCACCATAACTGCAGGGGGAAGGGGGTGGGAGAGAATCTTGAGAACTTCTTCATCAGTAAAAATTTTTTCTAATTTATGTTCCAGCCTGTTTGTCTTGTCCTGATACAAGGAAAATGTATTTCTGATAGCAAGGAAATCACTTTGCTGCTAAATGCAATGGCAGTTGTCCAAAAATAGAACAGCAAGGCCCTGAAGCCCTTGAAAAGTCACTCCTGGGTACAGAAAGGGCTGGTTTGTATCCCAGAGGAAGCGCAGCTCCCTCTGCATGGACACAAAGCAGTCCAGGACATTACCAAGAAGCGAATGAATTCTTGGAAGGACACTGAGGTGATCTGAAACAGCTTGAGGAAGTCACCCTGCTCTGGCTCAGGGACAGGTGCCACCTCCCAAGTGTCCATGGGGGCACAAACCCTCCGTTACAATCTCCAGCACAGGGCCTGGCAGAGGGAGAGATCTTGTGACAAGCAATGGAGAACAGTTGTATTTATTCTGATCACCTGTCTCTCATCCCTAAAGCTCACCCTGCAGCTTCAGACTTAATTTCTTTCTGCTCTATTGCAAGTTCTTTCACCACAAAACCGTGAACTAACTCCCAAACTACCCTGGAAATCATCCTTAAACATATCTAAGTTATGAAAGACAGTTCCTTTTCATGTTGTCCCCTAGATTTGGGAGGAAAAACCATGCTGGCATTCAGCTTGGAAGGGGACAGGAGCAATTTTGGTCTCAGAGCCCTGCTGGTTTCAGCATTACTTACAGTAACTGCAGCTCCCATCAGGCCCTGGACAACAGCTTCTCCAGTGGATTGTACCTGGGAGACACAGGGAGAACAGGGCCTTTTGCTTTCTTCTGCAGTTGCACTTGTGGCCCCCAAACACAGAGATGTAGTGCACAACAAGCATCTATTTGCTACAGAAAGCTGCTGACAGCACTACAGACAAATGACAAACAGAGGTAAGACACACAGAAGAGGTTTCCTGGGCTGTCTCCCAACCACTGGGCCAGTCTGACACACAGGGCACCTACATGTCCTTCTACTAGAAAACACATAAGCTTTTATTCATGTTGAAACAACAGCAACCACCTGCCAGCACAAGGGGCTCTCTCAGCAGCTGTGGGATCTGCCCGATGGAAAAGCCAGCTCTGCCTGCACACACCCCTGGGGAGCAGGGGGATTCTGCACGTGTGCCTTGCCCCTCACGTTACCTGGCTGGCTGTATTGCTCATGTTCATGGCATCAGCCACTCTGTTCTCCAGGAAGCGCCAGGTGTCCCCGAAGTCAGGGGACGAGTCCTGCAGCATCACCAGCTCCGTGGTGTTGTAGATGCCAGTGAGCACAGCCCGACGGGTGTACCAGTTAAACTGCAAGGGCAGGAGAGGAGAGAGACAAAGGTGTAGCCTGAATGCAGATCAAGAGAATGGCAAAGGAAAATCACACACCGACAGCACATTCCTTCCCCCCTTAAAATGTGTCCCTGTCAGAACGGCTGCTCCAGTGGCACCGGACAGGGATCACATGGATAGTGCCCAAAACTGCTGAGCAAACCCCCCCGACCTGCTTCTGGCTGCAAGCAGGCACCTGCAGCAGGCAGCAAGTCCTCCGTGCCCAGCCTGTGTGCACTGTGTAACAGTTCACCTTTGCTTTACAGGCTGCCAGGCAATGCAAGGCTCCAACTCAGACCTGATTAGAAGAGAAACAGCCACATTCATACATAACTTGAGCTGCCGCTTGCACCAGAGACAACCATGAAGAAAGGGAACAAACAGAGGACAGAACTGTGCAGGACATCACATCTCTTCCAAGTCCTGTCCCTGAAATACCAGTGCTGCCTGCTGAGTCACAAAATGCTTGCAGCAGTGCTGTAGGTGCGTTACACCAACGGGTTACACAATGCAAAGGTGCACAAAATAACTCAAACTCCTCATAGTTTCCAGTGGCACCTGAGGCAGATGAAATATATAAAAATTTTTTAAAGCGTGTCTTTAATTCCATTTGCTGCTGTTGCCTAGGAAAAAATTCTGGTTGTTCCATTCATGATAACAGAGCAACAGAAAAATGAAAACATGGGCCTTGATTTTAAAAACAACAGCTGAGTGGAAAGCTCCACTGCTGGCACCACAACCTGCAAGCTATAACAAGGGGAGAAACATGGGGCATGTTGCCACTTGCAGCTGGATCAGGTGCCTGAGACCAAACTCTTTCTATTGATTCTTCTCCTGCTCCAAAAAAAACCACCTGAGGGGGTCTCTGAGGCACGGGCACACTCTGCCTAGCTCCTGGCACTGGGAAGAAGGATCCACTGCAAGCGACTTTAAACCCCTTTACTGGGAAAGAGGGAGCGGGCTCAGCATCACAGCTTCCCCAGAAAACTCATGGAACCAGTCAGAAGGTGCAAACAAAACACAAACTTTAGAACCTCTCCTAATCCCTGCGTCAGTGAGGACACTTTAGGAACAGTTCAGTGCAGACACTGGCTCCAACATGTCAATTTGACTTTCATAACCCAGAAGGGACTTTCAGTTCCTGAAGCAATCATGTTCTTTCAGTTCTCTTCTGGTTCATTCCTTTAATTTTTCTGTTGTCTTATTTATTTTTCACTGCAGTAGCTTCTCTTTTATACCCAGATAAAAGAAGCTTATTAAAGTAGTTTGTTAAAATGGCTCATTTAGCTTTTTCCATCTCTTCATACATCTATAAGAATTAAAGTAATTTATTAATTGCTTTAATTAAGGTTATAATTTTCTTTTATTTCCTGCCAGAAAGATGAAAGCTTTAATAAGCTACTGGTATTTTTAGGTAGGTTCTTTAAAGGTTTTCAAGTCAAGTCTGTAAATGCTACTGCTGGTGGAAGAGAGCTGTTTGACAGAGACACTGCTCACTCACTGAATACTGGATCAGCTTCTTAGTCTCAGAATCCCAACAATCTGTGCCTTCAAAAATGAAAAAGAAGAGCACTTAAGAGCATAGGAAAGTAGGTCCTTTTAATTTGCACTAATCCCATTGGCGCTAATTTGCATTTAGCCTCTTTAGAAATTAGACTGTAGTTTATAAGGAACCTTGGGTGCTTCTGAAATGTCTTCCCCATTCAACAAACACAGCCTTTCCAGAGGGATGTGGCCCCAGGCCTACTTGAACCTGTCATTTTTGCTGAAGTGCTGAGGGGTAGAACCAGCCTGTCTGCAAAGCACAAAGACTTACATCTGTGGACTGGTCCCCAGCATAATGCCAGATATCATCGATCATGCTGGTGAGGAGGCTGAGGCCGGAGGGGATGTTACGTGGGAGCAACAGGACGCTCAGGGCCTGCGAAGGAAACACACAAACGGGAGAGTCCAAGAGAGAAGGATGTAATATTAAAGCAGACCGACAGTGCTCTGCTGTCTTTTCCCTGTTGCTGTTGCCTTGCCTCCAGGTCCCAGTGACAAGTCCTCCCAGCTCTCTGCAGCCAGCACCAGGCTTTCCAAGCGGCGGGATGTGCAGGGAACACAGTGTGGCAGGTGAGCTCAGGCCTAGGCCCGTGCTGGAGCCCAAAGCTCCCTGCTCAGCTCAAACACCACGGTGTTGTCTCTCCTGAGCTGCCTCTCCAGCATGGAAACGGCACAGGCTGAGCTGACTCACCCTGTGCCCCTGTGGGCAGGGAGTCACCTCTCTCATTTCTCCGAATTTGACTTTGAACTCAGAGCAGCAACCCAGGGCACAACAGCGCCAGCCATAATGGCCCTGCTGGGATCCTGCAGCCTTTGAAGGTAATCACACAATGCCAGGAGAGTCACAAACCACCCACATTCCTTCACAAGGCAAGTTATGCTAATCTGGAAGAAGAACACGAAATTTGTGCCCTCTCTCTTTGCATGGAGTGCTGGATTCAGCTGCCCAGAGGCCAGCAGTGGTTCTGGACAGAGGCTGACCTTGCAGCAATCTTTGCAGCCCAAGGTTGGGAACTCTTTTCTTGTTACTGTGGCTACAATTCAATTCCCTTCCCACCCCGGCAAGAATGGCTTGAGAGTTAAATCTGAATTTTGAAGCATGGAGCCCTCTCAGTTCACAGCCCTACCCTCAGGCTGCCCAGGGTTTGTCAGTCACACACCAGAAGGGCAGTTTCTGCAGCAAAGCACTTCTGCATTTTCAGGTGTCAGGTGATACTGGTGCAGCCAGAACAACCCTGCATGGAGCCTGACTTGCAGTGACACTGCAAGTAGGACTGAGCAGAGACACAGGTTATCCCCTGGGGATGCCAGATGGGTGGAGTGAACAACAGAGAGTTTGCCTTTCCAGAACTGCAAGGAACAGTTGTTCTAAGGTCACCTTTAACTGCCTCCTTCCAAGGCTGATCTCCTCTTGAAGGCTACAAATAATTTGAAACCAGCAAGGGTTTAATTTACAACCTTGAACTAATCTGGTGGAGAGACTACGTTGAAAGACACAGGGCGTTTAAAATACACACACAAAAAAGAGATACTCTTGATATTACTTTTATACCTGGGGCCATTTCTCAATATATGGAATCAGCATCCTCAATCTGGCTTCCACAGCATCTCTCAGGAATTCATCTGTAGGCTTCTTCCTGGATAAGGAAAAAAAAAAATTAAGAAGAGCCCAGTTAAACTCAATTCTGATCTTGAAAGATCAATCTCCATGTGCCTCAGCAATAAATAAGCAAAGTATTATATATCCTTCATACCTTTGGTCCTACTCCGTATCTGGGAACACGGTTTTATTTGGGTAAATCATACTTTTAATTTAAAGTATCTGTGTCCCAGGTGGCCTGTCTGTCTATCCAGTTCCCAAAATCTGCCAAGGAAGATGTTTGCTCATATCCAATACTCACTCTGCTTCACCCAGCTGCACCAGTTTTTGCTCCTTCTCCAGCAGCTCAGACAGCTTGGCATTGCACTCAGACACAAAGTGGAGGATCAGTTCACTGCCATCACTGTGAAACATCCCTGCAGCAGCAACAGAGAGGCCCAGGGTCTGTAGGAAGAAGGGAGAAGCACAGAGCAGGTCACACACTGCTAGGCAGGATCCAGCTAGGAAAAATGTTGTGTTTATTTTGTGAAAGACTTTATATGAATTTAAACAAAGTGATGCTGCATTAACAAGAACTTCCTGTATGTGTTTTCCTCTCTTAAGGATCACTACATCATGCCTTAGTCTAACTCTGAAGAGGTTATCCTGTAGCAGCTGGGACACATTCCTGCCCGGTAGCATTTGCTGACTAGGGTGCATCGCCCAAGAGTATGTGGGGGAAGCATGCAGGCCTGGCTGTCTTTGCACTTCAGCCCCATCCAGTTTTCAACTGGTTTCTTGCTTCTCTCCCCACATACCTTGGCTCCCTCTGCAATGGCCTCTGCAGTCCAGCCATGTTCAGGCACGAACTCCAGCGCCGCTGTGAGGATTCGACGCTGCAGCTGCTCCTCGCTCTCATAGTCCTCAGACTCCTGGCCGCCCTGGCCAGTGTAACTATGAGAAGGTATTGTTACAGTGAGGGGAACGTCACCACCAAACACCAGCACCCTGGACTCTGCCACTCACTCGCTGCCACCGCTGCCTGCAAGCACATTTTGGGACCTGCTCGTTATAAATCTGGCCTCCTCTTGTAAAATCCTTCCCTTTCCAGAAAAATGATTCTTAATGAACTTTTGCTCTGAGAGAAAACTAAGGGAGGGCTCCGTATGGGTGCCTACATGGAGACCAATCAGCTCCAGAATCCCCCTCCTTTACAGAAAAGCTACACTACAGGTTTTTCCAACGTGGGCTTTATAGTTATAGGCATATGGACAACATGTTGTCCATATTTTGTTTAGATTTACACAAAAATCCAGACGCAAAGACTTGCGCTTTGCAGACGAGAGAGGTTCCCTCTTAGAAGCAAATCCCATCGTGTCTCCACGGTGGACAGTGGAATTTGCACTGTCACAGCAAACCAGCAAACCAGCTGCTGCAGTCTGAGGCTCCTTAACTCTGGATCCCCAGAATTGTCTTCAAGTTTCAGATATGAGTTTCAGGAAAGCAAAGCCCTGCAATCCCACTGTCAGCAGGGCTGTGCTGGGAAGAGCTGCTGAGTTACCTGGGGCGAGGGCCCTGAGGTTCCTGTTCGGGCTGGTGACCAGCTGGATGTGTATCGAACTGCTGCTGAGAGGAAGGTGTGAAAGGTTCCTTCTTGTGCTCATCGGAGACTCTCCTCAGCACGGCCGAGGCCTGGAGAGCTCGGACTGGTGGGTAGTGCTGGCACCTGACCACTGAAAGGGAAACCAGGAGAGTCAGTGTCTCCTTCCAACACGAGGAAGCACAGAAAATTAAGGTGGAGAAGAGAGTTATGGCGAACACGGCTGAAAAGAACCACGGTTCGGGGTGTGTTTTTTTACACTTCTGAGAAGCGCCGCTCTCAGCTGAGCTCACATTCACTTGAAAAAAATAAAGGAAAAATGTTTTGCGAGGGGAAGAACAGTGAGAATGGCATGTATCGCAAAGAGCTTCTGAATCTTGGACTGGAAACCAGGCACCAAAATGTGCTCTCTCCCCTTTTGGGTCCTGTTTGAGGTGTTCAAAGGAAGGAACAGGCAAGTCACCCTCAGGAGCATGAGCAGCCCTAATACACAACTGCTGACACTGTGCAGGGTTCTCATGTGACTCAAAGGCACGCTGGAGGAGCTTTTAATTTCAATGCTGCGACGTTTAGCTTTTTTTTTTTTTTTTTAATAAACTCGTTCGGCCGGCCACACTCCTAAAGAAAACCACCACCACCACCACCACGCGCCCCCTACTTCGAACCCACCCGCTCAACCCCCACCGCCGGCTCCGCTTCCCTCACAGCCCTCCTGCCCTTCACCTCACCTTGCCCCGCCCCGCCCCGCGGCACGGGCACGAGCACGGGGGCGCGCACGGGAGCGCGCACCCCCCCACACACCACCTTCCCCCCTCACCACCGCCCCCGCTCCCGGCCCGGGCGCGCCCCCCCCGCCCCTCACCCGCGCGGCCCCGCCACAGCCGCCAGCCCGCGCGCCGCGCCGCGCCCGCCGCCGCCATCTTGGGAGCGGGCAGGGCGCGATGACGTCACGGTGACGGCGTCAGGCCGGGACGGGCGAGCGGCGGCGAGGGGGCGAAGCGGGGCCAGGTGAGCGCGGGGGGGAGCGGGGAGAGGGGGCTCTGGTCACCCTGAGAGTCTGTCCGGAGGGCTTGCCGGAGGGGTGGGGGTGTCTTTATGTGTGTAGATATATATATAATTCCTTCACGAAATTCCATCACGTATCCTGTTCCTGCTCCCTCTAAACCGTCCCCGCTCGGTGACCGAGAGGTTTATTCCACCCCGTTCTACGTGTGTTTAAAACGCGCACGTGCTGTAGGGCCCGCAGCTCTGGGCCGCGTTCTGGCCGTTGGCAGCCGGAGCGTTCCCGGCCGCTGGAAGCTCGAATATTCCCGGCCGCTGGGAGCTGGATCCTTCCCGGCCGCTGGAAGCTCGAACATTCCCGGCCGCTGGAGTGCGTCGGGAGGCTCGAGTTTAGTCCTGATGTGCTACAGAACCCTGGAATGGTTTGGGTTGGAAGGGACCTTCGTGCTCACCCCCTTCCAGCACTGCAGCTCTCTAAGCTGTTGAACGCCCCGTATTGTTTAACCCCTTCCCTCGCCCCGTTCCTCAGGAACTGTTAAATGCGTGTGACGTTGAGATAAGGGCCCCTCCTCACCCCCAGCACGCGGATCCAGCCCTTGGATCCAGCCAACCCTGTTGGCTGAAGCTGGGGTTGCTGTTGGTGCAGTCTGGGCTCTGACTGATCTTGAAAGGTCACAACCCGCTGTTCAGAGAAGAAGGGTTTTATCTTAGCCTAACAGATAAACTTTGGGTTTATCTTAGCCTAACAGCTTATGTATCTTTTGGGATTTTCAGCCTTCTTGGGAAAGGTGATGTTTTTATGGGATTAATATGTGCGTTTATGAGTGTTACTGTCTGTTGTAGCTGTTTAGCTGGTGTCACACATGCAAGGCCAGCTGGGAGGTGCTATAACCTCCAGTGTACATCCAAGATCTTCCATTCCTGGTTGGCATTGCAGCTGCATTAATGTGAATTCCTACTGGAGTAGCTCAGACAAGGCACAAAGTTGTCCCATTCTGAACTTGTTTGCAATTCCCAGGAGAGAGGGGGTGTCCACGGCACACAGAGCCAGGGGAACTGTGGGTCAAAATCCACTCCACACCTGACTGCATTTAAATTTGGTACAGCATATCCCTGAGCTGTGCTTTCATGACAACGTGGTGGCAATAAGGCATTAACCAGAATGTGTCACGTAGTGATTCCTGGTAAAGACCTTGCTTACAACTGGCTCTCCCAAAATAAGTGTGTAGCTTGCAGCTAATGGAAGATACACCAGGCAACTATGCTGGTCACTAGTGCTCTCTGTTCTCTGTGGTCACGTTAAATTAGGAAGAAAATAGGTTTGTGTTGGAAAGAGGAAAGAAGGGAGGTCACTGGGCTCAGTAGCTGGTGCTGCTGTGAGAACAGGTGGTGATGGGATACTATTGCTCCATCAGGAATACAGTCTTGTATAAAATATTAGTGGAGACTGATTTCTCAAAACTGTCACTTCACTGCACGTTCTGTTCCCCTCCTGCCTCCCTGTGATTTGCTCACCCAGTGCCACCAATCATAGCAGTGGGAGAGCCTCAATCTGGAATGCTGGGAATGCCAAAAGCTACTTTTTTTTCCTTCTCATGCACTGTGAAAGCAAACTGCTTGGACACGTCCAGAGTAGGAGAGACCAGGCAGTATTTAATGTGAAATAGCTGTCACTAGTCTAGAAATCCAGAAATCCTGTGTTTGGCTTATTCAAATCTCTAAGGAAAGCAGGTAAGCTTTTGTTGTTTTGTTGGGTTTTTTTAAGCATGGCTTGCAGTCTCCCAGCAAAACTAGTCCCTCAGCTGGAGAGAAACTGAATTATGCCATTAAGTATAGCTCTTCCTTCATGTCCTGTTAAAGCTCAGCTTGCGGGAACTTTTTGCTGCCCATCTCGAGAAAAATTATCCCCATTTATTAAAACAAGTTGACACTCTGTGATGAAGTCACAGTCCACAGAGGTTCCTGCTGTGCTTGGCACTTACCCTTCCTCTCTCTCTCTCTCTCCCCTGACCCGTTCCTCTCTCACCCTCTGCCAGTTTTGCTGCTGCCACCGAAATGGGGGAGTATGGGGTCACTCCGGGCCAGCGCGTGGCCATCGTCTGGGACAGCTCCTCGCCCGTTGAAGCCCTGAAGGATTTGGTGGATAAAATCCAGGCGCTGGTGGGAGCTGATAGTCGTGTCTCTGTGGAAAACGTTAACCAGCTGTCTCAGTGTAAGAATGAGCTTAATTTTTCACTGCTTTGTTTAAACGGCAGGGTGCTGCCGACGTGTGAGCTGACACCTTCCCGCTTTGGGAGTCAGCACTCAGAACAATGACAGCACCTGCTGCTGACCCTTACCCTGGGCAGTACAGCCAGGGACATGATACACCCTGGCTGTGCTCCTGTGACTGGTGTCTTTAATCAGTTACTGCTGTTGTATGCAAGCATGAGAGATGAGGGAGGTGGAACTGCTGTGTTAAGCTGTGTGTGTACGTGTGTAAAATTGTACCATCTTCCTGTTTCTTCCCAGCGGCTCACAGGGAGTCCAGCTTTGATGTAATCCTCTCTGGCGTGGTCCCAGGCAGTGCAGCGCAGCACAGCGTGGAGCTGCTGGCAGAAGTAGCTCGGATACTTAAGCCAGGGGGCCGTGTCCTCCTGAAAGAACCAGTGGTTACGGAATCAGGTGAGAGAATCTTGCTTCTGTGGCAGCACAGCAGTTCTTGAGAGGATTAGGCTGAAATGGAAAGGACAGAAACCCCGACCGACATTCAGAGATTTTCATTCTCCTGACACAGTAACCCAGATAGTGCGGGTTTTACCCTGTGCTTAAGCAGGTGCTCATCAGAGATATTTGCAGTCACTGCTTCTATCAAAAATGCTGGATAGGCTTGTTCCCTAACTACATTGAAAAGCTCAATGGACACTGGTCTTCTTCTCAGAGTGCAGTGTTAAGTAGTTGCAGATGTTGTGGTTCTGAGGAGCTTCTGAAGTGGTTCTAAGTACAGCTGACAAATGCTGAGAGAGGTTGCCCTGGAAGCCAGTTGAGAAATAGTTATCCAGAAAAGTTTAGAAGCTAGGAAGGGCACAATTTTAAAGCAGAGGTTTGGCTCGAGTACTTCCCTCTAAAGCTCTTGGTCTTCCAAGTTTCTTGGTGACCTTTATTGTGGTTCCTCACTCCTCCTACTCTCTGATTTTGTGTCTTCCAGGAAACAATGGCAAAATCAAGACAGCAGCCAAGCTCCTCACAGCTCTGACTCTCTCTGGCTTGGTGGAAGTGAAGGAGGTATGTATGTACTGACCACTTCCAGCACTGCCCTTGGGCAGTTACCTGGGGTGAGGTGTTTAGCTACCCTGGTTTGCTGTAACTGTGCATGGACACTGCCTGGCACAAACTTTGGTTGCTGCAAGGGTAGTGTTCTTCTTCAGGATTGAAAATATCTATTGTCTGTTCACTGGAATGCTGGACTGGGTGCTAAAATACAGGGTTCTGCATGAGGTTAACCTCAAATCTTACATTGCAGCTGCAAAAGGAAGCACTGACCCCGGAGGAGGCCCAGTCGGTCCGAGAGCATCTGGGTTACCAGGGCAATGACCTTCTCATTATTCAGATAGAAGGCAGGAAGCCCAATTTTGAAGTGGGATCCTCAAGTCAGCTCAAACTTTCCTTTGCCAAGAAATCTGGTCCTTCAGGTAAGGAGTGGTGCTTGCTAAATGTCTGGATTGCCTGACTCTCAGTGACAGGCATCCCTTGGAACAGGGAAACAGTTCCCAGCTAAGGACTGCTTGAATAAAAACCTGTGAAGTGAGGCTTTCAAAAGTGGCTTGAACTCTGTTGGGAGTAGATGGGGCAAAGGCTGGAATAACTGCTATTTCTTCCTTTGTTTTGGCTCCAGGAAAACCCTCTGTGGACCCAGCCGCTGCCAAGTTGTGGACACTCTCTGCCAATGATATGAATGATGAAGAGATGGTATCTGGTTTTGTTTGTGAGGCTTTGCTGTTGTTCCTTCTCTTTTCTTTCCTATTCTAAATAGTTTCAGTCATGCCTCTTGTGAAGCTTTACAACTTAAAGAGGTACAAAAGCCTCCCTAAGGCAAATTATCTCATCTACTCTGTGGGGTCTGGAGAGCCCAGTGGTGTGAAGAGGGTGGAGAGGAGACAGGGATAGGAGGGCACACCTGCAGCACTTTAATGCCAGTGTACAGATAGCACCATTTCTTTGAACCTAACTCAGCAGTGTCATTCCCTACTGACAAATCCATTTCCTGCTTGTTGTCTCCCATGGTGTGTTTTCAGGACCTTTTGGACTCTGATGAGCTCTTGGATTCAGAGGATTTGAAAAAGCCAGATCCATCATCCCTCAGAGCTCCATCCTGCAAAGAAATGGGCAAAAAGAAAGCCTGCAAGAACTGGTCAGTGCTGGAATTAGCATATCAGTGAACCTTTTAACTGCAGCATTAAACCTATAGAGTTGGAGGGATTTTAAAAAGATTGTAGGCAATTTGCTGTTCTTCAGAGCCTAATTCTCTTGGTTCATGTCCTTTCTTATCTTAATTATTGGAATGTAAATCCAAATACAATGAGGATTGATCAGTGACTGCTACAAATTACCTCGATGATCAACAGCCCGTCTACAAGGTGGCTACAAGTTCTTGCAGCTTGACTGAAACCCTAGTTTCTTAGATTTCAAGCAGAAATAGCACATAGCAAGTGCAGTAGTGTCATTTCCCACTCAGTTTAAACTTGAGGAGCGTTTCAACACTTGCTGTACAAACTGTGGTGTTGAAGAACAAAGTGAGGAGCGTGAGTCCCAGAGTCAGCTGTCGTGTGACAGAGGGAGGGCTGTCACATGTGAGCAGGGCTGGAACAAGTGTTGATGACTCATGACCTTTAAGCAGAAAGATACAGGTGACTTCTCTATTTTTCTACAGCACGTGTGGCTTGGCTGAAGAACTGGAACAGGAGAAGAAGAGCTCACAGCCCAAATCTGCCTGTGGAAATGTAAGTAGTGGTTTTTGTCCCTATACTGTGGTTTGCAGTATGTGATCTGTGTAAGAATTGTGTTCTCTGGTGACTGCTGCTTGAGCTGTCTCACTGCTTCCAAATGCTGCCTGTGCAGCTTTTGCAGAGCTTGAGGATCTCCATGTGGGAGCCTACAGGGCTCTTGTGGTCGTGGGCTGCCCCAGACTGGGCACACTAGGTGGGGAGGAGACTCAACTTCTTCCGTGTGAGCCCAGTGCCCTGCACAGCTCTGCCAACCAGTCGTGTTGAGAAGGGGGCAGAAGGGAAGAGGTCTCTGTGCTGATCGATGCTGAAAAGAACATACTCATCTCTTGAGCTAGAGGAATGGTACCACAGGGGAAGACACCTGAAAGTGCCCCTGATTACGGACAGTGCTTTTCTTTCCCTTTCCAGTGCTATCTGGGGGATGCATTCCGCTGTGCCAGCTGCCCTTACCTGGGGATGCCTGCCTTCAAGCCTGGGGAGAAGATTGTCCTGAAAGAGAACCAGCTGCATGATGCCTAACAAAGACATCTCTGGATGTCCTGCAAGGGACTCTGCTGCCTTTCCATTACTCTGAGGTTCTTCCTGCAGTCCTCCTCATCCTCTCAAACTCATGCTCTCCGGCCAATACTCCGTGTGGGGAGGGACACTGCGGGCACTGACACTGCTGTGAGCTCATCACTTGTAATCAGCCTTGGGCTACCTGACAAGTCACGTACCAGACTTCATGTTACACCTTGGTTTAGCTGCTCTTATCCTGGCTGTCACAGCGTGTCCCGCCAGCAGAGGGAAGCAGAATCAAGTGTCAGGTTGTCCTTGTGTGCCTGTGGCAGGACCCGGATTTCCCAATGCACGTGTTGTACAGCTCTAATTTGCCCTGATTTTCCCTGGTGATGCAGCAGCTCTGGCTCAGCTCCCTGGGGTTACACTGGGCTCCTGCTCTCTTTGAAATTTAAACCTGAAGCCCCTTACCTCGTGAAGGTGGCTCAGCAGCTCCTGTTGCAAGTCAGGAGCAGGGAGTATACTTAGCAGTATGTACTCTGAGAAGTGTGTGTGATCTTCTTGGTAAAGTCTGGCAGGCGTGATGAATTTCCAAGTGTTTTGGGAGTCCCTGCCCCCACCTGTTTACAGCAAAATGACAAAGATTTAGTCCCACCTAGAAAACTCCTGCCCTTACGGCAGGGACCTGATGAAACAAGATCTGTCTTGTCCTCCCACAGCTTTCAGTCCAATGCAAACTGATAACACAAGGGCAGTCTGAGACTGTCAACTCTCTTGGTGGTTACCAAGTGAGTTACCTGCAGTGTCCAATACATAAGAACATAGCAATAACTTAATTTCTAGATGATCTGTGGTCGACATCTGCTCCCTCTCCATGAGATACTATTTATTTGTGTAAGAAGTTAGTGAAATATCCCACAGGTGTGGGACGGGGGAGCTGTTCACGTTTTGTGCGGGGCTTTCTTCTCACCCAGGGTGGGAGAGGAGGAAAACCCACATCCAGTGTCTCAGTGAGGATTGCTTTGTTGGAGCTCTTGCTCTTCAGGATGTGACTGCTTGTTCTGTGCTACCTGAGTTACTCACTAAACTCACGGAGGGGGCTGGGATGAAAGGCTGTTCTGTTCTTGAAATAAAAGTGACCAATAGTAAAGCCTTTGTTTTAAGGCTGGTATTAGTGGCATTCTAACTGTGTCTCTCCTTCTAGTCAGCCTCTCAGTGATTTCTGGAACTGTTGAAATGTTGGGTTTCCTCTTGGAGTTCTCCATAAATTGTTCCTTTGAAAACTTGACTTGAATACATGATACATAATGGAAAGAACAGATGTTAAGGAAAACTGTTAAAACTTTCCTTTCTGACCGTTCAGATGTTGCTCTAGGACTCACACTTGCACCACCCCAGGCTGTCACTGCTGGGACTGAAGCCCCTTCATGCCAGAGCTCGGCTTTTCCAGGCCCCTTCCTCACTCTCCTCCCCAGTCCCTGCCTCTGTCATCAGCAAGAACAGCTCCCAAGGACTCTTGTGATAAACCACCTGTCCAAACGACTTATTGTTCCTATCTTGTGATGTAAGGAAATGGGCAAAAGCCTCTGCTCACTTATGGCTTTTGGGGATTTTATTGCCTTTTCTTAGTCTCGCTGGAAGAGGAAGATCAGATGACTCTGTCTTCACATGAAAGGTCCCCGATAAAGGCAGCCCTTAACCTAAACCAGGCTTTCCTTTCAGAAGTAAATAAGATAAGTGAGGCAGGAAGCAGCAGCAGAAGCTTTTGTTTTACACTGATTCACTCAACTGGAATTCCAACAGGCTGGAAGCACTTTCAGCTACTGCTGAGTTCAGTGATGGTTAAGGCTGTATAATCTTGTTCTCTTTAAATAGCTTTACTTGCTCTTGCTGTGCCAGAGGCCCTCCAAGGGTGACAGTGTGGCAGTGGAGCATGTGCTGGGTGGGAGTATGATCCTGTCATGCTTGTTTCAAGGAGTATTTACCCTTTTAGCCCCCTTCCCTAGGGGGTCTCAGCAGATACTGTAAACACACCCTGCAGCAGAGTTTAATCTGCAGCTTCAGCCATTTGCAGTGAAGCTTCTCTGATTTTTCTCCCAGTGGCTGACCTGCTCCTTGTTCCTCTGAACTCCGTGCTCCAGGCAGCCAAAGCCACTCTCTCTCCAGGTGACCTGGGTTGGACACACAGTGCCAGGTATGGCCTGTGGGGAGTTCAGGACTGACCTCACATCTCAAACAAGGCTGCTGAGAGCAGGTAGGGCTAAAACCATCCTGCTCTGTGGCACCGAGTGAGCTTGGTGGCTTTATTTCTTTTGGGGTATTGCATCATCCATCCTCCTCTGCACATTCCCTCTATACCACTGCCTGAGGCAGTGGTTTATGGCACTGCAAAGGTAAGCATCTGCTCATCCCCTTTTTGGTGGTTGTAAGTAACATCCCTCACTGGCTCATTGGCAGCCTCATCCTCCCTGTTGTTTCTCCTCCAAGACAGAGGTCAGTGCCTTCCTCAGCCTGAGCCATTTTCCTCCCCCAGTGTCTTCTTCTGACTAATCCGTTCTCTCCTCTTTCCCTGCTCCATTTCCTTTCAGCTCTCTCTTTCTGTTATTCTTTCCCTTATTTTCTTATGTTTTCTCTCTTCTGTCCTGGCCTCTCATCTTTTTTATGCCATCCAAGTGTACTGCAGTCCTCCTCACCCATCCCCATCCTTTCCCATTCCTCCTCTTCTGCTCCTTGTCATCTGTTTTTCCCCTTTGCCAGGTTTTCACATCATGACCCAAGTCATATCCCTGTTCTTTCTGTTGTGGATTCCTGCTGCTTTTCCAGCAGGCAGGGAGCACAGTGGAGGCCAAGTCTCTCCCCAGACTTTTACTTCTGTTTCTCTGCCTGAGTCAGGCTTCCTCTGCAGTGAGCACTCACCTGCCTTGGGCACACACAGGGACAAGAGGGCCCTCTGTCCATACAGAGGTGTTTGGGGCAAGGAGGGCATTGGGTTTATTACTGCTTTATCTTCACACACTTGCTTAGCTTCTTGTGATAGCAACTTTTTGACAAGTGAAATTGGGAGCCTCAGCTCTGGCCGTAGCTGCTTCACTTTTTAAAAATAGCCAATGGCCAAAGATGCTGCCCCCACCTTTCCTGCCTCCACTTGAGACGTTACCTCCACTAGTTCCTCAAGAGCCCTGGCTGTGTTTCCCCACCTCTTGCTCACTCGTGTAACTGCTCCAAGGCTATTTCATGGCTTCTTGCCTGGTTCCTTGTTAAAACCACTATCCCAGATCTGATCCCCCACTAACCTTGGGGTTCTGATGCAGCACTATGACTGTCCCAGCTTCCTCCACTTCATCGGTTCATAACTCTTTTCTGATGAAGGACCACACTTTTCCTTCCTCTTCTTTTTAAGGTAGTTAAGTAAATGCAGAACCTTTTGCAGACCACTGATCATGGCTGCTTGCGACAGGTCACTGTCTGGATATTCTGGTTAAGCAACCCCAGCTCCTTCAGCTGTTCCTCATCAGACTTGTGCTCCAGACCCTTCCCCAGCTCTGTTGCCCCTCTCTGGACATGCTCCAGCACTTTTCTTGTCATGAGGGGCCAAAACTGAACACAGGATTTGAGGTGCCTCACCAGGCACAGGGGCATGGCCACTACCCTGGTCCTGCTGGCCCTGCTGTTGCTGGTACAAGTCAGGATGCTGCTGGCCTTCTTGCCCACCTGGGCACATTGCTGGCTCATGTTCAGCCAGCTGTCAAACACAAGGTGGCCCGCAGACCCCCCTCTCATCCTTGTTGGAATTCTGCCCCAGCGCCCCACCAGGAGGGTGCAGGATTTCTGCCTGCACATCCCACCCAAGAGCAAGCAACAGGTCTCCTTTCCAGGAGGATAGGGTGGGAGCTGAATGGTGTCTCCTCTAAGCCAAAAATACCCTGGCCCTCCAGGGATAGCTTGGAAACAACCCCTGAGGAACAATGGTCAGTGAGGTATTCTGGAGATCCTCCATCTTGCTTCCTTTCTGCTGGCAGAAGGAGACCTTTCAATTTTTAATTTTCCAAAGTACAGGAAAGCTCTATGTGCATGAGGACACCCAGCCACTCCCAGTGCAAAGCAGATCTATGTGGATCATGGCAGCAGCACCCACAATGCACCTCTATGAAGCAAGTGATGCTTTTCCATATTTGTCCCTTGTGTTTCAAGTGAGTGAACCAGAGCAAGGTCAACCCCTGTTACAGCAGGTGCCTGCTCCAGAGAAAAATCCAGAAAACTGCTCCAGGACATGGCCACCCAACCCAGCATGTCCAGCACCAAGGGAACACCAAGTTCTTCCTGGACCATGGTGGCCACACAGTGCACGAGGACCTTCCTGAAACACGGAGCAAGTTGTTAGAGGAGCCTGTCGGTGACTGGAGACAGTGAAAAGAGTTGCTGAGGCTTGGCTGTGCTTGGAGCTGCAGAAGGCAAGGGGAAAAGCAGCTCAAGAGTCCTGTCATGCTGAGCCAGGAGACATGGCTTCTTCCAGGGGAACATACAGCACAGCGGTGGAGCCATTGGGGGTAGACAGGTGGCTTTGGTCACCAAGATTGCACTTCTGTATGAGCTAACACCTAGTATTTGGGGAGAACAACCCCAACAGATGTACAAGCTGCTCACCCTTCTCCCTCATTTGCCCTCTCTGCTGGGGAAGACATCCACTGCTGTGCTGGCTGCACTGGCATCCCCACCACTCTGTTGTGATGGCTTGATCTCGGTGTAAATGATGCTGGAGGAGGCAGGTTTTGTCTCCTTTTCAAACTTCAGGTTGGCATAGGTCACGTCCTCAGTCCCTGTCACCGGGGCTTCCTGCAGGGAGAGAGCAATGAGTAGAGCCTTGGCTTTCCCTTCTGTGTTTCCCCTGATAATGTTTTTCCACTGGCACAACTATTTGCACTGCCCAAGCATTATCCAGCTTGCTCTGAAGTGCCACCTACTCAGACGCTCATAAGCCCCTATTTAACGGGAATTAATAAGTGTTTAGGACCATGTTTTGAGAAAGCAAAGCTGATTTTACTCTGAAATCCTTTAAGTGGGTATTCAACAGCCAGTGCTTTTATTGACAGGGAGGAAGAAGTGATATGTGCAAAGCCCCCCTGGCTTACCCTGCTGAGCTGATCCACTTCTGCCACTTTCTTACTTGTGATCTTTCCTGAAAAACAAAACATAGTTTAAATAGCAGTTAAATAATGACAATGATAATTATTTTAAATTAAGAAAATAAGGAAAAAAATAAGCACACATTTGCACTGATTCTGCTTTTGTTGTAGTAGAGGATGAGGCTGTCTGAGCTGTCTGGCTCAGAAGATGACCAAAGGGTAGGAGAGGTTGGAAAGGGCTTAAAAGCCCTTGGAGGGGCTGGAGAACAGCTCTGAGCTGGACACTTCTAGAAATGTGGTGATATGCAAGAGCTGTCTCACACCACAGCCTGTGCCATAACTGGGCTCCCAGCAGCAACTGGCCAGAAGGGAGGGAGGGGCTGAACCTTCTCCCCACCCCAGGACAGCTTGTCCAGGAGGACAGACTTGTGAAGGGAACACTGAGCAAGCAGGAGCAGCAGGATGTTGAAGATGGACATCTCCCAAGCCTGGGTTTGTCCAGAGCAGCAGATGAGGAGGAGCTGCCAACCAGCTTTACCTGTTCTGTTCCTTCTGCACTGCCACAGCAGGAAGCCAAGGATGGGTGTGTAGATGAGTGTCCCCACCGCTAAGCCAAAGGAGATGCACAAGAGGTTGAGTCCTGCACACACAACACCACAGAGGCACTTGTGAGCCACCATCCCACTGTGCAGGGACACACACGCTGCCATCACCTCCTTCACGGGGGTGGTTCTTTTCCAAACCTGGGCTTCCCGACCCTGAGCCACCCACAGCCCCAGGGTACTGACAAAATTCTGCAGGGAACAGTCTGAAAATCTCATCTGAACTCAGACAGGGGGTGGACAGAGCATCAGAGCCCCTTCCCAGGGTCACAACCTCTGATCCACTGGTGCCTACCCAGGTTTGGCAGTGGCTCCCACCCATTCATGGGAAAACATCAGGATGTTTTCCCCCTTACTGCTCCTCCTTCTTTTTCCCTGAAGACTCCTCCTGCCCCTCGCTCTTGCAGCCCCGGGGTTGTGAGGACACACCTGTCCAGATCTTCTCTGTGACATTGGTCTGAAGTCCTGCAAGGCAACACCCTGAAAGACAGAAACATGAGTGAGAGACTGTCCAGAGGCAGAGAACACCCTGCACCATGCCCTGCTTTGGGGCAGGAACCTGGACCCCATAGTCCTGGCTGTCCCGCTCCTGCCCCTGCAGCTCCAGTCACCTCAGCACTCAGCTGATGTGCTGCAGCTGGAGGATATGGCAGGTCCTATTTCAAGGAACCAATGGCCCAGCAGCTCCATGGTGAGATGCATCTGCCAAAAGGGCTGTGCTGGGCTGGCCCTTCCAGTTCCCAGGATGCTTTCAGGGGAAATGGTGCATGGGGGAACCAGGGGAGCGCTGGTCGTAGCCTCCTCTGCCCACTCATCACCCCCATGAAAACAGATCCACTGCCACTTACTGGGAACTGTCTCCTGTGTGCCATTTTCAGTGTCTGTTGAGTTTATTCTTGTGATGGAGATGCTAAACTCACAGGTTCCCATGTGGGCTGCACTCATGCAGGGGCTGATGAGATTCGTACAGTTTTCTCCCTGAGCCGTGGTGTTGGTTTGATTCCACCTCTCCAGACCTTTAGGTTCATACCACTTCACATGTACCATGAGATTCTTTGACCAAATTTCAAGCTTACACTGCCTAGTGATTCCTGAGTTTTCTGTCTGGCTGACTGTCCCTGGAGGAAACAGAACCAAAAGAGATAACTGCAGGCATATGCAAAAAGGGAAGAGTTCAGAGCAGAGAGACAAGCACAGGGGCACTCACCAGTTGGCAGCCAGACAAGGAACAGCAAGGACAGAAAGCCACTGATCAGCTGGATCTCCATGATTCCCAACAGCCTCGTGGTGATGATGCTGGGTGCCTGGTGGGATCGGCCGGGAGGTTCCCGTCTCTCCTGCAGCTCGAAGGTCACTGCTCAGCTGAGATGAAACTGAAGCCCTGCTGGGAGCTCCCCTCCTCACGCTCAGCCAGACAGTTCTCTCTGTGCTCACAGGCTTCCCCTCTCTTCCCCTTCTCTTGCTTCAGCCCAATTCTTATCTCCACTCCACTTGATTCCTCCTCCGGTTTCATCCTGACCACATACCCTTGGCCCTGAGCCCCGAGTAATGTATCAGAACTGCTGATGGCCCTTTCCCAGTGCTCCAGGGCCCAGCCCAGCAGCTCTCTGCTGCTGGCATAGGCAGGTGAAGGGAAAAAGGGCTTCCCCAGTTTCCTACAGCAGCACTGAGTCTGTTTTGTTTTACACCAGGAAATGCAGCCCTTGGAGGAGGCAGTGCCACCGTCACAGGGGGACACGGGGTGATGTCCACACCCATCTGGTGTCCGTGCTGAGCTCAGGTGGGGGGGACCTGTCTGGCCCACCAGGCCAGACAGTTTGTGTCACCCCTGCCACCAATGGGACATGGGCAGCACGGGCAGCAGGTGCAGGCCCTCTGTGTCCCCAGTCTCCATGTGGACAATCTCTGCTGCTCCCCACTGCCTGCCATCACTCTTCCTCTTCTGTGCTCAGAGCAAAACCTGCTCCCACCTGCCATTTACTCCCCTCACAGTAACCAGCCCCTACACCTGCCAGGCACACACAGCCCAGCCACATGTGTCTCCTGGGGGAAAGGGTGTGCACTGGAGCTCTTCTCCACCACCCAGCAGAATGTCCAGGCTGAAGCACAGCTGAGGTCTCATCTGGAAAACAATTCACTTGAGGAAACAGCAACATCAGCAGGATATTTACCGATGAGAGGGTCAGAAAACTAGATTCTTGTGGTACAAGATCCACAAGAATGAGAGGCAAGAGGCTCTGTTCTTTCTTGCTCTCCCCTCCCGACCCTTTCATCTCTTCCCACAGTCTTTCTGATATTCAACTTCCTCTCTGCACTGGAGGTTTCCTCTCCTCTCACCTCACAACTGCACAACAACACGTACTTGTTGCTTCCTTCCCTTTCATTCCTATTCTAGTTCTCATGTTTGCTGGCACTGATGAAGGTGACTGAACACGAGGTGAACCCTTCCACATATCTCAGAGATGGTGGATCCACAGATCCTGGAGCAGGCAATCCCTGTGGTCACCTTCCAAAGTCTCTGGTGCAGAGGATGGACCGGAGCCATCCTGACCCAGGTGTACTGCACATAAGCACACTCCACAGATCTCCTCTCCTACCAAAGCCCCTTCTCCAGCTCCACAGCAACACTCCAAGAAGCTGCCAAGGAAAAAGGAGAGCAGGAAAGGACAATGTTGTTAATAACACGAGATGCCTTGTGTCAGTCAGCGGCTACGCCAGGCACTACACAATGTCTAAAGCAGGAGGGAGGCTGCAGAGCTCCTCAGCAGCTCCCCACTGCCTTGAAGTGAACCTGGGAAACACAGAAGGTGCTCAGGAGCGCCTGCCTGATGTCCTGTCACCGAGTCTTCCTCTCCCAACTTCTGGGAGTCAGTGAGGATGAGGAGCAGTGTGAGGAGAAGGGCTGTGGTTGCTGTACGGGTGCTCTTCTTTAGGCGTTGTGGTGTTCTGCCCTCCCCAGGGTCTCCAAAAGCACACCTTCCATTGCCCAGCAGGATCCTGCCCCTGGCTTGTCTCTAACAAAGCTCCTTTGTGAGCAACGGACAGACATGGATTCCCTGGACCCAGAGTGCTCCTGGGAATCTCACAGCAGAAGCTGCCCAGGCGGCCGGGGGGGCTGACACATTGACCTGAGGGCCCACAGCCCTCACACAGCAGGGCCTGGCGCAGCCAGCAGCTGAGCACGAGAGACCCGGGTGCTGGTGGTCACCGAGCGGGACGTGGCTGCAGAGACTGAAGGTGTCCCGGTCTCCCTGAGGTAGAGAATCGTCAGGAAGCGGGGAGTGGCCGCCCTGGGCAGAACCAGCACACAAATCAAACAGGTACAGGACACAGGGACACACCTGGAGCACAGAGCACAACCAGCTCTGGAACCCAAAGCCCTTCAGCTGAGCGCTCATCGCGGGGACGACGAGCTCCATGCTGATCTCCCATTGGCTGCTAGAGCTGTCCGTCACCTGAAGTCCCGCCTTTCCGCCGCTCTCCGGCCGCGGGATTGGCCGTCCTCTGACGTGACGGGTGAAGCCGCGCAGGGCGCCGCCATGTTTCAAGCCGTTGCCCGGTGGAGGGGTGGGGCGGTGCTGGGCTGTCGCGCATGCGCGGGCCGGGGCAGGGGCGCCGCCCCGGGAGCGCGCGGCCGCCTCGGGAGCGCGCCCGGCCCGAGGATGCGCCAGGAGGGACAACCCGGGCGGCCCCGGCCGGGCACAGGTAGGGGCTGGGGGGACCCCTGAGCTCCTCCGCTTCCCCGGGGCCGCCGGGCCCTGAGGGGGGCACGGGCCTGCCCGAGGGCGCGGGGCTGGGAGGGGCCCGGAGTCTCGGTGGGACAAACTGCGGGTGGGCCGGGGGGGTGAGGTGTGGCCTGATCCGTCCAGCCCCGTGAGGGCGGAGGTGAAGTGAGGTGAGGTGAGGTGAGTCCTGCCCTGTCCCATAGGTGAGGCGAGGTCAGGTGAGCCCTGCCCGGTCCAGCCCCGCACCCCCGGTCATGCAGAGCCCCGTGGGCAGTGCCAGGGGCATCCCCGGGGCTGCCACGGCCCTGCCAGGAGCCTCATGTGAGGGCCGGTTTGGTGTCCAGGATTTTCCGGCTGCTGCTGTCTCCGGCATGGTCCCCACTGCCACCTTTGGGCTGAGGCGGTCCCTGGGGGAAGTGGTGTGCCAGGAACGGGGCCTTTCCTGCTGCACATCCAGGCTAGGAAGGACAGGGCGCTCTGCCGGGCTTGTCTCGAGGTGTGGCGGGAGCTGCGTGGGGCTGGGGGCTCGTGGGGCATCACACAACCCGCTGGCACTGCAGTGGAAGCACGTTTAGTATCGAAAGCACATCGGTCTCTGACATCAACACATGAACCGTTTCATGCAGAGCCTCAGGTACGTTTGTGCCAGAAGGCTGGAGGAACAGTTTGACAGGAAAAAATGACTCCATGCCATGGAGGTGACCTCCAGCTTCTCAGAATGGTCCAGGAAAGTTCTCCCAGCTCTATTCTTGCAGAGACCTCACTGGCTTACAGAGTGATGTCCTCAGTTTCTACCAGCATTTCTGTCACCTTTGCTGTTCTCTGTGCAGAACTGACAGCTCTGAGGCAGCACCTGTATTCACAGGAGGTCTCTGCAGTGCAGTAACATCACAGGTGTGAGAGCCCTGCTTCAGAGTGAAAACCTGTGTGAAAACCTGTCAGAGATTCTCCTGCCTCCTCAAGACCTGTGAGGATGTCACAACTAGTAGCAACTTTATTAGTTGTACAGCTGCTGTTACAATCTTTGTTTTCTTTGCAAACTCAACAGCAATGACCAGCTGGATGGAAACAGTGCCCCTGTTGCATGGCCAGGGCTCTTCACAGCTTACCAGAGTCTGCTGCAAGAAACTACCTCCTTCAGATTGTTTTGTTCCTGCTTTCTCTGAGCTCTATTTGGTATGCTCTTGTGTGGTGACAGACAGTGAAAATTCAGGTTTTCTCCATCCAAAGCCACTGGTGACTTTATTACCTGTGGCATCTCTTCCAAACTGAGGAATCTTTTCTTTCTTAGGTCTTCCTTATGAGAAGATCTTGATGCTTTTGATCTCCTCTGAATTACTCCCAGTTCTGCTTCCCCCCACTCAGAGGGGGAAGTACCAGACGTGCATGTTGAGCTCCAGAGGACGGTGCTCTGGGAACTTCTGTGGTGGCACAGTGCTGTTCTTGGAGCATCAGGAGTTGGTCCATGGCAGTAAATCAGCAGTTTTTGTGTGTTTGTGCCAATAGCTCTTAGTGGTACCAGTGCAAAAGCATATCACGTTTGAGGAATAAGTGAGTTTAAAATTAATTCCACCTGAGATTTTTTTAAAGGGGCAGTTGGATAGAACACAGGAAAAAATAACACTTAAAATGAGTGACTGTTACTGAAATCAGCTTATCTGAGTACAGGAGTCTCCTGCTGCACATGCTGTGCTGTGCTCTTAGAGCATTTTCAAAGAAATCAACCTTTTCTAAAGTGTTGTCATGTTGTGTAAGTGTGACATTGCTGAGCACATCTGTGCAATGTGGTGCAAGCAGGCACACACTCCTGGTCTCTCTTCCACCTTGCTTTGTGTCTCTTCAAAAAGGAGAGGATGCTCTTTCTACTGTAAGCACTTTTAGTTCTTCCAGCCCATAAACTGCCAAATATAGATGTGTGGGGACTTCAAAAGTTACACTTGCTGTCCATCCAGTTGCAAGATTTCATTTTTATTTGTGTCATTTATATAAAACAAGGCTGGGTGCAAGCCATCCTCCTTGCCAGTATCCCAGGATCTCACCCTTTTATGTAGAATAGTAAATATTTTCAAGATCCTTTTGATCTTGATTGGTAGCATATTTGAGTGTTCTGCTAAATGTTGTATAAAAAGGAGTTTATTCCAATGAACTCTGTTCATCTTTATAAAGACTGACAACGACAGGATCACTGCAAACACTGCATCACACAGAATAAGGAAAAACCTACTGAATTAATTAAGTAAATATTTTATAAGCCATTTTATGGCATCTGTAAACATTTGTGCATTTTTCAGAATAAATACTCTCAAGTGCTGCTGTTTCTGTTTCCTAGTTTCGTGTCTATACTACAACAATACCTAGAAATTAACTTGGGGTTGCAGTTGCATTTATATAACAGATGCTAGGCAGTGTGGGCACCCCCAGACTAACAAGATGCTGATTGCAAACAAAGCACTTGCCCTGTGAGCAGTTTGATTTGTGTGCTGGTTCTGCCCAGGGCTGTGTCAGGATTTGCTTTCACGTGCTGTGACTTAATGAGAATATCTTAGAACGGGGAGGTGAGTAACCCTCTCTTTCTGAAACAGCTCGTGATTCTTGCTGCTTGTGGGGATCTTTTCCAAAGGTGTTGATCTGGTGCTGGTACCAGTTCCCTTTTTAAACCTGGTCTTTGCTTTTTCATTGTGAGCTTCTAACGAAAACTGAATTCATCATGTTTTTCTTTCTGAAAAAAAAAATTCAAAAAAGGTCAAGAGTGGGTGTAGTAGATGAGAATTCAGAAAGGCACAGAACAAAAGCTGGATTGTAGGTTTCTTTGGCGTCACAGATTGAGGAGACTTCTGACATCTGTCCTTGAAGTTGGTGCTATAAAGGCAGTTTGGGCAGTTGTGGCCAGAAGCTGTGCTAAGACAGACCGGCAAGTAGGGATCAAAGGAATTAATTTACCAGGAAATACTTAAAAGAACAAAAGGAGTGTGACTTTACCAAATGTGTAGGGAATATCATAATTCTGTTCAAACTCTGCGTTCCTGGAGATTAAATAGCATGGGCAGAAGGAGATATTTTTAATGGTCCCAAGTTAAGTAAAGCTTTTAACTACCCACAGTGGACACAGAGGAGCGCCCTTTTCCTTTCTGGAAAGCAGTTTGCTGTGTATTTAAACACTGACAGTGTCTCTCCTTATAACATTCTCCTCCCCAGGCAAAACAAGCACAGTGAATCCAGGCTTTCCCCACAGGACATATTTCCTAGATGTTCTCTGGAGCGACTTAACGATTTGCCATAAAATTGTTAAGGTCCAAGTAGTTGTTTTCAGCTTGTGTATTTAATTTGGAAGAAAGATTTATGTGCCCCAAAGCAAGCCTGTTATTTCCAGCTATCTCAATCGGTCTAATAAAAGATATTACCTCATCTCACAAACCTTTACCTCATTTAGGGACTTACATCATCACAACTAAAACAGCTCTGCTTTTACTGCCGGTGCGATAGACGCTGTGTCCTGTTCCCCCAGTGCTTCCTGTTGCTCCCACTTTGTGCCTCGCTGTCTCTGGTTTGTCCCGTGTGCTACTGTCTGTCTGTGTGCTGAGTTTTGAAGCTGAGGAGATGCTCAGACTCTTGTCAAGCTGCTTTCTTACGGTTTTTCTACACCAGCATTTTAGACTTGTCCCTTAATGCTGTTGTCTCTACGGATTGCAGGTTTTGGGGGTTTGGGTTTTTCTCAGGATTTTAGAATGCTGTACAAAGGACAGGAGGTGGCATTTGGGCTAGATGTGCTTGGTACCAATATGTGCCTTTTGCTGAGTGACTTAAAAACTTTTCACGTTTTAGGGACTGCGGATGGGCAGCGAGCTGAGGAGCCGAACATTCCACCGAAGGCCTGCGTGTAGACCCTGATGGTTGAATGAATGAAGGATGAAAATGCTCCCTGGAGTGGGTGTGTTTGGAACTGGCAGTGCTGCCCGGGTCCTGGTGCCCTTGCTGAGGGCAGAAGGCTTCTCCATTGAGGCGCTGTGGGGGAAGACCGAAGAGGAAGCCAAGCAGCTGGCAGAGGAGATGAACATCTCCTTCTACACGAGCCGGACGGACGATGTCTTGCTGCACCAGGACGTAGATTTGGTTTGCATCAATATCCCCCCACCACTGACTCGGCAGATTGCTGTGAAGGCTCTAGGTACCTTTTTATCTTTGGAGTTGGGCCAAAAATCCGTAGCTCATTGGCAGATTGAAATTTGAAGCTGTTACCCCAACACAATTCTGGTTGCACCAACGAGCAAATGCAGTGCTAGAGGTTTTGTGTGGAATTGGTAGCGCTGTCTGTGAGAAAGGTTACCTAGGTTTTTTGTAAAAATCCTGTTTATAATTGCTTATAGCTCTGCTTGAACCAATTGGGCTGAAATATCTCATGTCTTCTTCAGACTGAACTTATGGTAGGAAGTTTTTAATAAAAATCAGCTGTATCAGAGATAATAATGAGAAGGTAAAATGTTTTCATGCTCATAAAAAGAAACAACAAAGCAATCAACCCCCCCCAAACAAAACAACTTAAGTTGTTTAATTAATTTCTAATTTTCCCATGTTCTGCACTAGAAAACCAAGAATTGCCTGGGATGGGAGGGTTGTTCAGTTCTCCTTTCTGTTTTCCCCACAAATAAAACCAAACTTGGAACCTGAAAGACTTTGAAAAATATGTTTGCATGCATAGAATCTTGTGAGTTAGGATCTGAGAGACTTGCTGTTTCCAGCTGTGACCCTGGCCACCACCTGGAGCTCAGCTGGGACATCCATGTCCGTGGCAGACTGGTGTGGTCCTGGGTGGAGGAATCCTTCCACCTGACACAGGAGGGCAATGTTGGGGACAGCAGGAGGAATGCAGGAAGATGGGCTGGGTGAAAGCATTTGGGAGAGAAAGGATAACATCCCAGACTGGTTAGGCAGGGAGGGGGGAGCCAACTGCCCAGGCATCCTGGCATTTCTTAATTCTCCGGTGTGACTTTGTAGTGTTAATGTCCTCTCCTGTAGCGCAGCGTGGGTGTCAGTTTGCATGTAATTCTGAAAATAACAAGGGTGATATTTTTACTGTGTTTACAAGAGATCCACATGGGTTAATTTTAGGGTAGGTAATCTCTCAGACCATGTGAGGCAGGCTGGTTTGTTGTTCTTAGCCTCTTTGCTCTACAGTAATTTCTTTTGGAAGTAAACAACTCCCTGCACAAACATTTGCAATGCCACTTAGATATGCAGAGAGAGATTTCAGGCTTTTTTTTCCCCCTTCTTTTCTTTTTTATATTGTTAGATTTGTTTGTTTACCTCATTAAAGTACTGACCTTTGAATTTAAGGTATTCTGATTTTTTAATATTTGAACTGTAAGTTAGAATTTATCTCTTTAGATATGCTAGAATTTCTTTTAAGCATTTGTTAGGTAATAGCATTTCACTAGGTCTTTTGGCTCTTGATGATCAAGTGGACTAAAAGGAGAGGATTGAATCTTCTCTGGTGAATTATTGACTAAAAGGGATTGAGATTCCTTCTTTGAAGGCTGGCAGCCTGTAAGATGGCATCAGCCAGAAGAGGAAAGGGAGGTAGAGCTGGTGCAGAAGTGCAGAGGTGGTGTGTGTGCTTGACTGCAATTTTAGGAAGTGGAAAGCTGAAAAAGCTGGGGAAGTGGATGGATGTAAAAGTAGAGGGTAACTTACTCTTCACTTCACCTGTCCTGAGTTGTTCTGATCTGCAAACTGATGCAGGCAGCTCAGACCCAGTGTGATGCTGACCTTGTCTTTCAGCTTTCCAGGTTCCTCGTGGTGGTATTTGTAGATCTGCTGCCAAGTGTGTCGTGACTTATTTCAAGCCAGTGTTGGGTGGTTTGATGTCATTGTGTGTTCTGAAGGAACACAGAACTAGGGTAGGGCCAAAGATGGCAAGTACATTTTCTCTGGAAGCTGAGATTGATACAGTGATGGTTATAATTAGAGAATTATTGGCTGGGAATTGTGTATTACAGATCAGCGTTTACTAGCCAAGAGACTGGGCTTTAGGAGAGACTAGATGTGGTAGAGTGATAATGGTCTTGTGTGTTGTGATTTGTTTTGTTGAGGTTTGTTTTAAAGTGCTGACATTTTTATTACTTATTTGTGTACAATTTTATACCTTTTTTTTAAAATTTAAAATGTGCTTCCATTTTTATTCCTGGCAGGAGAAAGAGACCCAGTTTTTCTAGGCTGTGCAGTTGGCTTGCATAAGTTTCTTACTGTCAGATATCCATGAGCAAGCCTAGGTACAACTTTGGCATGATGGGGACAAAGCAGTGACACTGGTTTGAGTTCATGAACCAGACAGAACAGATCAAAGCCCAGAGGATAGTAATTCACATTAAAATCAATGTAATCTTATGGTTTATCTCCACAACAGGCAAAGCAAGAAGCTCTCCTAAAATTTGTGCTCCTTTTGATCTCAGAGGAACTAAATTAATTTCACAAAATGTCTGTGTTGTGGTTCAGGTCCCACAGTTAAATGTACCTACCATTGCATGAGGTGAGAACAGAGTGGAATTACTGGCTGGAGTGAAGTGTAAAATATGGGGTATTTGTCCTGTGAAATGAAGTTCAGGCAGAACATGACAAGTCCTCAGAGTAAAATTTCTTCAGGATGCTAAAGCTAATGCTGCTGCATGTACAGAGCCCAGCCAACAAATGGATGGGAGTAGATGGTTTGTTTGAGGAATCCTGGAAATGGTGACCTTTTATTCTCTTTTTTTTTTTTCCCTGCCTCTTACTGTAACAGCCAGTTGCATAGCCATAAACAGGAGAACTTCAGTGGAGTGCTGGTCTGCAGAAGCTGATGTGCTCCCTGCAGATGGGGTTTGCTCCAAGGGGTGCACAGAGCAGACCCTGAGGCATTTCATCAGGGCAGCCTGTGATGAGCTTCTCTCCTTGCTTGCTGCCTGTGAGGTGAGGAGACACAATTCCACAGCTCCACTTCCTTCCTTCCAGGACTTGCAGCCCTTTCTGTGGGCTTAGACCCACCTGTGAGCTGATTTAACCTTCCTGCTTGGAAAGAGGAAGCTTCCTTTACCAAACTGGGCCTAGTTGGTGACCTTACCTGGCTCACAGAGGGCTCTGAGGAGCACCAGAACTGTGTGGTGGCTCTCAGGTCTCCTGGCTGGTGAGGGCCTCAACAGAAAATTTTGCAGCTGTGGTTTAGGAAGACAATATGGTACAAAGTTCAGATTATTCATTACCAAAACAATAGTAACAGGCTGAGGGATGTAAGTTGCTCTGCCTTGGAAAACAAAAGGCATGGCCATTATGTAGGTAAGGAACCTTGTAGCCACCTTCAGCTCGGCCCTTGTCCTTGCTGCATAGCCATCTCTGTGAGCTTGGGGACAGCAAGAGGGATGTCCCACTGATGGCAGCTGCAGGATTATCCCAGAGCTGTTGTGGTGTACCCAGGTCTCTGTCCTGGCACTCTAGCAATGCAGTGGGCAGTGCTGAGCTGTGGGTGTGCTGACTGCCCTCCCAAAAAAGGGCATCAGCCAGTTTTAGCTCTTCAAGTGGCTCAGTCTGCGGTGGCACAACGAGCACAGCACTGAGCGAGGGTGAGGCCGGGCAGCAGAGCAAGGGCAGCCTGGGGTGATGAACCACTCAGTGTGACAGGGCTGTCCCCAGGCAGCACGGTGGGGGTCTCTCCCTGCTCTCCATCCCCCACTGCAGGGACCCAGGGCTGTGCAAGGGGGAGAGTGGCACTGGCAGAGCACTGGCTGCAGAGCTGTACCCCATGTGTTATTTCTGCAAGCTTTGAGGACTGTGGATCTGCTCAGGGTGCTCTGAACATCCTGTTGCTTTCTCTGTTTGCTTGTACTTTACTGTAACCTGGCTAGAGACAAGTGCCATGTTAACAAGAAGGCAGATAAACCAGGGACTGCAGCAGCTCCAGATGCTTCTCCAAGTGCTTCAGCTGTCCCTGCAAAATACTGAACAGAGTGTTGTGCCTCACCTCAGCGGCAGGACTGGGGACAGGGGAGTCAGAAATGGTCCCTGAAATGGGGGGTTACCAGTGGGGGAGTCAGAGTGTCCGCTGGGAGTTTGACCTTACCCTTTGTTCATTAAAGCTGCTGTTGACTCACGTTGATTTAGGGGTTTTCTGACTTGCAGACTTTTTATTTTCTGACTGGATTTTGCTTGTGTCTATTAGAAATGGAGTTGTGAGTCTCCAGTAGCTGTAGCTGACCCCTGGCTGGGCTGGGCACGGTGTGTCAGGGGAGCGTGCTGGCCCTGGCCCCGCTCGGAGGGTTCCTGAAAGGCTGGCTGGGCACAGCCGGGAGGTGGAGCACCGAGAGCGCTGTGGGATCTGCCTTCCCCTCGCGTGTGAGGGACCGATTTAAGCGCCTGTGTCGGTATCTTCTCATTGGGAGTCTATTAAAAGCTGTTCTGAGCAGGGAGCACAGTCTGCTCCTGGGTAAGGAGGAGCTTTCACACCACTGTGTGTGGTGATTCCTGCAATTCCTGGGCACAAACTGCGGTGTGATGTGATTGACCTTCAGGTCTGACATCACCAGGAAATGTCTGGAGACTTCTAGGTATAACCTTGGTTGTTACATTGAAAAAAGTCTAGATAAGTATTTTATCAGAACAGATATAGGACAGGAAAAAAAACAGGAAAAGTAAAGCCCTGTCATGAGAAAGGGAATACCAGCAGAGCTCCAGATGTAGGAATTGGTTAAAGCTTGTACTGTGATGCTCTTTTGTATTACTTTATTTCTGCTTTAAAGTTAAAAAAATTGAATTATCGACTGCCCTCATCGATTCAGGCTGAGCACAATGCAAAGTGCATCACTAGCAATAAAGCCACAGTGGGTCAGCCTGGGAGGGCAGCTCTTGTCTATGTAACTCAGTTACTTTTTGTCTGATTGTATGAGTAGGCTGCACACACAGACCAAAATGTTTTGCTTTCTAATTGGAAATGCTTTTAAAACAGTCCACTTACCTAAACATTATTTCTAATTCTTGTGTTCTGTACACAGAATATTTATATAAGAATGGCTTTGATATATGTAATATCTATATATACACTTTAATACAAAGTATATATATATAAATCTATTTAAAATAATATATTCATAGCGATGGTGAAATACAAAATGAAAATCAAATCTCCCCTTCCCTCACCCCTTCCCTGCAGGGTACATGATTTTTTTTTCCCCTCTGGCTGTAAAGGTATTCAAGTAGTTTTATAACCACAGCACACAAACTGTGTTTTGTTCTGATGCCATGTGGTGCCATTTGGACATTTATCTTTCATAATGTAAAAATCCTCTGTTTATTTGGAGCCTCCCTCTGTGGGAGTTCATAGGCTCTGCAACTGGAGCATCTGGGAGGCATCACTGAGTCTTGCTGCACTTGGCATTCCCATTTTAGTTCCCAGATCCCTGCCTTTGAAATTGCAGCAGGAAAGCCTGACTCTTAAAAACTTCTTGACAACCTTTGGGCATCAGAGCGTGTTTCGCTCACATGTGCTAAATATGTGCTTTTCTTTTTTCCATTCGTGCTGCAGGAATAGGGAAGAACGTGCTCTGTGAGAAAGCTGCTACCTCCGTGGATGCCTTCAGGATGGTCACGGCTGCCAGGTATTACCCCAAGCTGATGAGCATCGTTGGCAACGTCCTGCGTTTCTTGCCCGCCTTCGTGAAGATGAAGCAGCTGATAGAGGAGCACTACGTGGGCAACGTGATCATCTGCGACGTGCGGGTGTACGGGGGCAGCCTGCTCAGCCACAAGTACAACTGGATCTGTGATGAGCTGATGGGAGGGGGGGGGCTGCATACCATGGGCACCTACATTATCGACCTCCTGACTCACCTCATCAGCAGGAGAGCCGAGAAGGTGCACGGTTTGCTCAAGACTTTCGTGAAGCAGAACACGGCCATCAGCGGGATCCGCCACGTCACCAGCGACGACTTCTGCGTGTTCCAGATGCTGATGAGCGAGGGGGTCTGCTGCACTGTGACCCTCAACTTCAACATGCCCGGATCGTTCATCCACGAGGTCATGATTGTTGGGTCCGCTGGGCGCCTCATAGCTCGTGGGACAGACTTGTACGGGCAAAAAAACACCGCGCTCCAAGAAGAACTACTGTTTACAGACTCGCTGAGTGTCAACAAGGGCCTTTTGGACAAGGGCTTTAAAGACATCCCGCTGCTTTACCTGAAGGGAATGGTGTACATGGTGCAAGCCCTGCGGCAGTCTTTCCAAGACCAGGAAGACCGTCGGACTTGGGACCATAAACCTGTCTCTATGGCAGCCTCTTTTGAAGATGGTCTGTACATGCAAAGTGTGGTGGAGGCCATCAAGAAATCGAGTAGGTCGGGCGAGTGGGAGGCTGTGGAGGTGATGACCGAGGAACCAGATGCCAACCAAAACCTCTGTGAGGCACTTCAAAGAAATAACTTATGAATATTCCTGCCTTGGAAAATAGGACAGTTAACACTCTGGCTGTAATGTAAAAAAACCTCTGTTTTTAAGATATGTATATTCTTATTTAATAGCCTGAGTTTCTTGGTTTTTTTTAAACGTGTAAAATAATGTTCTGATAGGAACTGTTCTGGTTTAAATTGTTTAAAGAGTTTTAAATGTTTCTGTTTTTAGTAAACATTTAATTTTTGTCTTGGAGACTGGTAGGAAAACTTGAATTGCCCTTTGCACTTGCAGTAGCTGAAGTGAATCATGGGATCCCTGCCATTGCACAGCTTGGAAATGGGACACAACCCCTGTTGCACAGGTCTGATTTAACCACGAGAGCATGTAGAGCAAGATCAGGGAGTATCTGTTGTTCAGATGCCTTTTTCTTCTCTCTGAGACTGATTTACATTTTAATCCTCAGTTTGTAAAATTTTATAAAAGAGTTTAGTGATGTAAGAGGTCTCTAAACTCCTGTAGGACAAAAAGTAGAAGGAATGGATTAGAGTTGGTAACATAAGGATCAGCCTTTTGGCTTCCTGCACGTGGCAAATGTCTTTCAAATTCATTTAAACTGGTGTTTTATTTAAATGATACTATAACTCTCTGTTGTTGCTGTCTTGGCAGGAAAATCTTCAGGAAGTCTGTGATACATTGTGCTATTCTTCCATATCTGTAGACATTATTCCTTCTACTCAAGAGGCTGCCTGCATCCAGCAGCTTTTTTTCCATAAGCTGTGTGTCTGTCAGTTGTGTTTACGGCCTGGCAGCACTGGTGCCGTGCCTGTGGGGCCACGTTCTCATTTCTGTGACTATTAATAAATGCCTCCCAGGGTCATGGGATTGCCACGGTGTCGTGGGTAATGAAGTCGTACAGCATTAACCTTCCTGGGACCTGAAGGTGGAAGGAAGGAGGTGTTTCCTACCTCTTGCAGCTCTCTTAACGTGCTGTCTGGATAACTGTCACACTACACCCATCCTGATAGTTGAGAGAACAGGGACTGAACTGCCATGGGTAAATCTGCTCCTGATCTCAAACACTGGCTATTAACCCTCTGGTCCTGCCCATCTTCATGTCCTCCTGCAGCTTGTGTCCAGTGGACAGATTTGTTGGCAGATGATGGCTGGAAGTTCATTCCTTTTGTGAAATGTTTCTCTCTGAGGCAGGTATGTGGAAAGAATAGTCCAATTTTAACTATGTTTATTTTGTGTACTTGAAAGCTTTTTTAAAAAAAATGTTTTCCCACTAAATTGTAACCCTGTGTATTTATGGATATTAACATGCACGCTGCTGTTTGATAAGCTGGACCTTCCTGAAAAGTATCATGTTTTCTACAGAAATAAAAAGTTGTGTTTGTTGAGGACATTCTTTATGCAGCTGTGTGCTTGTGTTTGATTTGGTCAAGCTATAGCCATCCTAATAAAAGTGAACAGGAGACTTACAGCTGGGACCCAGTACCTGGTGAGTCCTTCCTTTAAGGGGTAGAGGTCTGCTGTTCCTGCCATAGGTCTGAGCATCTAATGTCTGTGGTGTCTGTGTGCTATGTAAAATGGGTGAGATGTCTCCCGAGCTCACCTGAAAGTCACCACCTTCATTCAGATAGTACAGCTCTGGCTGATTTCATGCCAGTTTTGGGTCTGTTATGAAGTTGTCTTCCTTGAACTGAGAACCTTCCTCTGTGCCTTTGTCAGTATGTTTGCACTGGGCAAAAAAATCTTAATTACGGTTCCTATAGGAGTAGAAGGAAGCACAAAACATCTCCGGATGATCCCAGTGAAGGAAACACGGTGCCAAGACTCCTGGGTGAGCGAGAGACACGACCGCAGAATTGTGCGGAGGGCTGAAAGGGGCTTCTCCTGGGCTGGCTCCATCCTCCAGCTGCCCTGCACGGGCGGAGCGGCATGGTGGCCCCGGGAGCGCTCCTTTGGATGAGGCGAATCCCGGCCGTGAATCCCGGATTTCCCCGTGCCATCCCTGTTCGTCCAACGCGGCTGTTGTGCATTAGAGCCCGGGGCCGGCTCTGGGGGTCAGTGCCCTGCCGGCCCCTGCGGTGTCCCGCGGCCGACCGGGCTCAGCGGCGGGGCCGGGCCCGCCCCTCCCGGCGGAAGCGGCCGTTGCCGGGGAGAGCGGGGCCGGGCCGGGCCCTCGGTGCCGGCGGGCGGGCCCAGCCCAGCCCGGCCCGGCCGGGAGCGCTTCTCCGCGGCCTCCCTCGGTGAGTCCTCTCGGAGGTTGGGGGGGGCGCTCAGGGCGCTCCCGGGGCCGCCCGCCGGGGCTCGGGAGCGGCGGAGGCCGGGGAGGGCTGGAGCTGGAGCCGGGCCGGGGCAGGGACAGCGCCCGCGGGGAGAGGCGGGGGAAGCCCCGGCCGCCCTCGGCACCCCGGGGCTGCGCTGCTGGCAGCGCCCCCCGGCCCCTCTCCCCGGGGGCCAGGAAGGGTCCCCAGGGTGTCCCGTGTTGCTCAGCGGGTCCCGGCTCTCGGCACGGGTTGGTGCTGGTCCCGAGCCGGCCCGGCCGGAGGGGTCTGGGCTGCGGCACCAGCTCCAGGCTCCATCGCCCGACCCGCTGCTGTGCTGCACGTCGGGTCCCGTAATCGCAGCCCGGGGCTCGTCCCCGCGTCGGGGAGGAATCCCACGCGTCGAGGTGGGGCCGCGGTGTCGTCATCTGCCCTTGCTCCTCAGGGAGAGGACTGGGCTGCAGCCCTGCGATACCCACATCAGTCTCTGCCCGCCTTCCACCGCCGAGCACGTCCCTCGTTCACCTCCTGCTCCAGATGCTGCAGTTCACACGTCTGACTCCCTGGGCAGACTGTCCAGGCTGGCTTTGTTCCTAAAGTGCTGTCGGTGGATACCTCGCCAGCTCCCAGGAAACATGTTCAGCATGCAAACGACGGTGTCGCACTCAGCTGTACCTGCCCCTC
Source organism: Pseudopipra pipra (assembly GCF_036250125.1). Lineage (NCBI taxonomy): Eukaryota > Metazoa > Chordata > Aves > Passeriformes > Pipridae > Pseudopipra > Pseudopipra pipra. The sequence continues at coordinate 2,906,077 of NC_087562.1, read as the reverse complement.
TGTTTTCAGAGAGACAAAGAGAATATGGGTCTTTGAGACTGGCAGGTGGGGAAGAGCTGGTGAGACCTGGGGGAAACAGCATGGGGAATAGTATTAAAAGGAGAATATTAACCTCTCTCATTGCAGTCAGCAAGCTTAGGCAGGGACTGACACCACTTGGGTAGGTCTACAGCACATGGACCTCATTTCCTGACCTCTGATTCTGCAGGAGGAATGGTTGCAGATCCAGGTTTTGCCCTGTTTTGGTGCAGCCCTCAGGCGTGGAAGTTATCCTGATGTGACTTTCCATTTCAGCTAAAACTGTTGAGGAAGGAATCAAGCATGCAAGACCAGCTGCACGAAGATTAGCCCTTTGATTTGCTGCAGATGACTTGTTCTGCTTATCACAGCTTATCTCAGCCGTGGGATGATTTTTCCCATGCTTTTTGCAGAGATTGGCTCATGAAGGCAAGAAGCTGGGCTGGTGTCAGCTCTGTGTGTGGTAGCAGCTTCCTGGCCAGGGACACAGGAACAGCGAAAATGTTGTCTGTGAAGAAGAGGGAATGCTTCAAAGTCAGATGCAGTGGGTCCAAGGGTGTGAAATACATCTGCCCAAGCCTTGTCTGTTCCCATGTTTTGTAGTTTACTTTGATGCCAAAAACAAGCAACAAAAGGAAGCTGTGGTTCTTACAGGCTCTGAAAGGTCTCAGTTTGCCAAGGGGATAAGTAGCAATTTTACTGCTTGGTCAGCTGCAGCAAAGGGCACAAAGAGTCGAGTTAATGGTTACTAAACTTACAGGGACGCTGTGGGAGAGAGAGAGCTGGAGCCTGCACTGCTTGACTCCTAGGCCAGCATTAAACTGTGGTCCTGGGGGAGAAGTGAGCAGCCCTCCAGGCTCAGCCAGTGTGAGTGAGCAATGCTAAAGTTGTTGGGTTACCCTGTGCCTCCTGTGCAGGGCAGGGAACAGGGCTGGGGCAGCCCTGTGGCTGCTTCCCTGTGAGTGTACAGGCTGGCAGGGGGTAAGAACAGAGAGGAGCTGCACACATGTATCTGTGTACCTGGACTTAACCAGCCTGTTTTGCAGAGTCTGCCTGCATCTCACAGCCTGTGAGTGCACTAAATGGTGTTTTTCCGGTGGGAGCAGGTCAGGTACCGTATTGTTGATGTTTAGGTTTCTAACATGGTGATAAGAGAAGATGCTGTCCTGGGTGCAGACAGTGATCAGGTCATCCCCTGAGGGCTGACCCTGTTCCCTCTTACCTCTCCTCTGTGCTCACAAGCACATGCTCCTGCTGTGTTTCCCTGGCGCTTGATCCAGTGCTTCTCTGATCCTCATGTGCAGGGAAAAGCCAGACTGCTTTTGGATAGGAGGTTACACAGGTAGAGAACGAACCCAGCAAAAGAAATTACTTGTTTGATAGAGGAGTAGTGGGTGGAATTGGCTCAGTACAGGACTGTTGGTGCTGCAGACCAAGCAGGCAGGAATGGCAGCAGAGGAGCTCCACACATCCCCACTTGGCAGAAGTGAGCCATGAGGTTCTCTCACTTGTGTCCCCCAAGCAGGCCCATGGTCAGCAGGAGCAGAGCAGCAGCTTGGGAGTTCTGTACCAGTGGTTGGTAACAGGTTTGGCAGCTGCTTCCCAGGGCTGGGAGACTGGTACTGGGGGCCAGTGTCCCACATAGGGGCATTCACTATAGGTACCTAGATGGGCAAGATGCTTACTGTTGTAATGAGGTTGTCTGATCTTGCAAGATCCCAATCCAGAGGTGATGTGACTTGCAAATCAGGGAGTAGGTGTCATTTGCAAATTCCCTGCAGCAGGGCAGGGTGCAGTTGGGATGTGAAGGTATAAAACGAGCCTTCCATCCCCCGCCTCCCATCAACTTGCCTTTCCTCCTTCAACCCCCAGCAATAATTGTCTGCTCTGTTACAGGTCTTGATTTCAGCCTGTCATTTTGCGTGTAAATTACTGGGTTGGAACACGAGTTCAGATCAAGATCAGATGTGCATTTCAAGGCCAGTAGCTGTTCTGGAGTGATCTCATGGTGAATGCTTTTTTTTTCCCGTTTTTTTTTTTTTTTTTTTTCTAGAATGAGAGAGCCTGTTCTGGCTTAGTTGGATCCATTATCAAGGAGATTAAATAATACCAAGCCAGCGTCCTTTTATCTCCGGCTGAGAGTCTGTGCCTGCTTTTCAGAAATAGCTTTCCCAGAGCAGCTGGGTACAGGCTGCACATGCAATGCTGGTGTGCAGTAGTCAGCACTGCTTACATTGCCTCTGCTGCTGTGTCCAGGAGATGAATAACAGCGTTTTGCTAATGGGTCTCATGTCAACAGGGGTGATTTACCAAGGAAGACTGCAGTGCATTAGTTGCTATGACTCAGACTCACTCAGCCTTGTACTGATCGTTTATTGGTTTATAAATTAAACTGCAGATGCTGCGTCCCGTCAGTGCCGGCATGCCGAGGATCCTGAAAGGGGCTCTTCCCGGAGGGTTGTCTCAGAAACCTTCGAATGATGCCTCAGGAGTCAGGGCATGCAGGTTGTAGCCCCAGCTCTCACAGCAGTGACTCCAGACACGCTGCCCTGGTGCCTGTCGAAATCACGGTGTGACTCTGATGAGGCAGTGAGGCTCTTGTGGCACCTGCTGAGAGCTCACCAGCAGCCTGTGCCTGCTGGGGTGGCATCCTGCATCCTCGTGTTCTGAGCAGGGAGCAAGTCCCTCGGGTTTCTTGTAGGCACAAAAGTGCTATCCAGGGGATCTTGGTGAGCAGCACAGCTCCTGCCCCTTTCTGCTGGAAGGGTCTTTTCTCCTGCTATCATGGGAAGGGGAAATAGAACAGGGATCAGTGTGGGCCAGGGCAGGGACTAGCAGATCTGTGCTGCACTGAAAAGTACTTTGGAAAATTAGAGATATTTTTTTCTAAGCAGGTGACTGTTCTCCCCAAGACCTGAGAAACCAGCTGGGTTCTTCCCGATAAACCCAGTGTCTGCCCCTGCATGATCCTGCAGTGAAGTGTTTTATCTTGGTTCCTTTTAAGGTTCATTCCCAGCCTGCTCAGGGGTGGTGACAACACAGGTGTGTTCTCAGGGAGGATGCAGCCTGGTGGAGCAGGGGCTTCAGCTTCCTCTGGGCAGGCTGTGTTTGAACCACAGGAGCTGTTTAGAGGGAGCCCAAGGTGCAAGATAATTCAAATCTCAGGCCAAAACCTGTCAGATCATGGCCAGCTACCTTGTGTTTCCTGTTTACTGAAGACACACAGGGAGCTGATCTGAGAGCAGCTCAGCTCTTTGTGTGTTTGCATTAAATGTTTCTGTATGGGAGAACAGAGCCAGGAAGGATTTTTTGTTTTGAAGGTACTGATATTGCAGCAACCACGGACATTTCAGGTTCAGTGCTGGTAAAAATGCTGATTAGACCCACAGTAGGGATGGTGCTGCTGGACTCCTTGTTTCACCTGCATGAGGTCCACTTCAGGGTGGTTTCCTACTTGCAGGTAATCTCTGTAGCTGGGGGTGAGCTCTTTAACAAAGGTCAGAAGTTCCCCTCATTTCTATTTCTATTTCTATTTCTATTTCTATTTCTATTTCTATTTCTATTTCTATTTCTATTTCTATTTCTATTTCTATTTCTATTTCTATTTCTATTTATATTTATATTTATATTTATATTTATATTTATATTTATATTTATATTTATATTTATATTTATATTTATATTTATATTTAATGTAGCTTTTCAGTGGCTCAGTGGGCCCTGTTCATTTCTGTTCTCAGTGCTGGTTGGTTTCTGTGGCAGAGGCAGGGCAACGTGTGGCAGGATGTGTGAGGGGCCATCCAGGATTTCTGGCCCCATTCCTCCAGACCCTACGCTTTTTCCAGAGTATTACAAACGCCCCTTCTCAGGTGAGTCCTTGGTGCTTGCTACAGATGTGTGGGTTTGTGCTTTGGCACAACAGCTTGCATGTTTGATGTCCTTATCCTTTGGTGTCCTCGACAGTCTCCATTCACACCAGTGCAGGTGCTTCTGCTGCCTCATGGATGGTGATCCTAAAGGTGATCCTAAAGGGGATCTGTACAGCTGGTGGAAAAATGGGAAAGTAGAGGTGGAGAGGGGGTCTTCAGCATTGTTTGTGGACTGTGAGTGAAGAAAACTATGAGATGATCATTTCCTGAGAAGGGTCTCCTTTTTCTTTCTCTGTAGCTCAAGGGAGGCTGGAAGGAAATGCTCAGAAGCTGCATTTGACCTCTGGCCCCCTGGACCCAGTTCCCAACCCATACTCTGCTTTGGGCAGTGCCCGCCAGGCCCAGCCAAGCCCTCGCATTCGCCCCAGTGGAAAGGACTTCCTGGAGAAGGGGCGGAAGGGGACGCTCGGCCTCTTGCTGCAGCTCGAGGGGATCTCCCTTGGCGGGGGATTGCCGGTCAAGAGTGAGTACAGCCGAGCCACTGCTGGCCTGAGTTGCCTTTTGGGCCAGGGATGGAGCATCGGGGAATTGGGTGGATTCCTTGGATCTGCTGCGTTTGGCCTGGCAGTGGTGTCACCTGTGCTCGATAGGTGCTGTTATGGTCTCCGTGGCTCCAGCCTGGACCAGGTCTAGAACTGGAAGAGGGACTTCAGTCAAACTAATATATATGGATCAAATGAAACCTTCGTGTATAGAGGATGTTTAACATGGCAAATTCCTTGCTGGTGAAGCCAGGCAGGATTTGGGAAGAGTGTCTGTAGGTAGATACTGAGAACATCTTTGCGGAAGATGTTTCCCTCTCCAGGGATGTCACCCAGAGTACATTCAGAGGTCCAGGAAGGAGATAAGGCTGAGCTCTGGGTGTCATTTGGTTTGTTTCATGTGCTGGCATTGCCCCCAGCCTAGGGTCAGCATGGTGGATGCCAGCTGGTGACTGCCACAACTGCTGTGCCCATGCAGGAGGGAAGTGGACGAGGGTCTGGTTGTGTCAGCTGAGATCTTCCCTGTCCTGGGAAGCCCAAGAAAGGATCATTTTTTATTCAAAACAAAAAAACCCTCCACAATCCATAACCTCGGTGATGTCCATTTGAACGTGGGACAATGGCTGACCCTGAAACCAGGAACAGTGCAAGTTTACAGTTCTGCAGCTGCCATTAGCCAGCCCTCCCTACTTCATCACCATGGGATGCTGATTCCATGGGATGGGAGTTGGCCTTGCTCTTGGGAGTATCCTGGCACAGCTGGCACAGTCCAAACTGGGAGAAGTGGGCCACTGAGAACAAGGGAGGCTAGGAACACAAGCAGTGTGCACAGACCTGTGCTGATGCTCATCTGAGCACTTTGGGATCCTCTGGCAGAAGAATCAGTCCAGGAGTGTGCACCTAGCATGGGAGGGATGCAGAGATGATCTAGTCTGCAGGAGAGGGCAGAACTTGCAGGTTCTGTGGGCTGTTGGACCACCTTTGGAGACAGAGCTGTGGGCTCTGGTGCCAGTGCTCCAAGAGCCTGCATCCCTTGGCAGTGTCTGGGAGGTGAAGGTGTGTCTTCCCTTGCTGTGCAGGGAAAGAGCCCAAGGACTACGAGAAGGAAAATGTGAGGCGGATAAAAGAGATTCAGAAGAGGTGCAAAGAGAAGGAGCGAGCCCAAGAGCACAGCCAGCCCAAGCCTGTTAAAGCTCTGTGGAAATCCCAGAAATATGAAAACGTGGAGTCAAAGGTGAAGGCCAAACTGCAGGTTGGTACCTACGGAGCTCTTGAACTCTCCTGGCTTGGGATGTGGTTCAGCCATGAGGGACAGTGGGATGATGGAGACTGGGGAGTCACAGAACCGACAGGGTGTGGGGGCATCTCAGTGCTGAAGCACAAGGGGCAGACATGGCAGCAGAGTGAGAGCGTGTGGTCTGGGTCCAGAGAGTGAGTGCTGCAATAATAATAATCCCCCATCCTGTCTGGCCAAGCAGCCCCCCAGGCAGGGGAGGCAGAGAAGAGGGAAATCTCATCACACCAGTGTGGTGGGTTCCAGGTGGTTCCCTCTCCCAGCCGTATTCTCTGCCTAGGGATGCTCCCAGTGATACAGGGAGCTTGTGCAGACAGTGGCTGCAAGCTGAGCCTGAGCTCCTGCACAAGCTTTCCCCCAGTACTCCCTTGCTGAGTTGGAGTCTTCAAGTTCCTCCTTATCTCTGCATTGCTTTCCTTTCATCTGTGGCCAACTTTTGACGCTAAAATGATGTGTATCGACAGCAACTGCAAAAATTGGCAAGATCATTCCCAAACCAGTGGTCCCAAATGCTCTGTCCCTTCTTCCTGGTGTGCCACCAACCTCTCTGATGTCGGTGACCCCTCCACACATGGGAGCAAACCCACGTGTGCTTCAGGAACGAGAGCCTACGCTCTTTTGACGAATCTGAGGAAGATTGAGATCATTCCTTCCTTTGTTTTGGGGGGAGGGGGTGGTCTCTGCGCAGGCAGTTTCTGCGTGGTGCGTTACTTGTGCTCTGTGGATTCCTCCAGAGGGGTGACAGGCGGCCCTGGCGCTGACTCACTTAGCTTTAACTGTTGCTGTGGCACTCCTGGAGCTGAGGTGTTCCTTTTGAAGCATCTCTGTCCTCTGTGAAGCTACTGCTGCTCAGAGTTTAAGTTGATTCTGTTAGATCTTGAGGACTAATGCAGAGTTTCTTTTCTCTCATCTGTCCCTGAGGCTGTTGACTGTAGCAGCTGCCTTGGAAAGGGCTCTGGCAGTCCCAGTGCTCCCGGGGAGCGTGCTGTGCTCTGCTAGCATGCTCATAAAACCACAGCCTTACTCGACTTTGAGCCAGCCCTGCTAAGGAAAGGCACTTCTCATTAACTTACTGGAGAGATCCAGGTCTTCTGGCTCCTGTTGAAACAAGACTGATCATATTTGGAGCAGTGCTGAGGAACATCACATACCCTGCTCCTTACACCAAAACCACTGATGTGACTGACTGATCCCACCATCAGTCTGCAGCTCTGCCCAGCTAAAGGGGCCAGGCAAGAAGGAATCTGCCCTGAGGGGCTGCAGTTCAGCTGAGATTGCTCTGAGACTTTGGGTACCTGTAAAGATCTGGGGGCTGCCCTGTGTAGTTCCTGTCTCTTCCAAGAGCAGAGGCAGTGCCCTGGTTGCATTTATCACAAGGTCACCCCCTCGCAACAGTGCACGTTTCTGCAGATCTTCCTCTCTTAGCAATTCTTTACAAAGTTCTGTTTCCAGGGCTGGATTTGTTGCTTTGTTGGCCTTTGCTGGCTGACTACTGATTGCCTTCCCCCAAGAACTTCTGCCAAGTCATGGCAGAAAGCGTGTGCTGCCGTGTGCCTGCTGGAAACCTGTGGCTGAGCTCATGGTTGACGACCCAAAGTTGGTTGGATGGGTTTCTCTTTGCTCCAGTCTCTCTCCAATAGTGGATCTTTCCTTGCCTTCCCCAGGAGACCTCCCCACCTCCAAATCCTGAGGCTGTGAAATTCCTGAGAGCATATTCTCGCTGTGGCTCTGGGATCAAGCCCTGCAGACTGCTCTCCCCAAGGCCTGTCAGAGCCAAAAGAGCAGACACAGAGACTCCAGAAGCACAGGGTGCTGAAACCAAGGTGAGTGCCACACTAACTGCATCCATACCAGGGATTTCTGGCACCCATGCATCCCAGTGGTTTCCTGGTTGTGTGTGTGTGCCCAGAGGGCCCTTGATCCCTCGCTCTCTCTTCTTCCAGATCCAGGTGGAGGGCAGGGGCATCGACTTCATCAAGCACAATGCCTGCAATGCCAAGCGGGCCCCGCTGCGCCGCTCCCAGTCCCTGCAGGCACTGGCCGAGCTGCTGGAACAGAAGCACCGGGAGCAGGAGGAATACAACACCAAGCAGAAGGGCCATGTCCCCCAATAGTATGTATGACCCCCCTGTAACAGCCTTCACTGCATCCCCCAGCCTCTGCATAGAGAGGGGCTGGGGACAGAGGCACACTCACCGTGTGCAGCAGCGCCATTTACTGTGGCCTGGGGAATAAACACTGTCCCTCCTGCCTTCCTGACTTAACAAACATCACATGGCCAGTGCAACTGGGCTCAGGAGTTTTGTCTCCTCCTCCCTTGCTTGCCACTGTACAGTGATGCTGATGTGGGGGTGCTCTGTGTGCTCCTGCCCCTTCGTGAGCTTTGCTCCGCGTGACGCAGCTTCGGCATTAAAAGGTCTAGTTTTGGAGGGGCAGAGAGCTCACTCTGCCTCACAAGTGTTCACCCTGCCTTGGACCTGGAGTCTGAGGAACATCCAACTAGTGCTGTGCATTTGAGGGTTCTGTGTGGAAGGCTCTTCCTGGGTGCCCCTGTCCTGGGACTGACCACGGTGTCAGTCCTTCGGCTGTGCATCCTCAGTCATGAGCTGCTCTGTCCGACTTCATTCTGCCACTGGCCCACAGACAGTTTTGCGAGGACTCGGTGAGCCAGAAACGAGCAGCAGCATCCCTTGTCTCCAAGGAGCATGTGTTGGCCTGAGTGTGTCTCTTCCAGCAGCCCTTTGGTGCACGTGGAGTGTGTTTGCTCATGTGTGGGCTAAACCCGCCTGTATCCTCCACAGCGAGGGCGTGTGCCAGCACGTGGATCCCTTTGGTCCTCAGGCGTAGCGGGGTTTGAAGGTCATGATTCCTGCTCTCTGCCGGTGTCCCTGGGCTGCCCCTCCTGCCAGATGTGCCAACACCTGCTCTCCTTTGCCTTGCAGCCTGCTGGAGAGGAAGGAGCTGTGGCGCAAACAGATGGAGGAGCGGCTGCGGAACCTGCCAGATCCCGACACGCCGCCTGGTCACACCATGATGCCGGAGGACCAGCGGCTGGAGACCCTCGGCAACCTGAAGCAGAGTAAGAGGGAAAAAAAATGGGGATTCCAGCTGAGGAAAAACAAGCAATCCTAGCCAGGACTGCTTGGGGGGAAGAGAGTTGTGGGCCACAGATTCCTGCCACTTGAAGGGTTGCCTGGAATAAGGCGTGTGTAGGCAGGATGTGAGCTGTGTGTGTGGAAAGAGCAGTCAGTCTCCTGCAGCTTGGTGGGACCTGCAGGCTACAGGAGTGGCTCTCTGGAGCAGGCTTGTCCAGTGGACCTGATGTTAGGGTTACTATTACTCCTAAAATGTTGGAAAGATTTTAGTTGGAATGGACCCTCAGAGGTCTCTGGTCCAATCCTTGGTTCTTCAAAGCTGGAGCAGGTCCTTCAGGTCCTCATCCAGCTGAGCTTTGAATAGAAGGATTCTAGGTCCGTGTTCCAGTGCTGCCATCATTCTCATGGCTGGGGATGGGGTCATAGTGTCAGGAAAAGGATGGATTTATTTGTTCTTCAACTTACACTACTTGTCTTATTTCTCTTTTTACAGGCCAGGAGCAGCTGATAAAGGACTTGGTTCTGCTGCCAATGCGTGGAGACTCCCTCAAGATGCAGAACAGGCGGGTAGAGCTGGAGAGGAAGCTCTCCCAGATAGAAGAGGCAATCAAAATTTTTTCGAGGCCCAAGGTCTTCATCAAGCTGGACTCCTGAGCCAGTGGGGCCACTGTGCTGTGCTGCTCTGCATGAATATCCTTCCTTGCTGTGCAGGAATGGACATCACTTTAGGAGGGAAGGAGAGGAAGGCATGTTCCAGACCCTGGGCCATGCAGGTGCTGGTACAGTGTCCAATGTTCAACTGGCATGCTTTGCTCACCCTCCAGTGCTGTGTCTTGTCCACAGAAAAGGGAGGGAGATGACCTAATATACTCCTTGCTCAGTGGTCTGGAGAACAGTTGTCTCTGTGCTGCTTGACTTCTCACAGATCAGCTCTCTTCTCTGGATCCATGCCATCACCTTGCATTTTCCCATTTTTTCCCACTTCTAGATACTTGTAGGAGCTCTCCCATGCTGCTGCCTGTGGTGTTCCTTGCCACAGTTTTTCTCCTGAGCCTGGACCGTGGTCATGGCTCATCCTGAGCACCTGCAGGCTCAGCAGGTTGGGGACAGCTTGGGACAAGGAAGAGGCACAGAGCTTCATTGCTTTCTGCCTGGGGAAGGGCAGAGCTGGCGAGGCGATCTGGTGGGATGTCTGGAGAAGCCTTTGTTATCTTGGGGTAGGAGATACTCTAATAAATCATCATTTCCATCTCTCAGTGTTTGTGCAGCTCCCAGTAGGCCCAGCAGGGCCTGAGGGGTGGTGGTGGGCAGCAAAGACCTGCAGCACTGGCACAGTGCAGGCAGGGGATGAGCTGTGGGTTTCACAAGGCTGGGTGCTGGGACACAGTGGTGGACATGGAGTGGAGGATGTGCAGGACAGGGCTGGGCAGATGCCATCACAGAGGAGAGCTCGCTGCCTCCTTACCTTCAGGTGCCACACAGGGACCTGTGCAGACCTTTGCAGGCATCCTGCTGCATGAAGCAAAGGAAAATTTAAGAAGGGATTGTTTTAGAAGGCATTGTTTTAGAAGGGATTGCTGGAGGGTGCATCTGCTGCTCAGCAGAGGGGCAGTGCCACAGCTGGGACCCATGTCCCGCTGAATTAGGAGAATCTTCAAGGACAGGGTGGCCACCACCACCTTGCTGAGGCTCTATCCCCAGATGGTGCCACCCTGAGGTGATACACCCTTTTTCCCCTGAAGTCCCATCAAACTTTCCCTCGTTGGAGCTTATGTTGTTGCCCCATCTCTTTTGTTGTGTGGGGTGGAAATACTGCACATGGATCCCCAAGTAGCTGCCTTGTTACAGGGGTGGCTCCATCCTGGGCAGGATTTTGTGGGATGGGGATGTTGTGGAGCATTCCAGCCCTGCTGGTGCTCTGCAGTGCCCTGGGATGTCAGGGCTGGGCTGATGCTGCTGCCAAGGGCCAGGGAAACTTTTGGCACTCAAGGGCTGGAGGAGGTGAGATGCCAACCAGAAAATCACCCCACATGATCCTGGGGCTGCCTCAGGGCAAACACCACAGCCAGGCTGAGCCGGCTGGATGGGAGCAACCAGGGGCCATGGGCACAGCCCCGAGGCACCTCCCTGCCCAAAACAAGCCTGGGCTAACCAGCCCTGCTGTCAGCTCTGCTCTCAGGTCTGTCTGGGCCCGGCTGTGCACTGTGTGTCCTCAGCTCTCGCTGCTCTCCCTGCCTGCTCTCGGTGCTGATCCAACCTGTCTGCTCCTGTGTGGCTGCTGCAAGATTTTGGCTACAGCAACATAGGGAGCTGCATGTGGTTTGAGTTTTGAGAATCAGGAAAGCAAATGGGACACAGCCCTCCTTTCCTGCAGAGGTGACCGGCTCTGCTGCCAGCCAGGGTGTGCACCCAGCATCGCCCCAGGGGAGCCAGGCCAGGGCACCTGGCTCACTTCCCATGGGGTTTGCTCTGGGAGAGCCCTTGTGCCATGAAGGGTCTTGCTCCCCATGTTCTGCTGGGGCAAATGGGCTGGAAAGCACTGCCCTCAGATGCCCACTCCCTGCCAGACTGTGCCTGGGCTGCTTTGCTGGCAAACGTGGCTGGGGGCCCTGTCAGGTTGGGCCACAGTTGTTGGGGCTGAACGCTGATGCTGCAGGAGCTGGGGCAGGAGGGGGTGAAGGACTATGGGGATGGCCAGCCATGATCTGCCCAGGCCCATTCCCAGCCAGGACAGGAGGAGAAGCTGTCACTGTCACCACTGCAGGTCCAGCTGGTCCCAGCAGCACAGTGTTGCTCTGTCCCTTCCTACAGGCAGGAAGGTGCTAGTCCAGGGCTGAGCCGGGCCAATAGCAAAGCAAAGGCCAAAGCTACCATCAGCTTGGCCCTTTGGTGATGGAGAGGGACTGAGGTTGCTGGGAGCCCCAGGAGGGGCAGGTATGGCCCCCCCACCCCAAGCTTGGGGCTGGAGGAGGAGGACTGAGCTGTGCCACCCCCAGCAGTGTTTGCAGGGCTGAGCGACAGCCAGGGCACTGCTGCCAGGCCAGGTGTCTGGGCCTCACTGGGGCCACCCAGCACAGCAGCAAAGCCACAACGTGTGCCAAGGCCAAGGCTGCCACTCCCAGGCACTGCCACATGCACAGGGCTGGGGTCCCCACCTGCCGTCCCCTCCTCCCTGCGGTGACACGAACCAGGGACAGGCGTGGTGCTTTCTAGAAAAGGTTTTACTGTCCATTGCAATATATTAATTGATGATGCATATTTCGAGAAAACAATTAAAAATCCCTGCTTGCTTGGAAGGGGGAGCAAGGGGGCTCGGAGGGGCAGTGCCTGGCACGAGCAGGCACTGCAGCGGGGCTCGCAGGGATGCAGGTGGTGGGAGAGGGCAGTGGGCAGCCCCGCTCCACACCGGCCGTGTCATCACCCTGGTGTCCACATCCAGCCGGGATGAGCAGAAGCCCAGCCGGCTGCCGAGTGGCACGGGGACCCCACGGCTATAGGGTGAGGAGGGTGCCGTCCTCCCGCCCGCTGCCCCGGCCGGGGCTGCCGTCGTGGCTGCCCAGGGACTGCAGGGAGCCCCGCGAGCTGTGGGGGGACAGGCTGCGCTGGAGGGGTCCGTCCGCGGGGCCCCCGTTGGGGCAGCCCCCGGGGATGTAGTGGGAGGCGCTGTCGCTCTCGATGACCAGGTCGCCCTCCTCGTCGCTCTCGGCCGTGCTGTAGTTGCTCAGGTACTGCGAGGCCGGGCTGGGGGTCTGCTGGCTGGGGGTGCTGTCCGTGGACATGCCGGAGCTGCCCGAGGCCTTGCTGCTGCGGATGACGTTGTTGCGCTGGTTGGCCGGCTTGACAGTGATGATGAGGTTGTGGCTGTTGGCCACCATCATGTCCGTCACTTGGTCCAGGGACTTGCCGGCTACGTCGATGCCGTTCACCTCCAGGATCTCGTCGCTCACCGCCAGCAGCCCCGTGCTCTCGGCCAGGCCGCCCTTCACCAGGCGGGAGATGAAGATGCCGGGCACCTTCTCGACGCCCTGCGGGGCCACGCGCACGCTGACGCCGTCGCGGATGTAGAAGCCCAGTGGCTTGTCGGAGCCGTGCTTGTGGAGCCGCACGCGGCGGTGGGTCTCGGGCAGGATGTCCACGTCGATGATGGAGGAGATCTGGCGGAAGTCCTGGGGCATCCCGATGAGGAGGTGAGGCTTGGCCCGGTAGTGCGCAGGGCGCAGCAGCCCCTTCTTCTTCCGCTGCAGGGAGTTGGAGGCGAAGACACTGGCATCAGACTCTGCTGTAGGGAGCAAGGGAGGACACAGGTCAGACACTGCAGCCACCTGGGGATGTGACCGTGTGCCCTTGGCCTCAGGTGTTGGGGGAGCTGGCAGCAGAAGGGCTCCGCTCACAGGTCTCACCGGCTTTTCCTCCCTAGAGCATCACCCTGGCTTTCCCTGCAGCCTGTCTCCGCTGGGGCCCATCTCCTGGGATTACCCATCATACACAGGCCAGGATTAGTGGGATCGAGGCAGTGATTCAGCCTTAATCACACTTTAAGCCAAACTCTGCAGTTTAACACTAGAGCTGCCAGCCCTGATGGCCTGGGAGCTGCAGCCATGCCCCAGTTTGGGTTTGGGGAGAGGGGACCCCCCCATACGAGGAGTGCTGCAGTGGCAGCAAACTCTCTGAGAGCGAGTCCAACCCTGGGAGCCACCACCAGAGTCCCCAGGCCTCACTACAACAGGGCCATCACTGGCATGGGCTGGGGATGGCTGCCACCATGTGCTATAGAACCCTGCCATCCCCAAGGTCAGAGACTTCCCAGCTCCCGGAGATCCATCCCAGGGCTGCAGCATCCCCAGGGCCACTGAACATCCCAGACTGTGATTTATGCCAGTGTCTCTTATGCACCTTCATACAGGGTTTGACGCTCCTCCTGGACCCTGCCCTGGGGCTGCTCTGAGGGGCCCAGCTCCAACACATCCTCCTTGGCTCCATCCACCGAGAGCTGGGGAGCATCCCCTCGTTCCCCTCTGGTTTCTCCCCATCCCTTTCCATGTGGGAGTCCAGATCTGGACGCTGCATGGTCAGCACATTCCCCACAGTGCCCCGCACCAGCATCCAGACCCCACTCCAGCCTCAGGAGTGCTGGGGATGTCCCCAAGCCCAGGGGACATGGGATTTCTCCCTAGTCAAGCCAGCCTGCCAGGGCTCCTGGCTTATATATATCTTCCTGCACACACAGCCTGGCATATTTTTAGCTCAGGGAAGGGCGGCGGAGGCTTTCCCACAGCTATTTCAGCACACGAGCTCCTCTCCAAGGGGCACAGAGTGGCTGGGCCAGGCAGGTCCAGCACGCCAAGGATGAGCCTGCTGGTGGCCCTGGCAATATCCCAGGCTCTCCCCTGCCCTTTCCATGAGCCTTGGCCCAGCCAAGGAGGACCAGTGCCACTGTCCCAGCCAGGATGGCTTCACCCAGTGGGGTGATGGCTCAGAGGGGAACCCAACCTTTGCTTTTTGCCCTCTTGCTGCAGGACTGGCTGCTGCAGAGCCCACTGATGGGTGCACACCTACCTACACAGGTGTGCACAGCTCCCCGTGCCCGGCACTGTGAGAGGCTCTGCAGCCACATTCCTCAGCAACCCGGACCGGTTCAACGACAGCCCAGCCTTGGGATGACCTGGATCCATTTTAAATCAGCTGTGACTCACCCAGGGCTTGCTCCTGGCCTCTCTGCACACCTCCCCGTGGTGCTGCTGGCCCCTTGGCCCCTCTCCCACAGGCACAGCCAGCTGTTGGGGCTTGCTGGTGTTGCCTCTTTGCCCTCCTTATCACACTGCCCACAGTGCCAGGGCTGTGGCTCCTGCCCTCCACACTGTGCCATCTTGGCATGGTCAGTCACAGGCTTTTTCCAGCAGCAGACAAGGTGGCTCTGGGAGCAGGAGCAATGCTCCCACAGCAGCCCTGGCACACCCACCCCTGCTCCAGCTCTCTGTGCCACAGCCTGGATCCAAGCATTGCTCCAGGAACAGGATGGTTCGGCACTGGCAGTGACAGCCCCTGAGCACAACGTGGGCTCCAGCAGCCTGGATTGCTGCTGCTGGCCCCACACTGTGTGGCCACAGAGAAAATGCATGTCCAGGGCATCCCACGGCACCCTGATGCAAAAGCCCAGAAAAAATGGCACACAAGCCAAGGCTGGCCGTTGGCATCACCCCTCACCCACAGACTTCGTACCACTGAGCTGGAAACATGGAATTGCTCTGGATGCTGTGCCAGAGCGGGAAAACTGGGGCTCTGGGTCAGGTTCTGGCTCTGCACTGCTGACTGATGATGCTACTAAAGAGAAAACTCTGGTGCTACTAAACCAAGTGGAAGGGGACGGGCTCGTTTCCCCTGTGAAGAGAAGTACCCAGAGTGTTTGTCACTGCGAGATTTCCATCCTCGACAGGACACTGCTATCAGGGCAATTCCATGCACCTGTGCGAGTAAGTGGCTCTCTGGAAATATGCCACTAAGGTCAGGGCAAGCCCGTGGGCTGCCAGGGAGGCAGCAAGTCTCTTCCCGATGCCTAAAATTCAGCGGACCCTGAGAGCTCTGCCAAAATGATGGCTGTTGCCTCCTCAGGGCGGGGAACTGGATGGGGCTCCCAGCATAGCGCTCATAGAAATAACACGGGTGTTATCAGGGAGCCCACGCAATCTTGGCTGGAAACCATGACTTCAAAGGGGTGAATTGCAAGGATCTGCCTCTGCTCACCGGTTCGCACGGGGCCGGGCTGGGGCGGGTGCCCCTCGGCTGCCAGGGAGAGCCCACGTGGGTGCCACAGCCCTGGCAGGGCTCTGAGAGCCTCCCAGTGCCACCATCTCCGCACCCATCCACCAAAGCAGTGGCTGGAAGGTATGATGCCACGGGACGTGGCTCATCTCTCCTGATGGGCAGAACGGATCCAGCGCCCTTCTCCACATCCCACTTACCCTTCTTCTGGATGATGACCCTGAGGAGGGGGTTGGCAGAGGACAGGGCTTTGTGATAGTTGTCATCGTTGTTGATGGGCAGGAGGTCTCCATGGATGTCTGTGTAGCCCAGGAGCACATCCACTCGTGGGATCTGGTGCACCGTCTGCAGCAGCCGGTAAAAGTCCTGGAAGTTGCCCGCGCCGGAGCGTTTCATGGCGAAGCGGCGGAATTCAGCATCAAACTGTGGAGGAGGAGGAGGAAGAGGAGGACGAGGGTGAGGCTGGACAGGGTTGGCTCTGGCCGGCAGGACTGATGAAGGCAGGGCACCACATAGAGCTGCCCCAGGGCAGGCAGAGCCAGGCACTGCCGGCTCCAGAGCCCAGCAGCACCAAGGCAGCAGCACCAGCCGGGCAGAGCTCGTCCCAAAAACAAAGTAAAAGGAGCGAAGGCGTTTTCCTGCCCAAACATCCAAGTGACAGGGCAAGAGAGGTGCCCCCAAGGCAGAGGAAGGACCCTCCGGCCGCACCACCAGCCATGGCAGGCTCTGTGCTGCCGGGAGGCCCTTCCCTGCGACACGGGCACTGCCGGAGCACCTGGTGAGCAACAGCGTTAATTAAAGCCTCCTTCTGTCACGACGAGGGGGAAGCCAATTAAGAACAGGCTGAGGAACGCTGCGGGGATGGCGCTGCCCGTGGGGGTCACACCCCGGCTGTTGGGGCAGGCGGCGGCCCCCATGCCCTGGGAAGAAGGGCACACTGCACCTCGACAGGGGTCCCGGGCAGGCAAGGGCACAGCTGGGCAAGTGCACAGCTGGATAAGGGTGCAGAAATGGAGTGTGAACATCTGGGTAAGCACGGGGATGGTGGGGGGGCACAGGTGATGCATATCTGGGTGAGGGCACGCATCTGGGCAAGGGTGTGCCGGGTGAGCGCACATCTGGATGAGCAGACACGTCTGCGGGAGACCACATCTGGGCGAGCGCACAGCCATGCAGGTGTGCACATCTGAACGCACAGCAGGGGCTCGCCCCTTGCTGGGGGTGCCCAGCTGTGTGATGGCATAGCCGGGGGGTGTGCACGCCTCGGCGAGCGCGCACATCTGGGCGAGAGCACATCTGGGCAAGGTGTGTCCCCGGGGTGACCGCGCACCCAGCGCACCCGCACCGGCGGGGCCACCCCGCACACGGGAGCTGCAGGTGCGGTTCACAGAGAGCGCATCTGGCGGGCGCTCCTCCGCGGCGCTCCCACGGCCGCGCCGAGCGATCCCGCGGCCCCGCAGAGCGCACGGTGGCGGGACGCCGCGCCCGCCGGGCCGGGCCGGGCTCGGGGAGGCTCCGTGCAGCGCCGCCGCAGCGCAGCGGAGCGGAGCGCCCGCACGGCCTGGCTGCCGCGCCGCTCCCCGGTGCGCGGTGCCCGCCCCACGTGTGCCGCCCGGCGCGGGGGCGACGGCGCCCGGTGGCGACCCGGCGGAACCGGCACCGACATCGGCATCACCGGCGCCGTGCCCGGCGGGCGCTTACCTTGCTCTTGACCTCGATGACGGGCTCGGCGGAGCGCGCGGGCGTGCGGTGGTGCTTGGCCATGGTGCGGGCCGGGCCGGGCCGCGGGGCCGCGCCGCCACCGCCGCTCCCGCGGCCACGGGGGATTTTCACCGGCCATGACGTCACCGGCGGGCCGGCCGGGCCCCGCCGCGCCATTGGCCGGGGCCGCGCGGGGGGCGTGGCCCGAGGGCTCCTGACAACGTCGCCGTGGTAACGGGGGCGGGAGCGGGCGGGCGGCAGGACCCCCGTCCCTGTCCCCAGCCCCGTCCTGTCCCCAGCCCCGTCCTGTCCCCAGCCCCGTCCCTGTCCCCAGCCACATCCTCGGCCCCATCCCCGACACCCCGGCCCCGCCCGGCCTGGGCACTGCTCCGCTTGCCAGCGGGACGACG
This sequence comes from Pseudopipra pipra, assembly GCF_036250125.1. Lineage (NCBI taxonomy): Eukaryota > Metazoa > Chordata > Aves > Passeriformes > Pipridae > Pseudopipra > Pseudopipra pipra. The sequence continues at coordinate 2,888,389 of NC_087562.1, read as the reverse complement.
CCGCGCTGGGAACCGCGCCGGTAATCCTAGGCGTCCCATCGCTATCAAGAACCTCATTAGCGGCAAAGTGAAGCCAACAGCATGTCCAGCACCCCCACTGCATCCCCACGAGTGTCACCGGTGGAAGCCTTGGCCCCGCCTGGGGATATCCAGGTGTTTCCCCACGCTGGTGGAGGGCCCTGCCTCTCCCACCGACCCAGCACTGCTGCTCCCTGTGCCACCGTTTTGGTGGCCTTTGGCAGAGGCACCTCTGGTAGCAGAGGACAGTTTCCAGCTGTGCCCTTCATTTCCCACCTGCTGGTTAAAGATGCCCTCCAGTTTTCCTCCCCTGTCTGGCAGGAGAGTTTTGTGCCGCCCTGGAGCAGCACAGGCCAGGGAAGGTTCACTGTTTTGGGGATGAGTTGCTCTACTGAGTGGTGGAACAGCCGAGTCAGAGGACGAGAAATGCTCGAGTTCACCGGGTGTGCGGCAAAGCCTCGCTGTGCCCATCCCAGCACCAGGCTGCCAGGACATGTAGCCAGAGCACATCTCAGTGCTGCTGGGCTGTGTCCACAGGTACCCTCAGGATGTGGCTCCAGCAGAACTGTCCCTGCTCAGGCACCGAAACATCCAGGGACAGGCAGGCAGCCCCTTCCCTGCAGACCCCACGGCGGAGCTGGAGCGCACTGAGAGCTGCTGGCACCGGGGCCACCAGCACTGATCCAGACCAAAGTCTTGTTCATGGGCTCCGAGGAATCTTGGAGCCAAAGGGGCCATGACAGAAGCACCATGAAATGTTTTTTAAAGCCAGACACCTAATGAGCACAGGACTTCCAACAGAATGAAATAATTGAACTGAGTCCAAAGAATCAGCCTGGCTTGTCTGGATCACACCCCCCTTTGACCCTCGCTCTATCCCAGCCCACAGAGCAACCTTTGGATGGCACAAAATTGCATCAGACCCCAGCTTTTAAACAGAGTAATTGTGCTGAGGTCAGAGAGATAATCCTGATTTACAACGGAGTTAATATTTACGCAGGCACTGGTGACAAAAGAAGCTTGCAGCTCTTCATCTCCAATTTTGGTAAATCAGGGTTAATTGTTCAGCAGGACCGTGGGGTGACGTGCTGGTCACACCTTCTGTTTTGTGGCATGGCTCCAAATCTGCTGCCACAGAGGGAGTTAAGCTAAGCAGACAGTATCAGGGCAGGCATTTGTTTTGCTTCAGTCCTAGGAGCTCTGAATCAGTCTCTGGAACTGGAGCATGTGGTACCAAATGTCCAGACGTGCCCACTGACTCCAAATCCACCAGTTCTTGGCTGCTCTGGGTGAGGGCAGTGAGGGCCTGACTCTCCAGGGGGCTTAGCACCCCCAGGCTTGGAGTGGGGCTGCAGAGGTTTAGCACTCAGGTAGGTGGTTCCTCCAGCCCCTGCTCCAAGCCAGGTCAGCACTGAGTTCAGGTAAGTTTGTCCAGCACATTCCTATGAATGGGCAGTTTTCCCAGCAATGGCTCGGGCAGGGGATGGGCAGTGGGCAGCTCAGGTGAGCTCTGCCCCTCCTGCCTGCGACAGGGGGGAGAAACACAGGAACCTGAGCTCGTGGCAGATTGGCTGTGGCTACAGTGGCTCACCTGGTCCATTGGCCAGCAACTGCACAGGGAGTCCCAGCAAAACACACACTCAGAGCCTGAGATCCTGGTTTTACTCTGACATCTCCACAGCCTTACCCTGTCCCTGCCATCCACAGGAGCCCTCTGGGCACTCCAAGCAAAGGCTACAACCAAGTGAGCAGAAAAGTCACCTTGATGCTATTGGGGGACATTGTCAAGGGTGGCCCTGGACACTGCGTTTGCCTTTCTTTCCCTCTTCCATTGCCATTAGGACCTGGGGGTCAGGATTCATAGCCTGTGCCAAAGGAGCAAGAGGAGCACAGAGAGGGCAGAGCAGGCAGGAGCACAGCCTCAGTGCTGCCTGTGGGATGTAACAGAGGAATGGGCTCCGATGGCGTTGTCCACCCTCACAAGGATGTGTCCTGGCAGCCGTGGAGGGTTCGTCGGACGAGACTCAGGCTCAGCTCATTTCTTTATGATTTTGCTTTGTCGGCGGCAGTGCCCCGTGGCTCAGCTCTTCCCCGGGATGATGATGCACCCCCGTGTCTTCTCTGGCTGCAAAACCCGGTGCTGGCTGCGGACTCATCCGTGCCTTCGGGCAACAGGTCTGGCTGCCAAGGAACAGTGAGCAGCTCCCGAAACACGCAGAGTAAATAAATACCTGGTGCCGAGAGATAAAACTGCTTCTTGCATCCCTACGGTTTGGTTTCAAAGGACCCGAAAACCCCCTCCTGGTGCACCGGGATCATTACCACTGTTTTTCCCGATGCTTGGTCGCATCTCAAAGGAAGATGGGCGCGAGGAGGACGACTCAGAAGCTCCTGGTCCACATTTTCACGTCTTTTTATTTTTTTTTTGTCAGTAAAAATTTCATGAATTATGAAAAATAATAAGTGCACACTCCTTTTGGCCCCGCGCAGAAGCGCGGCGTGTCCTGTCCCCGCAGAGTCAGCAGCAAACCCGCTGAGGCAGCTGCGCAGATCTGATAAAACAACCACGGGGTGAAAAAGGGGATGTTTCACCTGGACCAGGCAGGGTGCAGCACCTGCCAGGGCCCCACAGAGCTGTGCTGCCCCGACGGGCGGAGGGGAGAGGGAAGAGCGAAGCCAGGGAGTCCCTAAAAACAGTATTGCTGCTGGGGCTGACGTTGTGGAGGGCGGGAGGACAGTGGGCACAGAAGGGACAGCGGAGACAGCGGCACAGCCCCTGCATGGCCGCCAGCCCCTTACGGCCCGGGCGGGGCGGAGCACGGTCCCCATGGTGACGCTGTAGCCCCGCCCCTCGCCCGGCAGCGCCCAATCAGCGCCCCCGCCTCCTCGCGGCGAAGCACGCGGGGCCCCGTCCCATTGGCCCACGTGGAAGTCCCGGCCCCCTCGCCCGCCGCGTCGAATCAGGTGCAGCCACCGCGGCCCTGCGGCGGGGCGGGCCCCTATAAAAGCCTTCCCGGAGGGAAAGCGCTGCCGCCGCCCGTCCTGTCCCGTTCCCGTCATGGAGGAGCCGCTGGCGCTGCTCGTGCGGAGCCCCTCGGGGCGGCACGACGACCTGCGGCTCCGCGCCGCGCCCGCCTGGACCGTGCGCCGCCTCAAGACCGAGCTGCGCCAGCTCCTGCCCGACGCGCCGGTAAGTGCGACACCCCCCCTGCCCCGCCTTCCCCTTCCCGCAGCCCCGCCGGGCGGGGGTACCGGGTCCCCGCGGGACAGCGACGAGCCCCCGTGGGACTCCTGTGGGGCTCCTGGGGCTGTCACCTGTCCGCCCCCCCGTCCCAGGGTGTCCCGGTCCTGGCACCTGAACCCCCCCGCCCCGGGGTGTCCCGGTCCCGGTTGCATCAGCCTCGGGTTATTTTGGGACTCGGTCTGTGGCTCGGCCGCGGTTAATCATTAACCGCCCTCCCGGGACGGCGTGTCCTGCGGGTGTTTGGAGACGTCATCGCCGGCGGGAGGCACCGGGCTGTGCCGGTGAGCGCCGCGCCCACCGGGAGCAGCGAGCGCGGAGGCTACTCCGGCGGGGTTTGGAGGCTGTGCCCGCCGAGCGGGAGGCACAGCGGCGGGACGGGGCTTGTGCGGCTCTGCGGGGTTGAAATGCAGAAGTGTCGGTGCCCCCTGAGCCGCAGGACTCGAGGGCTGACACGTGAGAGCTGCTGGAGCAGCTGCGCCCCGTGACCCGCTGCTCCCACGGGAGGCGTCCCCGCAGGAGGGGCTGTGCTCTTCACGGGGTCAGAGAGGTTGGAAAAGACCTCCAAGATCGTCAAGTCCGACCTCTGGCCGAACACCACCGTGCCCGCTAACCCGTGTTGTGCAGTGCCATGTCTGCTCATTTTTTGAAGACTCCCAGGGACTGTGACTCTACCCCCTCCCTGGACAGCCCGTTCCATTGCTTAACCACTCCTTCAGTGAAGAAATATTTCGTAACATCCTGAGCCTGCTCTGGCGAGCGTCAGGCCGTTTCCCCCTGTCCTGGTGCTTGTTGCCTGGGAGAAGGTCTGACTGCCTCGTGCTTTTGCCCCACTCTCCAGGGAGTGAGGTGACTGCCCAGAAACGGGCTCTGGGACTGCTGTGCTGCAGGGGGACAGCTCCAGGTGGAGAGCTCCTGGGACTCATTGGATGGGCTGTAAGGGATTTACAGCTCTTGTGCTGATCAGATTGGAGGGAACTCCAAACCTGTTTCTGGGAAACACAAATGGTTTTGTCAGGATTGTAAAAGAGATGGCACGTAACCAAGTCCTTTGCCAAAGGGGCTTTATATCCTCCTGCTGGTTTAGACCTCACTCAAGTAATTTAGACGTCACTCAAGTAATGTCACACTTGGGCGTTCAGTTGTGCACATCTAAATTCAGCTAAAGTGAACAATTCCCTCTGCCCCTTAATGTGTGGGGTGCTCCCAGCTCCATGCCTCTTGTCTGGCTGTAAGTTGTGTCAGTAGTTCTTGTGTGTGCTTGGCAGAGAAGTCATCCTACTCTTTGTTTTCTTTCTTCAAAGCCTGAAGAGGACCAAAAGCTGATTTATTCTGGGAAGCTGCTGCTTGATCATCACTGTCTGAGAGAACTGCTGCCAAAGGTATAAAAAATATCTTTTGCCATGTGCTGAAATATATCAAGAGAAGTGATTTTTTTTTTTTTTAACATGTTTTCCCTTACATTTTTAGCATGAGGAATTGCATGCTCTTCATTTGGTGTACAAATTCAAGACTCCTGCAAATGTGCAAGAAACCAAATCAGAGGTACTTAAGCTAAATTAACAAGCTGCTCTGAATCTTGGGGTTCTAACTAAAAACGAGAAGTCTTGAATGGCCATTTTAAAGTTCCTGGTACTGCAGGTTTTCCCTGTTAATGTAGCAGCAGTATTAGTTTGTGATACTTTGTTTAGGAATGTGAGAATGTATTTGGATTAAGCTGAGTAAAAAAAATTGACTCTACAATTCATCAGTAAAGATTCTCATGACGTCTGTTAAGAAATATGAGAACTATCATCTAGTTGTAACACGCTGCTCAGGGGAGAAATGCTTTCTGGTAAATTCATTTTTAGTAAATAGAATATGATTTGTCATGTTCCAGGCTCTCTTAGACTGAGCTTGTGGGCAGAACACACAGAAGTTGGGGAAGTGGTTCTGATCTGTATGAGGAAGAAAGAAAGCTGAGAGCTCGGACACTTTAACTGCTCTCATTAATGACTCATCTTTGGCTTCCTCTCTACAGGCTGAACCTTAGAGCTTGAACTTAGTACTTACTGTTTTCAAGTGCAAATGGCCAAACCCAGTCCTTACTTTGAAGTGGGTGGGCAAATGTTTCTAGAGGTGTGTTGCTGTTGCCCATTATAGGCAATTTGAGCTCACCCTACCTGTGCCTGGTGGTTGCTAGAGGTGAGCCAACTTTGGCTGGATATTATACAGATTTATCACCACAGAACAGCTCTTGAACTCTGTGTACAGCAGGTGGTGCATGCAAGTACAAACTTGCCATAATAAAAAGCCAAACTGCCTTGTGTGCAGTTTCCTCTGTTCCCTCTGATTACATTTTTATAACCAGATGGGCAGTGAATGTGTGCATGAGAAGTAATAAATACAGTGTAGATCTGGTGAAAGGGAAGAGTAACATCAAGTCAATTTTGTATCCCAGTCATTTTTTTTTTTTAAGGAACTTTAAGGTATTGTTGGAGGTGCTTGTGGCATGGTGCCCAAAACCAGTGTCAGCGCTGAGTGGTGCCGTGCAGGACTAAGTGTGTGAGCTGGGTTAGCAGTGTTAAAAAAAGAACATATTCTGGGTGATGTAACCTTTTTGCATAAGGTGTGTGTGGTGTCCTGAGTGAACCTCACTGGCTGCACTGTTCTCTCTAGGTTAAAGCTGATCAGCCCAAGTCGTCACCAGAAGCCAGTCAGGAACCATCTGTATCTTCCTCAAATGGTGGAAGATTGAATTGCTCTTCAGGTGGCCAGTCTTCAGCAGAAGCCAGTAATGGGTAAGTACATTTTTATGTACATAAGTAAGATTTAAAATGTGTTTGTGTTTGGATACCAGCTCCTTATGCCACACATACTGTCTTACGTTCACAGAACATGGGCCAAATATGAGGCTATATATAAAAGCTTTAGAGGATATAGAATAATTGGGGTTGGAAGGGACCTTTAAAGGCAAACCTCATGTCATGAGGGGCACCTTCAACTAGATCAGAGCCCTGTCCAACCTGGCCTTGAACACACCCGGGGATGTGGCATCTAAAGGAAAATGCACTGCTCTGTTAGTTGAAAATCTTCCTTTTATTCACATGGGTAAAGATGCGTCTCTAATATTCTAGAAGAAAGAATCAGTTTTCCATCTCAATGCACAGAATGACAGAACCTGTTTACATTGTTCTGTAATAAATTACTCTTGCTGTTTGTCCAGTGTTTGCTAATGAATGTGTTCAAATTTTGACCAAGGCTGGAAACGACTCGGCATCCCTTCCAGAGTGTGGCTCCTGGCTTCTCTGCTTACACAACCTACAGCATGCTGCAGATGTCGTGGTTCCAGCAGATCTATGCAAGGCAGTACTACATGCAATAGTAAGTGTTCTGTCCCAAGCTACCAGTAGGAAGTAGAAACCGTAATATAAGAAGTTGAGAGCTCCTGGCAGTTCTTCCTCTTCTGATGGTGTTTGGAGACTCTTTTTCATTGGAACTCGTGGTGAATGTTGAGGGAATGCACCTCTAACTGCCATGTGGTCTCTGTTGTTGTTCAGGCCACTGATTCTGAGTCTCGCCCCCTGCAGATCTCTGACTCTGATCAGGAGGACAGGAGTCTCCAGAGAAAATGTAATCCTGCTGATGAACCTTAGCTCTTTTTTTGACTGTTCAAAGTAGCACGCAGCTGCTTTGACTGGAGATTGGTGACAGAGGTCAAGCTGAGACTGGCAGAAGGCTTTTAGGCAGATTGCTCTAAATTTTTTTGTGAAGTATTGATGTTATTCATGTATGGAAGTGTGCCTGGTTTGACTGGCTGAGGTCACTATACAGCTCTAATGGGTAGAACTAAAACTTTTTAACCCTCCTGTAGCCTTTAAACTTGATGCTTTCTGCTTGCATGGGATGACTCTTCTTAAAGACAGACAGATTTTTCAGTGCCTGTGTTAAGTGTGAAAAGATTTGACTAAGCCTCGTTCTGTCCTCTGCTCTCTGGTTCCAGCTTGGCTTCTACTGCTGCATCTGGTGACCCATCCCATGCACAGCGTTCTCAGGAGATACCAGTGGCACCAGTGACACCTCCAGCTCCTCTCCCAGACCCTTTTCCTGCACAGAACCAGCCTGGGAACCAGAATGCTGCTGCCCAGGTTAATGCAGTGGCCAACCAGAACCTGCGGATGAATGCCCAAGGGGGTCCCCTCGTGGAGGAAGAGGAGGAGGGTGGCAATCGGGACTGGCTGGACTGGCTCTACTCAGCAACACTGTTATATGTTTTTGTCAACATGGTCTATTTCTACTCCAGTATCAGCAGACTCCTCCTGGTTATGGGCGGCACCTTTCTGATGTATCTGTAAGTGTATGGGATGAATATTTACTATTCAGAAGTGTTCCACTGAAGTACTGAGCTCAGTGCTGCACTCAGCTTCCTCACCACTTGTACGTGGAAAGGGCCAACCACTCCTCTGTCGTGGTATAACTCAGTATTTAGCAAAAATATAAGTGTGCCTATGCCTGGATTAAATGAAGAATGTGGCTGATAGCAGGTGATCTCCCTGGGGTTTTGTACTGATGCTTCTGGGGTGGCTGGCTTTCTATTTTAGAGAAACTACTTAAAACCAAAGTAGCTCCCAGTATAAAGCCCCAGCAACTTGGCAGTGTAGAACAGACAGACCTGTAGGTTCAGTGTAGAAAATGACAGTTGTTTGTTGGGAAAAAAGTCATTGAAGTCTGGGAAGAGGGTCTCACACCTGCTGTTTCAGTCATGCACTGATGTGGGTTTTTCTGTTGTGTGTTGCCTCTCTGGAGAGCAGATCAGACTGAACTGAATGCAGTGTCCTGAAATGCCTTTGAACCTCTCTGTGGGGGGAAAAACCCCACAATAATGAGTGGGCCCTCAGCTGCCATGCTTGGGATGTCTTGTCTGAGAAAGATAATCTGTCCTCTAAAATTCTCTAATCACCAGTAAAGCAAGTGGTGTAGGCCTCTGAATTCCTGTTGGTAGGTGCAGGAGTTAAAACTGGAGCAGGTCTTCCAACATCTATGCAGACTTGGAGAGTGAAGGTCAATTGTTTCATTAAGTCTCTAAATTTTACTGTTGATATTTCTGAGGTGTAACTTGGAACAGCTTATCTTGTGGGTTACAAGGTGCAGGTGCTGTAGGGACACAGACCTTCTAACGAGGTCTGTACTTTTTGTGAGGTAGTGCTGGTTTTCTATATTCTTTGTCATGCCCTTTTTTTTGGGTGAGTACAGAGAAGTTACCCAGGGTTGTACAAACATGGTAATCAAGCAGGCTCTTTGTACCTCCAGCAGAATGCTGGGTGCAAATCTGGATGTAGTGCTGCTTGCTTGGAATGGGAGCAGATGCTCCCCTTCCCCTCCAACCCCATGTTTTGCTGCAAACTGGAGGCTTTGAAAGTACTAAAATGGGTCAGGGCTGAAAGACCTTAATATGCTGAACTTGTTGTCAGCAGCTGTGAGTAGTCAGATGTGGAGCTGTTGGTGTAACAGGAGGGAGTAATGTTGAAACAACGTTAATTAAAATCTGTTGCCTTCCCCAGGCACCACGCTGGATGGTTCCCATTTAGGCGAAGACCAGTTCAGCCCTTCCCAGGCAATGTTCCTCCTCAAGCTGCTCCAAACCAGGACCAGAACAATAACTTAGAGGTATTGTCTTGCTGTATTTTTAAACCATAGCAATGAAACCCTGTCAGGTTTCACTTTTGGTTTATTTATTATGTGTAGCAAAAGCTTCCCTCTAAACTTTTATAAGCAACTGTCTTCCATGGGGGAATAATTTGCAACTGAGTCCTCCACTGGTGTAGTATATTCATTCCTTTGTTCTACAAAATACTTCAGACTGAATGTTATCTTTTAGTTGCTTCTGTCCTTCAGGAAGTTGTAATGGAGAGTGGTCTGTCACAGTCTGTAACTGAGGACAGGGTTCAGACTACACCTCTGTAGGATTTGGGTCTGCAAACAGTTTGTGAGTCTTGCATTTCGAGCTGACACTTCTGGTTGATGTCAGTGAAAGTTAGTTGGCTGTAAATACATAATTCACCTGATCTGGTGCTGCATGTCTGTCCTAGACAGTGTTTTTGGACACACAATGAGGGTTAACCAGTGTGCATCTTGGTTTTTTGACATTCAGACAGTGACACTTGGGCAACAAAACCTGCTGTTTGATCCCTGATTCTTGTAACGCGTTTCTGAAACTCTCATTTACCAAATATCCTTTACTTTGGCAGGGAGGAAATGCAGGCAGAGCAGATGCATCCGAGGCACCTCCCGATGAGGGACAGGCTTTACAAGAACTGCAGCAGACTAATCCTTCACTTATGAGCACAGCATGGGTGTTTTTCAAGACATTCTTTGCATCCCTCCTTCCAGAAGGGCCTGGAGTGACCCAGAACTGATTTGTCACCGATGTGCTTGTCTTGAAACTGCAGTGGGCACCTGAGACAATCCGATACCAACTCCAAACCAGACGTGGAAGGCACTTCCTCTGGCTTTCACTGGCCAAGCAAATAAAGCTGCAAAGAAGCCTTACGTCGTTACAGCCTAGAGACTAAAATGCTTGTCCTCATTCCAAAGAACTTTGTTCCACAGCATTTGTTAGGTACCTGTGTAGAGGCTTGGCGTTGTGAACTTGTGCACTAAATGCACAGGCTGGGTGTGCAAAAATGTTAGAGAAGCAAATTGCTTCTTCTGTGCAACGTGATTCCTGTTGGAATGTTTCAAATGCTATTTTAATTACACTGAGTGTAGGATCTCAAAAAAAAAAAAATTTTTTTGCTAGATATGCATTAGAGGATTTTTAGGGAAAATCCATTGTTAAATTGCTTCGACCGTATTTTTAATTTTCTTTGTAAATATTTTCCTATGAAGGATGTGTTGTGCAATCTCCTTGTTGGACAAAGTGGAGGGGACTGTAAGACAGTGACCTGGATAAGCAATTACCTCAGTGGAGCTGCAGACTAAATGTCACGTTGCCAAATTCAAATAGTTTAAACTCAAGGTTTAATTCTCCTCCCTCCCCCCCTCCGCCCCCACCGCCAAATAATGGGAGAAGAGCGTGTTCAGGTCTGTGTAGCAAAACATTGTGCAAGGTGTAAACTTCACTCCTTTTGGATGCAAAGTTGAAGCAGTCTAATACCTCTATTCAACTTTGCATCCTCATTCCACTGTGTCTCTCCTGTATTATTTCATTGTGTCCCCTTTCATTTCTGATATGGTTAAGGGCTATGATTCCAATAAAATTTGCAGGCATTTATATCCATGTTTGTATACACCCTACAGCAACTGGAAGACTACCTGTGCAAAGCACAGGATGTGCTCTTGCCTTGTTTTGTCATGAAAAATGATGAGTTGGGATATGAGGGGCAAAGATGCTTGCAGAGCCTTAAACTCAGTTCCTTGCCTGTGTTCTCCAGCAGCCTTTAGCAGTGCCTTGGGTAGCTTGTGTTTGCTCACTGACAGTGGCTGACACGAATGGCCACGGGCAGGAAATTCCACAGGTATTTGGAAATTTTGACCTCTTGAGCTCTGTATGTGACTGCTGGTGAAGTTGCAACACACTTGTCTTGGCCCAGGGTTTTAACTTGGCTTGAAATGTGCTGTCCAGGAACAGCTGCCACTCATGGAACTTGGAATGCTTCTCCTCAGTGTTGCCTGCACTTGGCAGGGCAGTTTGTTTAGGAGTGTCTCATCAGGGCTGACATGCATGAGTTGGTACAAGCAGTTGTAACTGCTCGATCTTGCCACTTCAGGCTGATGTTAGACATGGTTTGTTGGTGTTTCCTATGGTAGGGAGCTTAATCCTAGTGGTGTTTTTGCTTTGAGCAATTCCTTTTCCAGCTCTATTACTGAGTTGATTTCCTGCCACATCTTCAGTTTGCTGGAGACTTGGAAGATGGGTAGGACAGTGGTAAAATACTCTTTAAATATTTAGAATTAAGTAATTTGAGATGAGGTGAGTTTTGTTAATTCAGGTATATCCTGCATAAGCCTTTGAGGATGTTCTTGGAGGCGATGCCCCCTCTTTCTTGCCTTGCTGGTGCTCTGACTGTTCAGATGCCACTCTGGGAGTTGCAGTTGCTGAACAAAGGCATCCCCAGAGTTGTGTGCCCTCAGACTGTGTCCCTGTGCCCTTTGGTAGGCACAGGGTGGGTTCCAGGTGCCAGCTCTCACTGCAGCTGCATCCTGAGCCACTGCACTGGGGGAATCCCACAAGTGTTTTGTGGATGATGGAGTTTTGGTTTTGGGGTTTTTTTCCATTCGGTGTAGCAAACAATCACTCAGGTGTCTTGGCAAAGTGCCCACATCAACTGAGCTGTGCCTGTGCCCAATATTGGCAGGAGAGGGGATTTCCTGGCAGCCAGGAATAAACTGGGTATGGTTTAGGCAGCAAGCACATAGTGCTGGATTACTTGCAAAATCTCTAATCTGACAGCAAAACATCTGTTGTTGTCCTGAGGCTTTTGCTGCTCCCACGAGCAGGCAGATTGGTTTAAAATTAGTTGGAAAACTAGTGATGTGTAGCTAATGCCACTGGAGGGGTGCAGTGAGGCTCCTGGGCCTCTGAGTGTTTCCTTAATGGCTCAGTGAAAGGCATGACCTCTGCCACTGGGTGGAGGGAAGCTGTGAGTGCAGCAGAGGACACATAATGTGGAAGTAAATGCTGTATAATCCTGCAGAGGCAGCTGCCAGCGGTGCACCCGGGCAGGAGCACCAGGATGTGAGAGAGCAGTGCCTGGCTGAGGGCTCTGAACACGTTACTGAGCCAGCCAGCCTGGTGTTACATGGAGCTGGGAGTCCGAGGTGGCCCTAACCCCTGCCACTAATCCCCGACCAGTGGAGGCCTCTGCTTTGCCTGAGACAGGCTGGGAGCAAGCAGGGATGGCTGAGGTGTGGAAGGAACTGTGTCAGCTCAGCCTGGAGGGATGGCAATGCAAACAGTGAGGTATGTAAGGAGGGATGGCAAGGAAGGGGATAAAGCCTGCAATGCCAGCTGTGGGTGACAGCACGAGCCTGAAGGGGAGGGAATCCAGGTCAGACACCAGAAAAAAATGAGCCTTGAATCTTCCAGAACAAAGCTACTGAAAGAGCATAGGAATTCCAGAGAGGTTTTCTGGGAGTAACTTCTGTGCCCTGTGCCGGGATGGAATCTGCAGAGAACAGAAGGGGCCTTGAGGCTGTGGGTTTAGGAGGTTGGGTTTGTCTTGGCTCACACTTCAAGCTGTGTTGTTCTGCTGCTGGTTTAGCTCCTCTGCACACTCGTGAGCACAGCTACACAGAGGTGTGCTAGAACAGCTCTGCTGCAGAGCTGTACCTGGTCAGGTCAGGTGCAATGCTGTGCAACCTGAGGCTTTTTGTGTGGGAGGCGGGTTGTGCAGCAGTGACAGTCCACAGGGTGGCAAAGTGAGCAGCGGGATAAAGCCAATCCCTCTGCTGTCGTGTGTCCTGATACGCTCTGGCAGCTTGTTCAGGTTGAGAGCAGTTCTCTGTCCTTGCTGAAAAACAAGTCGGGGGAGAAATGAAGTCTGTTTTTCTCAGGCATTTTTCTTGTTGCAGAAACTCCCAACAGGCTGCTTACTTGGGAAACCACTGAAGTCCTGTTTGTCACCATGGGTATGCTCCTGTCCTCTACTTGTGGAACATAAATCTCATGAGAAGGAGGTTGCTGCTGAGCAGATAAGCTGTGGATGGTGGGGTGTGGGTGTATGACTTCCCCTCTTCTCTGAAGAGCTGTTTCACTTGTGCACGTGCTTGTTCCTGTTCTCAGCAGCCAGGGACATCCCAACAGCTGTGCACTTGCCCAGCTGAGTGTTACAACCTCCCTCTGGTCTTTGCCCTGTGATCCATCTCTGGCTGTGAGGCTGGTGGGATTTGCAAAGCTGTGCATCCAAAGGGTCTCTCTCCTCCAAGGCCATCCCAGCGCTGTTCCCCCATTGCATCACCAAACACGCCAGCTGCATCTTCATCACCTCACCTCAGCCCCTCTGCTTCATGAGAATAGCCCTTGAAATGTTTGCTAGTATTTAACATGGTCTGAATATCAAAAGGAATGATATCATAGAGGTGACCCAGTGCTGTTGTACAGCCTGGTCCCAAACCTGCAGTGAGGGGCTTGGGGTCAGTTCATACTCAGCTGCCTGCCTGGGAGGGTCGGGCAAATCCTGGGAAATGCTGCTTCTGGGCCCATGTCTTGTGCCTGCTCAAGTGGCCTGTGCTGCTAAAGAACCATCCCAATTTCTTATATTAGCACTGAAAGTTGTATTTGCTGATCTTTATGTGGATTTGGCAGTGCAGGATCAGTGCTGCAGAAACAATTCCACTCGACATCACAAGTCTGTATTCAAATGTTGGCAGAGCTTTAACTGGTTTAAAAAAAAATAATCTTGGTTTAATATGTTATTTGTCTGCATTTTGTAAGCCTCTAGGACAGATGGGAACAGTGGTCTTGGGCTGACCCTCCTGCCAGCCCTGGGCTGAGCTGCTGTGTGAGTCCTGGCAGTGGTGCTGGAGCCCATCCTGCTGACAGAGCAACGTGGGGACAGGGTACCTGGAAGGCTCTCTCAGGAAGCAGCTGCAGGGTAGCACCAAATGTTTGGGTCACAAACAATGCAGCACAAAGATTAATGGCACTGTGATGTACCTCTGCCCTGGACAGCATGGGGAAAAACAACCTCAGTTGTAGGACAGTCCCCAGCAAGGTGGTGAGTACATGTGTGCATGCACAGCCTTCAGATACATCCTTACACAGCAAATATTTATCAAAACATCTTCCAGCATCCCCTTTGGACGTACTGCACAGCAGCTTGGGTGTTTACCCTTTCTTTGGTGTTTAAAGCCTGTCCTGTCTCCTGCTAGCCAAAATTAACCTTTCTTTAGGCTTGTAAATCTGACCTGACTCCTCCTAGTCTGACCTTTCACTGGGAGGAGGGTGGGCTGTGGAGTCCCTGCTGCCTTGGCCTTTGCTTGGTTACTCCAGGACAAGGATGCTCACAGCATCTCTGTGTTCCACATGCTTTTGCTATTGTAGGCAGAACGTCTCCAGCCTTCCTGTTCCCACTGGAGGTCAATGCCCGGCAGTTCCCTGTCCTCCTTTTCTCTCAGCTCTGGTTGTCTGTTGACAGCAGACTCTGCAGCAGTGATGGGGTGGGGGAGCTGGCCTGTGAGGGGGCTGTAAATGCACTGGATCTACCATTTGGGTCTGGAGTCTTGGGCTTTCTGCCTTCGCCTACCCTGAGACACTGGTGACAAATACCCCTGTATCGAAACGCCCATTTTACCTTTCTTCCATGCTGGTATGAATTGCTGCCCTGGGCAGAGAGCTGGCTGTGGCCTCCTGGGTCCTGCTCTACTTTCCCTTACAGTGACCAACACCAGCCTCAATGGGGCTGCTTCCCTGCTGCAGTGTCTCCTCTGGATCTGCTCCAGTAAAACTTTAACTGTGTGCAACACTCCTGAGTTTGTGCCCTACAATAAATGGGATTGTGTCTTTTCTCTACTGAAAGCTTTGCTGAGGGTGCAGGCACATGTGCTCATGTGATACCCAGCACAGCAGCATCTCTGTCAGTTTGTCATAGAATCCCAAAATGGTTTGGATTGGAAGGAACCTTAAATCTCATCTTGTTCTAACCCTCTTCTGTGGGCAGGGTCACCTTCCACTAGACCAGGTTGCTCCAAGCAACCATCCAGCCTGGCCTGGATCACTTCCAGGGGTGGGGCATCCACAGCTTGTCTAGGTCAGTGAAGTCACTGACACAGCCAACCTGTGCCAGTGCCTCATCACCCTCTGAGTAAAGAATTTATTCCTAACACCTAATTTAAATCTCTTTTAGTTTAAAAACGTTCCCCCTTGCCCTATCATTATCTGCCGGTATAAAAAGTAGCTCTCCCTCTTTTTGATACTGGAAGGGGCTCTAAGGTCTCCCCAGAGCCTTCTCTTCTCCAAGCTGAACAACCCCAGCTCCCTCAGCCTGTCAAATGATGGTTTAAGTGTTAATTTTAGTGCCTCACCTACCTCTGTGTTTGCACTGCAGCACCTGAGGAACTCCCTCCTACTGTGTCTGCAGGATTCCCTCTATCCCAGGTGTCGGCCACTGTGCTCACATCCCTTGAACTCTGAGCTGCTGGGGAGGGCTGAGCACGTCAGAGCTGTGAGCTGAAGGACAGAAAATAGAGCTGGTACATCGTTAAAGCCCCTTGAATTCAAATCCCTTTCTAACATGCCTGTGCCCTTTGCAGCTTCCTTCTGGAAAGTTGCTGTGGTGGTTGAGATGATGGCACTGGGCTGCCATGTGGGCTCTCCACTGCTCAGACACCCTCTGTCTGTATGTTGTGCTTCCAATGATTTACCTGTTCGCTCACAACGCAGGGTGGGCTCTCGGCGGGCAGCCTGTCCTTGGCCACTGCGCTGCTCCCTGCAGAAGCCCGGAGGAAGCCTGCAGATGCTCGGCTTCCCTCGGCAGGTCAGTGACCGTGAGTGCCTCCCGCAGGGTACCCGAGGCCGTTCACCTTCTCAACTCAGGAAGAAAACAGCAGGGCAGGGTGGGGGCTGCCGGACAGCAGGGTCCCCAGAGGAAACGTGCTTGCCTGGTGCAGGGAGGATAGGATGAGGCATCTGCCAGGGAGAGCAGGGAGGCTGGCACCTCGTCTTGCTCGGGGGGTTGACAAGTTCTCACCTGTCCTTCTCCATCAGTCTTTGCTGGCAATATGGTTCATGGGAGCTGCTGCAAGCCTCCTTGCTGAAATAACGAAATAACCCTGCTCTGTTTTGTCCTGGAGCTCGTTTTGGGAATGGGATGGGCCCCAGCACCATAACAGAGGTGCAGAGGTGGACAGTGGCATGCAGGCCAGGTGTGCACAAGGAGTGGGTGTGAACTTGGGTCTCTGAAGTCCCCAAATAGCAGCTGAGAGTCTGGATACATAAAAAGCTCCAGCTTAGTGGGTTCTTCCCCACAGGGAAGGTGGCAAACCAAAGATCATCCACAAATCCAGCCAAGAGGCAGAAAGCACCACAGCGCTCTGGTCATGGAGTTTTCCAGGGATGTGGGAGATGTGGGTTCACCCAGTGGCAGCAGGAAGCACCCCCTTCCTAGAAACATGCCTCCATTTCCCCACAATGTGTCTAAAACCAGTGGAAGGGAGAGCAGTTATTGTTGTAGGTACATTTTGAACAGGGCTTTGCTGGGGAATTACTGCAGGAATGCAAAATATGGAATATTTCTGCATGAAGAGAAAATGATGAACTGGCTGGAGGCTGTGTGTGAGGTTGCTCCCTTGACTTTATCCTCTTCCACTCTCCATCCCCCTCCAGCTTTCTCCACCCGCCTCGGTGCATCCATGTCCTGAGTTAGAGCAATCTTGGCAGGGGCTCAAAGCCCTGCAGCCCCAAGTGCCTGCTGAGGGAGGAAGGCAGCCTGCAACTTGAAGAGTCTTAAGGAAGCTATAGGAACATTAGGAAATGTGTGATGGGTTTTGATAAGTGGAGGAAGCAGGTCATGTCCTGTGGGCATGTCGAGCGGGCTCTGCTGGAGGTATGAAAGCCGCCTTTACCACGGCCAGGAATCAGTCGGTCTCATCAGCGCTCTCCACTCTGGCTGAAGATGAGCTGGGCTGGCAGGACGATACTGGGGATCTTCAGGATCTTGCTGGTGCTTGTCCATGCGTCAGCAGCCTGTGACTTCGGGCCCTTCCCTTACAGAGCCACCGGGGTCGTCTGCAGGATGACCAAGCCCGCGGCATTGCTGTGTAAGTGCCTGCTCTGTGGGGCTGTGTTTGCTCCATCTCTGCCAGAAGTCAGGGACAGATCAGCCAAGTGAGGGGGTTTCTTGCTTCCCCAGGTCTTGTGTAAATAGTTTATCTGGTAAGATGTATTAATACCTGCCTGGGAGCACAGGTTAAAGCATGGGCACCTGAACTGAACAGGCACAGCTTCTCAAAGGAGCTTGAAAAGGGTCCCCAGCCCCTGTCAGCCCAATGTTTTAGTACTGTCCTTTGCTGAGGGCTGGTATGATGGAAAAGCTAGAGAAAATGTGTGTTTGATTTCTCTCTTTGTTGCAATCTCATTTCTTGGGGTCAGTGTGCAGAAGGGGGTGAAGCAGGTTCTCTGCTGCTGTGGGTTTATTTGCAAGGATGTGGGGGAAGAATAATTAGTTCTTCTGTGAAGAGTGGGAACAGCTCTGACCCATCCTCTCTGACAGGGGTACATGCAGAGAAGGATGCTGGGCCAGACTAAGAGAGTGTATTTCTGGAAGGAAAAAAATCCTATAGAAGCACATGCCTGAGGCTGGAATGGACTGGATAACATTAGGAAAATGGGTATGGAAACTTGAGTATCAGAAGTTTTCCTTTGGAGACCCAAGAGCTGACTGCAATACAAGCAAGCAGCAACAGAGGAAAGCACTGGGGTAAAGGCAATGGCTTGTGTGGTGTAAGGATGAGCACAGGCTCGACCTTTCAAAAATCTGCTCCTAAGGTGTGTGAAAACTGGGCATGATTCCCTGGAAACAGGCCTGCTGGTGACTGTTGAACCACACACACTATTGTCCCTTGCTGCCATCAGCTGCTAAAGTTAAGGATTTTTTATTTTACTCTGAAACTACTTCTAGTGCCTCCTTAATCTAAGGGAAGTGCCTTGGATAAAACCCCTCTGTAGTGCTCTAATCCAGGGTGCGGATCCGACTTTGCGGCCGGGACAGGTTGCAGTTTGGGATCTTTGCCCTTTTCTTCCACCAACAGTGAACCAGGAAACAGCACAGGTCATCCAAGCAGCCTTCAGAAGTGCCAAATTCCCAAATATCACCGGGGAAAGGTCCGTGCGTCTCCTGGGCAAGGTGGCTTATGAGCTGACCAAGTGAGTATCTCCGTGTCTCTGTGCCGGGGGGATGTGGGCTGAGGGAGGGGAGCAGAAACTGGCCTCGGAGGGAGCTTTGATCCAGCAGTTCCTGGCAGCACGTAGAGCACACCTCTGTCAACAGGGATGAGGAACAATGTCCCTGCAGGCTGGGGCACCTTGGGCCACTGACAATAGATGGTGCCCAAGGCACATCGAGTAGCAGAGGGGACACATCCGGGGCTGCCAGAGCCACTCCTGTCAGCAGGATGTCACTTGGCTGTGCTTTGTGACAAACCAGGCTGGGTGTCGCTGTGTTACTCACTTTTATTTGGGGGCAACAAATGTAGAGGTACCTTAGCAGGACAGATTTCCTGCCATGACCATGGTCACACAGAGCACTGCAGGAAAACAGGGTTGTGTTGCTCCGTGTTTCCTGATTAAAGCATTCCCCCACCTCCAAACATCACCAGGGAGCTGCAGTGCACCGAGGCTGAGCAAAAGCACCACTCTCCTTGTGCCTGGCCCCTGGGATTTGCAAAAGCTCCTGAGTCTGGCACTGGCACAGGTCCCTTAGAGCCCCCACGTCCTCGGGAGCAAACCTGCCTCGCCCAGCCACAGAAAACAGCCCTGGTTTGCAGGCAAACTGTGTTTCCGTTGTTTCCAGCATCCAGGTCAATGACTTGTCCATAGAGAAGAGTGACGTGGAACTTAAGGAAAATAATGCCATTTATCTTGCCATTAAAAACGTGACGGCCTCCTTCAAAGGGACCCTGACCTACGGCTACGCAGGGGCCTGGTTGTAAGTACCCAGGGCTGGCTGCTGCTGAGCACCACAGCCCCAGCTCCTGCTGCTGCCCACGGGCACTGGCCCATGACACAAGTAGGTGTGGAGGGGCTGCACCCCTCGGGCTCTCTGGCAATGCCAGCATTGCTCACTGCCTAAGTGAGACAGAATTTTATGTACTAGCAGTGCTGCTTAGCCCTGTCAGTGCTCTGCCCATGTGGCTTTCTGTCTTTCTGTCCTCACTGTGCCTGAGGAGGCAAGATGGCCAAAGCTTATGAGCTGACTTCTTCCCTTCCCTCCTTGCTCTATAAAGAGTGGATAAAAAAGGGGTTTAATGGTCCAAAGTGCCTCTGAGAGAGCAGTTTGCAATCATTTACAGCCAGAGTAGAGTATCTTATATAAGCTGCAGCATGTCCTTGCAGTGCAAGGACTGATGTGAGTGGTGTTTATAAAACTCACCCTGTGGCTGTCGTGTGGTCAGGGAGAAGCTGCTCCCAGCATGGTTTGCTAAATGTCCTCTCTCCTTGCCATTACAGTTTGAGGCTTTTTCACTCAGTTGATTTTGAAATCGAGTCCTCCATTGACCTCCAGCTGGACATTAAACTGAGTAAGTGACAGCTGGGGATCACTGCCCGTGAGTGTGCGTGGTGGGTAGCAACCCTGAGCTGGCTCTCCCCCACCTCTGGGGATTGGATGGCATAGGGAGGCTGGGAGTGGGTCTCTGAACCCTGTGCACACAGGATGGGAGACAACCTGGCCCTCAAAGACCTCATAGTTTTAACGGCTCAAGAGGAGGAAGCTGGTATAAATCCCTTCAGTCCTCTCATCTCAGTAGCAAATTAGCTATTTTTTTTCCTCTTTTTCTTCCATCCCATGCAGCGTGCCAGGAGGACAAAATGGTTGCTGATGCCTCAGACTGCTACCTGACTTTCCACAAACTCACCTTACACCTCCAAGGAGATAAAGAGTGAGTCAGTCCCACTTCAAAATCGAGCTTTATTGCCCCACTGCTGGTCCCCAAATCTCACCCACCACAGGGAGCAATGCTGGTCCTTGACTGTGCTCCCTGTCTTACACAGGCCAGGCTGGCTGAAACAGCTCTTCACGGATTTCATCTCCTTCACTCTGAAGCTTGTTCTCAAGAGGGAGGTAAGGACAGAGGAAGGCTCTCTGTAGCTTTGTAAGCTACACACTTCTCTGCTCACATGTGCCCATGAGACAGTAGCAGTGTAACGTTAGTGCTTGTGAAAAATAAGACTAATAAATTGAATCCACAAAAAAAAAAGGCAGCTTGGACAAAGTGAGAGGTGTTGCTGGCATTGGTGCTGCTGGACTCTGACCAACAGCCCCCAGATCTCACTGAGAGGCCCAGCTCTGCTCTACAATTCAAAATCTTACCCCATGCCTTCAGTTTTTTTCCTCTTTTCCTCTTGTAGGTGTGCAAGGAAATAAATTCTCTTGCTCGGATGCTGGCAAATTTTGTACTTGATTTAGCAGGTAAATATCCTTGTTTTTTCTTTTTTAAGTGCAACTTTTGACATTTGAGCTCCAGCAGGGCAGTAGCTACATCCACCAAAAACATCCTTCAAAAATGTTTGAGATCCCAAGCCCTCCTTCAGTACACACTGACCAGCTGTGCAGGATAGCTGCAGGACTGATGCTAGCTAGCTAGAACAGGAGCACGCACTGGAATATTGGGCCTGAGATACTACAGCACTTGGATCTGCCTGCTGAAGATTTTCCCAGTCCCAAATATCAGGGAAAAGCAGTGGAATGTAAAACTTGAGAGTATTTATCCCTATTTCCCAGTGTTGCAATTCTGTCAGTGAGCTGTAGCAGGATCAGCACTAGCACCCGAAAGAGTGGGAACCCCTGTCCTTTTACAACTTGTGTCCTTTTACAACTCCCAGTCACCTTCTGCACCGAGTCCTAAAAGAGACTGTTGCAAGCTCTGCACGAGGTTGTATTTTTGGTGCAAGGTTTTTGTGTTTCCTTCCTGCAGCGAATTTTGTCCGGGACAAGGATATCATCGTTGATCTCTCCCTCGCAGCAGACTCCCTGATACAAACGGGTTACGTAGAATCACGTCACAAGGTAAAGTAACCCAGGCTGCTCAAAGACCAGTGTTTTCTGGTGCTGGGGTGTGCTGGAGGGCTGGGAGGGGCTGGTCCCTTGCTGCCACGCCGAGGTGCTGCAGCGGGGGGCTGATGCCAGCCTGCTCCCTGCCCTGTGTCCAGCCAGCCAGGCCTTTGACTTGCAATGGAAATGCAGGTGTTGACATTTTGTTCTGTCTCCCTGCGGCTCCTCGTGGCCAACGTGCTTGTTTTCCTTTGAAGGGCCTTGTGCTGTACAAGAACTACTCCAGCACCCTGAGTGACTCTGTTTTCTCCCCGTCGCTGCTGACCGAGTCCCGAATGCTCTACTTCTGGCTGTCCGAGCACACCCTCAACTCTCTGGCCTCTGCAGCTTTCTTAGATGGGAGACTAGTATCAACCATCAGAGGGGAGAAGCTGCAGGTGATTTCAGGGGTGGTTCCCTCTTTCATGTTTTGGGGAGAGAGTAATAAGTTCTCTTAATACCGTGTATTGGTGAGAGCCGGTTTCTGTAGAAGATAGCTATCTATAGTCAGCCACTACATGTGATGCTGAAATTGGTGCCCTTTTATCAAGAGTGTTCTCTCAGGCAATGAGTGATAACCCTTGGAGTGATAACATGAGCTGACAGAAAACTTGTCAGCTGAATTGTAAAGGGAACATGATTTTCTGGGGAAGCACCGAGGTAGAAAAGGGGTGAGCTCAAGGGGAGCTCAGCCATGCCCCTGAACTGAGCACAGGCCACATCTCAGTGCCCTGTCCCATCCAGCCCACAGGGCTAACCATAACCTTGTGGTTTGCTTTTCCACAGTCTGTTTCTGGTTTGTCTCTGCAGGCACTCTTTGAAATGGAGGACACGGAAGCGCAGCAGAAGGCGGTGCAGATGGTAACTTTTGGTCCTATTCTGAGCATTGGATGTCAAATAAGGAATTTTCAAATGGATTCTGTTGCATCTGGGTCCTTCCCTTGACAACTTGAGTCTTGGGTGGGCCTGATGGGGAAAACCAGGGACTGATGGAGAAGCTGTTGTGCTTTGCAAGGAGGATTTCTCCGCCCTCCGTGATGGCACAGCTTCCCTGAAACCTGGCTGAGTTATTGAGCTTGTATGAACAGGAGGAGGAACTGGGGACTACAGAAGGGATGCAGCTGTGTGGCAAGTTGGCACAAAATTGGTATGGGAAAAGTCTGACTCATCTGTTGCTCCTTGACCAGATTTTTCAAGGCACCTCCTATAATGACTCTGTGGCCAAGGTGTGGAGTCTCGCCCAGCCCCAAATTTCTCTTCAGCCTGAAGGGACAGTCGTGAAGTGCTTGGTAGCAGTGGAGGTCAGCATCCTACCTGCAGGAGAAGAGTCCCTGGTGGTTCTGTACATGGAGAAGGTCAGTTCTTGGGCCTCCTGACTGTGAAGATCTTGGGGCAGGCTCTGTCCCAAATCTGGACCACTCCTGGTGTGCAGGGAGCCCTCTGGGAAGGGTGGGTGGCTAAACCACGGGAGGTAGAGAAGGCATATAAGTTCCTTTTAACATTCCCATTTCTTCCCTTGGCATTTGAGACTGGGAATGATGATAATGACCATGTTGGCTCAATGCCTCCTCTATCAGGCCAGCCCATCACCGATGTGCAAGGTGGTAAAAGCAGCACAAAGCACTGATGAGCCCCCATTAACCTGTATCAGACACAGGGAGACCCCTGCAGCTGAGATGTTTGAGGAGAGAATGAAGGCACCATGGGAATGGATTTATTTTGAAATCTCCTCATTTCCTAATTCTAGCTCTGGCCTCCACTTAGAAAATAGTTGTCTCTGAAATGAAGATGCACCTCTGAAAAACGTGAAGCTCAAAATATAAACTTTTCCTCTATGCATGCCTGTATGAAAGTTCCTGCTTACGTTGTGTTTTACCCCAAACTGCTTTATACTGAACCTAAGGAAGCAGAAAAAAGAAATGCCAGGAGCTTTCCTGTCATGGGTAACATCACAAGAAAGCAGTATATTTGTCCAGTCTTGGAATTATGGGCTGGCATGGACACAAAACCAATGCAAATCTCTCCCTGAGGGTAAAGCAGACTCTCTAATTTAAAGGGTTAAACTGTAATTGAGAATAATTCCCTTCCTGTGGGATACTCAGCAAGTATCCCATATTAGCAGGTCATTACAGGAAAATACACAGGGCTGTTTCTTGCACTCCAAGTGATATGTTGAAATAAGTTACAAGGATTTGAAATTATGGAATTGCAGAAGCACTGAACTAGAGGTGGTTCATAAAGTCACGGCTCCTGGGATGTGATCTGCTCCTGGACTGCCAGAATCCTGGTTGTGAGCTGCAACTGCATCACAAATTCTCCTTTTAAATGAATGTTTGCACATAGGCAACAGCAAGAAAATGGGCCTAAATGGCCAGAAACCAGAGATTGTTTTGATTTTTTTAATCTGGTTTACATTTGCTGGCTACCCGTGGTAGCCCCGACTGCCTTGGAGCCGGAAGGATGTTGAAATCTGGCTCCTAGAAAGCAAACCAAAATGTCCAAATGCAACTCCCTGCTACAAGGCAAGATGAGCTATGCCTCAACCCTGCTGTTCTTCTCTCTGCAGGAAATCACGGTCACTATCCAAGCTGCCTATGTGGAAAAGAAACTCATTTTGCAGCCTTTGGACTCCAGGTCAGTACTGTGGTCTCTTGAGGGGTTTGTTGCCTTTTTTGGCCCGTGCTTAAAAGCAGCACAAAAAGAGGATCTCTGCAGCCCTAGGTGACTTCCCCTCATCCTTTTTTTTTTTTTCATTCCCTTCAGCATAGAGTTTAAAGTCTTGAAATGCACAGCTGATCCAAGTGGGGTAAGTCCTTGAAAAAAGTATTCTCTCAGCCATTTGAGGTGAAATATGTCTTTAAAGCATTTTTTTTTTGGTATGAATTTTCTGGCTTTCAGAATGACCCATCCATACGAAACTTCCTGCAGAACATGGTCTCGGTTGTTGGGATCCCAGAAGTAACTTCAAGTGAGTTTCCCCTTTGGGGAAGTGCCAACCTACTCTGTAAATTGCCTAACAGCAGATCCCCTAAACCTGAACAAATCCATCAATAACCCTAAGAGCCCGGAGGGGGGAACCACATCACTGTTTTGAATTTCTGCTGGATTCACTTGGGGAACCCTTTGTAAATGTCTGGGAGAAAGGAAAAGTGAGTTTTCCGTTGGGCCAAAGGTCGTGGGGTGCTGAGGCACAATTAGGTTTTGGCAACAGGCAGACAGGGTGGAAAGCACATGGTGAGGAGAAAGCTGGGAGGGCCATACCTGTAACTGGATGGGTTTGCTGATTCCACAGGCATTGGATCAGCTCTGACTTCACTGATGGACAAAAAAGGAATCAATCTATTTGATATCATAAATCCTGAGATCGTCCCAAGAAAGGTAAGCAGAGCTCAGAGATCCCTGGCTCTCAAAGCCCCCTTGGGTGTGTGGCATAAACTAACATAACATTTTTCTGTTTTCTCCCCCCTTTTTAGGGATATGTAATCGTACAACTTGACTTTGACTTCCCACATCATTTGCTTCTTGATTTTCTTCACAAAAGTTTATAGAGCTGATCCCTTCATAGAGAGGAGCTTGTGTACAAGCAGCAAGATTTGTGTGTGAACCAATTAAAAGATGAGCTGATTTAAATCAGCTTCGGTGGAATTTTATTTCCTTTTCCTGAGAAACACTCCAGGTTCTGTGCAATTGTGCTTCTACAGAGCCTTTCTTCTGCAAAGATCTTGAAATATGCACTTTGATGCATGCTGCTTTTTCAGGATCTTTAAAGGAATTATGTGCTTGGGAGTAAGGGCTGGACTCTTGAAGTGTGTGGGCTCTGGGTTAGAACTGGGGAGGCAGCAGAAATGGAATTTGATCACCTTTTGGCATCTCTGCTGTTAGTTTTGGAAATGTAGCACTTTTTGTGCTGATCCTGGGTTTCCCTTCTGCCAAGAGACAAGAGCCTCCTGATGTTGACAGACTCCAGCAGCTCAAATGATATTACCAAAATCCAAGTAAGCTCAGAACCAGTAATGGTAAAAGACTTGGGTATGGCTGAAAAAAGTAAATGGGATATGGATTTACAGTGCAGTACTTCAACAGAGATTTTGTGACTAGGGTACTTTCTTTAAAGAAAGTGGCTCTGTGTAGAGTTCCAGGCAAATTGTTAATGTCTGTGTTGTTGAAACAGTGACAGCAAACTTGAGAAAAGCAATATCAATTATAAGGAAATCAAAGAGATTATAACAGAAAGTTTAAGTATCTAGTCAAGCAACAGGTTCCACTTCCTTCCTACTGCAGTTCAATAAGTTATCTGAAGTGGCTCAGTTATTTTCCTGTACCAGTTTGTGCTTCTGTTTTTTTTTTTCTTTTCAATTGGAGGAGATCTCAGGCAACAAAGCCAATATTGTAATAGTAATCACATTGTCAAAGGCAGAGGATGATGTTTTCCTCCCACACAGAGCAATATTAAAGTTGGGGTTCCCACAAAGAGCCCTGAGGTGCTGGTAGCAGGATGGGCTCAGCCTCTTGAGCTCCCTGGGCATGGTGGTTGCTCCCTCCACGTTGCCATGGATGTCCTCCCTGGGATGTGAGCCAGGTCCCTCTGAACTACCTCTCTCTCACCATCACTGCCCGAGGCACCTCCTTCCTCCAAAGTGACTTCTGGGGTTCAGTGGTCACGGTGCCCAGGCTGGGGCCCACGGGGGGGGGCAGTTTGCGGGGTGCTCCATGGCAGCCCAGGACCAGCTGTGTCCATGAGACAGCAGGAACTGAGTGATGTGAAAGGTGTGACACAACGGTGTGAACAGACCTGGTACATTGGGCGATTTTGTACAGCAGACAACTTTCCCCTTCCCTTCCCACCCTATTCCCATCACTGCCTCTGCTGCCTATTTCAGTACTAGCTGAGGGCTTATCCTTGCTCCCTCCTGCTCTAAAGCCACCACTGCTGAGGCCATATTTTCCCTCCCTGCATGGCAATGTCTGGTGAAGACCATGGGAACTGCCTTCTGTCAAGACACAGCCCTCTGGTTCTCCTGAATGACATCTCATTAGTGATGAGCATTAATGAAAAGGAAATGGCAGGAATAAAAGTGCATTTTTTCTGTGTTGGAGGTGCTTTGCCCCTCTATGGCCATTCAGTGGTGACAGAGTGTGGGACTGAGCTGCCCTTCCATGGGGCAAAGGAGGGCAACAGAGCTGGGTAGGGACCTGCAGCACAAGTCTGATGAGGAGTAGCTGAGGGAGTGTGTGGGGGTCTCAGTCTGGAGAAAAGGAGGCTCAGGGAGGACCTTATCAGTCTCTGCAACTCCCTGAAAGGAGGTGGGAGCCAGGTGGGTGTTGGTCTCTTCTCCCAGAGAGCAAGTGACAGGAGTAGAAGACACAGCCTCAAGTTGCACCAGGGGAAGTTTAGATTGGATAGCAAGGAAAATACCTTCACTGAGAGGATGGTCAGGCTATGGGACAGGCTGCCCAGGGTAGTGGTGGAGTCACCACACCTGGAAGTGTTCCAAAGGTGTGTGGATGTGGCACTTGGGGACACGGCTTAGCGGTTTCATGGTTGGATTCGACGATTTTAGAGGTCTTTTCCAGCCTAAATTATTCCACGGGGGAGCGGGGACTCTGCTGAAGAGTCGGAGAAGCGGCAACACGGCGGCTGGTCCCCACGAGCATCCCCGCGGTGCCGCCTCTCCCTCCCAAAACAGGCGGCGCAGCCCCCGCGGGGCCGAGCCGGGTGCGGAGCCGCTCCGGAACCCCACGTGCTTTCCCGGCAAAGCCGCCGCTGGTTTCGCTTTCGGGCTCCGCTGTCCCGGGGCTGCTCCGCTGTCCCGGAGCGGCGGCGGCGGGACCGACCCGGGCAGGTGAGCGCGGCCGGGCGGCATCGCGGGGCATCCCCGGGCACGGACGGGCCGAGGCGTCGTGCTGAGAACCCCGCGAGGGTCCGGGTGTGGGGGGAACTGGGGGGGGGTGTCTGGCTTTGCCCTTCTCTCCCCAGCCTTTAGAGTTGGCTTCTTTTGCGAGAAGGCGTGGCTGGAATCGTAGAATTTAATACCGCTGGAAAAGACCCGTGGGATTATTGACTCCAAACTTTAACAAGAGCGGGTGGCTTGTGCTGCCGGGTGCAAGGTGAGCCAGGTCCAGGCAGGAGGTGGCAAACTGGGGCAGAGCTTGGCAGTGGGCACTGCATGTGGCCACCCCAGCTGCCCCGTGTCACCCCTGGCCCCTCTGTCCACTCCCGGTTCTCTCAGAGCTCCCCCCGTTCCCTGCACCGTGCTCAAGGCAAGAGAGAGTTTCTATCCAGGGACAGAGGTGTTGCTGGACCTGGGTATGTTATTTTCTGTAGTGAGTTATGGCACAGCGTGATGTGCCATCTTGCCTTCTCTGGGACTTGACCACACTCTCCATCTGATTTTTCCAATGCAGCTCCTCTGGCATCCAGAGAAATATTAATAATATTTCATTGTTTGTTGCACCCCATAGAGCTAGATCTGGAGATCTGTGCACACACAGTTCTATTTAGAAACCTGGGATCTTTTATCAATTCATTCACATCTCCAACGTTCCCACTTAAACCTTGACCCCAATCCAAAGGAAAAGCAAGTTGTTGTTTTTTTTTCCTCTTAGATACAATGGAAGTGGTAAAGAAATATTTCCCCCTGTGCCAGAATAATCAGATGTATGCTTCTAAATAAAAATAGAAAAATATTCCCATTGTAAGACTTAACTGCAACCAAGTTGGTTTCCTCCACGGAGAGTGTTTGCCTCTGAGTCCCACTTTTTGCACCACTTTCCTAAAGCTTTAACAGAAATTACCATCTGGCTACAGATTTTAGAATAGGATGTCACCCTACTGCTATTCTGACTGAATATTTTTGCTCATCTCACAGATGAATTTCAGTTGGGGAATTCCTGGCTGGTTTTACTTTCATTTTCCTCGGTCTTTTGTTCATCAAGTCCCAAAAGGCACAGAAGGGCTTTGTGGGTTAGCAAGTAGAGGTCAAGGCAGTGGATATTGTCCTCCAGCTTGTTTCTTTTTGTGCCCCCCCCATGCTGGTTTGGTGCTGCTGCTCTGTTTCTGGGCTTTTGGTAAGTAGCCTGTGCTCCTCAGAGCATGCAAGAAGTTGGTAGATTTGCAACAGGTAGTTTCACATTTCACTTTAATTTTTCATGGCTGGGAACCGTGTGAATGCCAAGTTGGGGAGGGGAGGTGGATTTTTGCAAAGTGTTATGATGGTGGTTTTGCATTTGAAGGGCAAGGATCGAGGCTGAAAAGTTTTCTGGCTTTTCTTGGGAGGTTTTTGTGCTTCCTTTTGGGTTGAGAGGTAGGTACTGTAGTACTGTAGGTCGCTGTTCATCATTTCTGATGGTCTTATTTAGCAGAGCAGTAGGTGTAGGAGCTGTGAAGTGTCATTAAACATCTAACTTTTCAGTGTTGTTTTGTTCTTGAATATAAGTCTTTCGTTAATTCTTATGAGTCTAGTCTTTGCCTGAATGGTTTTCAGTCTTCATTGGCATTAAGGTCTGATTTTATTAATTTATGTATTTATTTAATAAGGCCTTTTTAAGTCAGTCATTCTTGGCCATCAGGGGAATAATGTCAGAGCATTGCTGTTTACAGATTTCTGGTTTTTGGCTGGAGAAGTGTAAAATGGAAGTTCCAAAGGTTGACTGATAAGGCTGCTGGGGAATTGAGTTTGTTTTGCAGGAAACCCTATTATTTTGCAGTTTGTTTAAATTTGAAAAGCTTAAATGTTCTTTTTTAAGATTTCCAATTAATTGAAACATCTTTTTATTTGTTTTTAATGCATGTGTTGCTATTACCATTCTTTATTTGTATGACAGAGAATATATAAAAACAACAACAATAACAAAACCCCCTCATAATAAAACATTTTGAATGAAAACTTGCAGAGTGCTTTCCAGTAAGGTTCAGAATTTCAGTTTTTAACAACATGTTTGACAACAGTTTTTGACAGCCTGAGGAGAAAACTGATCCTGGGTGAGGCAAATTTTGGAACATTTTTCTTGTTCTTGTTAGAACTGTAAATGACAGGCATTAGAGTATTTTTACAAAGTATTTGCACATTTTGCTGAGTCCCAGAGCTGCCTCACTTTTTATTTAAGAGTTTGATCTGGAATGGGAACCTGGGTAAAGTCTTTCTTGCAGTGATACTGTATTGCAGCAGTTTATGGTGATGCTGTATAGTAACCAACTTTGACTCGATGAGTAGAAGAGCACACAATATCCCAAGCTGTGCTCTTTTCAGATGTCTGCTTGGCTTTCAGAGCACAGGAACAGAGGGGGTTGATTGAAGAGGCAGCACAGAGAGGGCAGGAGTGGTGTTGGTTGGCAGGGGAACAGGTATCCTCACGAACACGAGTGGGACAAACGTCTAGACCGATTTTACCTCCAGTGCTGCAACTTGGTGCCTGCTTTTGTTTTGTCTTCAGGTTCTGGGTGCAGGCCATGCCCAGCAGCCATGTGGGGAGGTGATGTTCTCTGCATGCAATGCACCTTTGGGAGCAGCATGACTCTGCTCCAGCACGACTGTGGCTTTCTGATTAATTAGAAGTTTTCTCTGCTCAGATGGGAAGGGCAGAGTATCCTTCTGTATTCCACTTCTGTTTTGAGCTCTTCCCTCGGCTCCGTAAAAATCTCCCACTTCCCTTCTTGGCCAGGTCAAGAAGGGGGCAAAAATAAAAGGTCTGAAGGCCTGTGTCTTACTGCAGATACCTGCATGGTCAGTGTGGAGGAGAGCATGCCTGGGGAGTGAGGGCTGAACACCCCAGCTCTGCAGCACAACTCCCCCCTTCCTCCACCCTGGTGGTGATGTGGTGGCTGCTGCTCTTGGGTTGGGTTTGCTCAGAAAAGGGCATTTGCTGGGGAGTGGCACCATGTGCACCAGCCTCATGAGGGGGTGGAATTACATGGCCCACAGGATGTTCCCACTCAACACTGTTCCTGGCTTTTTGCTGTCCCCTCCTGCCCCCACCTAAACTTGGGTGTTACAGCAATGGTAGGAATTTTCTCAAACCACATCAAGTGGACTTGCACATGAAAGGACTGTGCCCTCTAGGAGCAAGATGGATAGTTGATGAGGGGATGGAGCACAGAGGCTGCTCCCTGTGGTTTCTGTTTCTCAGCCTTTCCTCAAACACAGTGATGGTAGCTGTGGTTGGATGTGGGTTTCAGCATCCATGTAGGGTGCTATCTGCTGGAGACAGGCTGCTGTAGCCTGTGCTGGGACCCTGCTGCAGGATGTTTGGAGGCATGCTGGATGGTAATGGCTTTCCTCCTCCCTTTCCTTGTGGTAGGAGGGGTTGGACATTGGCCAGCAACTGCTGCAGAGTGGGGTGAAATTTCTCACTGCCACCTCTGCTGAGAGGTGGGGAGCTGGCACTGGTGGCATTTTCAGTCCTCTACACTTACAACTCTTTTGTGAGAGCTGTGTAGCCTCAGAGGATCAGCTTTTCACAGGTTTTTTTTGTGTGTGTGTGACTGGCTGCTTGACTTGAGCAAGTTACTGCTGCTTCTGCATCGGCTTCCACGGAGGGGCTAAGAGCAGCAGGGTGGCACAGACCAGCTCAAATTAGGCAGTGGTGCCAGGAAAGCTGTGATTCCCTTGAAGTGTTCCTGTAAAACTGTCTTCACCTCCATGTTAGGGCACAAGGCTCAGTCCTGCATTTTCATCAGACCAGTAGCGAATCCTTGTATGTCAAAACTTTTGTGGTCACTGCTGGTTTGAGTGAGAAGAGATGAAAAGCACCACAGCTGACCTTCAGGTCAAAGGAAGAGTTTCTAGATCTGTGACCTGTGTAATTACAGTGGCCTTGTATGTCTACATCCTCTTCTGTTATTGCCCCTAGGCTACTGCATACAGGCATGCCCCACACTCTGGGGTGTCCCTGCGTGCTGAAGCACTGCCACTAGAAGGTTGGTTCTCCATCAGAATATGGACCAGAAGCCACCTTTGCACTTGACAACTGGAAGGAGGCTGATCACACAACAATGCAGGTAGGAGATTACGTGCATGGCTTTGATGTGGGAAGGAGGTGTGGAAGTGGAGGTGACATTGCCACCAAAGCAGAAATGAGTAGTTCATCCCCACGAAAAGAGCAGCAAGAACAGTCCTGCACAGACTTGTGAATTGAGATACAGACAATTGAACAGGTAAAACAAAAGCTGCACACACAAGGAAAGCAAAAGAAGGAATTAATTCACCACTTCCCATGGGCAAGCAGGTGTTCAGCCATCTTCAGGAAATCAGGGATCCATCATGTGTAACAGTGACTTGGAAAGACAAACACCATCGCTCTGAACTCCCCACCTTCCTCCTTCTTCCCCCAGCTTTATATTCTGAGCACGATGCCATACGGTCTGGAGTCTAACTGACCCTTGGGTCAGCAGAGGTCAGCTGTCCTGGCTGTTTTCCCCCACAACTTCTCGTGCACCCCCAACCTACTCATTGGCAGGGTGGTATGAGAAGCAGAAAAGACCTTGACTCTGTGTAACCACTCTTGACCAATAACAAAAACATTCCTGACCTTCCCAGAGGTCCTGGTGCATGTGAGAGATGCCTGGGATGTTGTATGATACAGACATCAACAGCTTCTCCTTGGCTGGTGCCAGAGACACTGACTGCTTTGGTTGTTCCTGTCCCTCGCAGTCCAGCTGTGCAGATAAGGACTGCTGTCCTTGCACTGTCGTGGCTGGGCTCAGATTTGCCACAGCACACTCTGAGAGCGAGGCAGATGAGAAACTCCGGGTTAAACCACGGGATAGAAAAGCAGCCCAAGTCATCAAGGGCTGTGCTGGCTACTCAACAGCAGGGCTGTGTGGGTGAACACCTCTCCCTCCTGTGACCATTGCTGTCATCCCTCTAGCCCCCACTTCAGAATGACGACCTAGACCTGGAAGCAGCCGTAGCCGGAGCCCGTCCCCGGCTCGTGGAGTTCCTCAGCCACCGTCCCAGCTGGCTGCTCACCACCTCCCGCTGCTTCCTCCCGGAGCTGGCCCTGAACAGCCTGAGCAGCATCACCAACACCAGGGAAAAAATCTCAGTGCTCCTTGACCTGCTGGAGAAGGCTGGTCCTGCCACCTGGAAGCAGTTTGCGCAGTACCTGTGCATGGAATGTGACCTCCCCCTGGATCTGGAAGTCCTGCTCATGAGTTCTGCGGGAGAAGGTAAGAGAAACCAGGCTGGCTCCCTCTGACCCAACAGACCAGTCTAGGCAGTGACACCACCAGTGCCCTCAGATGTGCAGTCTTTTTTCTTGGAAGCAAAGCTTACAAATATAAGTTGAAGTAAAAAAAAAAAAAAGATTAGACATAAAAAGCCAAAACCAATAAAAATTGTGCACCACCATCTCCAATAAAGCTGAGACGAAATTTTTTGATGGATTTATTTGAAGGAGGAAAAACAAAATACTGTCTCTTTGTTCTGTGGATTTTTAATTGTTTTTTTTTTAAATTTTTCTGATCCAGAAAGGCAAGAAATACAGAAGTCTAAAAACACTCCAAACACAAGAAAACCGCTTCCCCGTATCTCTCACTAGCAGTTGGAGGCAGTGGCTTTAGAGAAAATGATGCAATTCATAAAGACCACAGTCAGTAACCGTGTGTCTTCTGGCAGACTACACACAGTGTGCACACACTCTGCTTTGTGAGAGCCTGTGGCACCAGCTGAGCTGTGCCTCTCCCTTACTCAGTTATTTTATCTGGTGATTAATTCTTCTCTTCTGCAGGAAGTCATACAGGATGAGTCCTTCTCAGCAGTACTGTCTTTCACATCCTGCTTGGTAGGATGTTAGTTGCATAATTTGGGTGGATGCAACCTTCAGTAACTGAATGCAGCAGCACTCACTTTGGCAGAGATGAAACAGGGGAAAGACCAGACAAGCAACAGGGAAGGTGGACTGATGGGGGATTTCTGTCAGGACTGAAGCTGAGGCAGGTTTCAGCCTTTTGATGCTGTGACATACCATAAAAGAAGATATCTCTTCAGGTTTCCAGCTTATTTTGGTTTAACTGTAGTATTAACAGCTGAACATCACTGATCCTTCTGAAGGTGAAGTGCCTCTGGTTATGCTGAGAGGGTTTTGTGGCAGCTTTGAGCCATACCGTGAGTCAGAAAAGGCCCTTGACTGGGCTGCTGACTCTGCCAGTGATTTATTCTTAGCAAAGCCTTCTTTGCAGGAAGGGGGAAGCGTAGGGGTTCCCTTTTTGGCTGCAGCGTGGTTTTAGATCAGCCAAAGCAGCCCAGGCTCCGAGTTTGTGTGTGTCACAGAGAAAAGTTGTTTCACTTTCCCTTGAAAGCAGAGGTTGCCTGTGTTCTGGATCACTCTGAAAGGAAAAGATCACACGAGGAGCCTGAAACCTGGCTGTGTTGCATCAGCCCTTATACTGAGTCTTGGTTTGTACTGTCTGTCTTGCAAGCTGTTTGCCCTTTGACTTTGGCCAGCAGCACTCCAAATCTCAAGAGCAGAATGCTCGCATTAACCCTATTTCATTTCCCGTCCAACTCCTTTAGGTAACTTTGGCCAGAGAGAAGCAGCATGCACAGATGTGAGTGCCTGGTCATCTGTGCCAACAGGTAAGGCTGGAACACTCCCTGGGGCACTGTGCTCTTGGAGTTTATCTTCTCTGCCCGTGTCCTGGGCAAGGCTAAAAATGTCCCAGGCATTGGCTTCAGTGCTACCAGTTGTAGCAACTTCAGGTTGTCCTGTTCTTGGGGCTTTCCAGGTGAACTTCTGCTATTCTCATTTTCCCTTCCTGAATTTCAGAAGAGCCTTGCTGGCCCTAACTCTGCTAAGGAGCTCACTCCCTTTAGTTTCTCTGGGCAAGGGAATCTCCCACCCACTCTACGAAGTCCCTGCTTTTTGTGTCCTGCAGAGGTGCCTGTTGTTGTTGGCAGGGAGTGCGTTGGTGCTGGATTGCCTGTTGGTGAAAAACAGATGATTTGAAGGAAAAGCTCTTCATTTCTTTTCCTGCTGTGTGAATTTGGGGACTGGGCTAAGGCTGACACCCACAGCAACAGGAGCTTCTCTCAGAGTGGCAGTGGTTCTTGCTGAGGTTTGCCAGTTCCCACAGTACCTTATAACCTGTGTGTTTGCATCTGCTGTTTGCATCCCCTGCTCTGGCCAGAGGTGCTTCATTCCCTGAGCAGTGAGTGCTCCCTGCCTTGCCCATCTCTGCTGGAGTTACTCATTTAAAATCATAGCTCCCAGCCTACCCCTTGAAGTTCCAGCTGCTTTTATGGTCACAGAGACACTTTTTTCGCCTCTGCTTTTCACTCTGAGACTGATTCTGAGTCGCGGCACTGCCAGTGCCACATGACACTGTCTCGTGTGTCACATGCAGGTTTAAGATCTTGAAAACAAAGAAAACAGAAGAGACCTTTCTGTTCTGCAGACAGACTGCTGCTGCCAGCTGCTGGGCCGCCCTACTGAGTCGATCTTGCCAGTTGCTGGTGGAATGGAAATTTGAAAATAGTGCTGAAAGTTACCAGGAGCAGTTGAGAAAGTAAAGACTCATGCCTCTCCAAACCCTGTCCATTCTCTCCTTCTGACAGTGCACCATAAACAAACAGCATTAACCACTATAAACAGCCTTGGCAATCTGTGCATTCCCCAGAAGCAGCTGTTCCCTGCCTCATTTCCCAGGATAACAAAGCAGTTCCTGCGTTCAAAGCCAGGCAGTTGCATCACCCAGCCTGCAAAAAGACTCACCAGTGAGGTGGCCGTGGCCCATCTCAGAAAAAGCAGTTCTGTAAACTCAGCCTGAGTTTACAAATAGTTTTGTCTCTCCAGATTTTGCCTCTTCAGATCCCCAAGTGCTTTGCTGGAGAGTCTTGCCCAGCTTTAACAAGCTGCCATTCAAAATGCCCTTTTGACACGTTTCTGACCTTTTTAAATTTTCAGGGTTTGATCGCCGCCGCCGTCGCCACAGCTCGGGGAGTGATAAGGAGGCCAAACAGCAACGACTCGGTATGTTGATGTTCCAGAACCAGCACCATGCTGTGCTTTCCTCTGAGGAAGGACCTATTTAACTTCTTTGCAGAAACACCCAAGAAATCAACTTCCACCGTCGAGAGAAACTTTTGTTTAGTAGCTGAATAAACTCTTAATGCAACAGGTTATAAAGACAACAGGACCGGACAAATAACATGAAACATTCATTTCTAATGGCTAAGAACTCCCCTAAAGCAGGATATACCAGTAAAGCATTCAGTTCTGGCTGATCCCTTTATTTGTTTGCTGGTTCCATCAGAGATGTCAAAAAGCAGAGGTTGTGTCTGTTCTGAGGTGCAGACAGCTGAGTGTGGCACAAGGCCAGCATGGGTGAAGAGGGAATTCTGTGCATAATACACAGATACCTAATTCTCATCTTAAAGAAATAATAAGATTTAGTTTTCATATAAAGCATTACATCTTTTCCCTGAATTGTCCTCTTCTTTGCCCCCTGTGCAAAAATAGGAAAAATTATGGGTTATTTTCATGCGTTCAAAATTTGTCATTTCTACTTAGCAACCTCTGATCAGGGCCATTGTTTCTCTGTCTATATAAGTGGTAGTATTTTGGATCTGTCATGACTCACAGCTAACTTTTTCCACGCTCATGGCCCCTCTGTTGTGTTCTCTCTTAGATTCATCAGCAAAGTACCGGCATCTCCTCATCAATTCCATCCGCCAGAGATATGGGAGCAGGAGAGAAGCAGAAGCACAGGAACAAACACAGCCACTGGCTTTCAACCAGGCCTTTGTCAACCTTGTCATTCGTCAGAGCAAAGCCCCCCGCTTAAAAGAGAAAACAGACAAACCCCGAGAGGATGTGGCAGGTGCTCCTGAGCCGGAGGAATGTGTGGATACAGCTGTGAAAGTGTCGGATCTCCTTGGCAGTGTGGTGCCATCGGGCACCACGAGGGTGATCTTCTTGTTTGGTAAACCAGGGACAGGCAAGACCGTGCTAATGCACAGGATTTGTCAGAAATGGGCTGAGGGCGTCCTACCTCAGTTTCTCTTCACTTTCCTGTTCGAGTTTCGGCAGCTCAATTTATTAAAAAGAAAATTGACGCTGAAGGAGCTTTTGTTTGACGTGTTCCTTCAGCCAGAAGACAGCCCTGATGCAGTGTTCCAGCACCTCCTGGAGAATGCCCGGCAGACACTGATCATCTTTGATGGGCTGGATGAGTTTGCAGCTAACATGGACATGTCAACCTCTAAGAGAGGCCCAGCTCTTGCCTCCCCTATGTCCATATCCCAGCTCTTTGCAGATCTCTGTCATGGGAAGCTGCTGCCTGGTTGCACAGTGTTGGTCACCAGCCGACCTAAGAGACCACCTGACTCATTATATACAGTCAGTGTGTTGGCAGAAATTTGGGGATTTGACCAAGAGAGGGTTGAGGAATATGTCAGCCACTATTTTCAACAGCATTCATTCAAAGAACAAGCCATTGCTCACCTGAAGAACAACACCAAGCTCCTCAGCATGTGCCTCATCCCTGCTCTGTGTAATGTTGTGTGCATTTGTTTGGAGTATTTGCTCCTTAAACATCAGACGAGTGTGGAGCTTCCTCAGACCATGACACAGTTTTATATCAAAATGTTTCTCATCTTCCTAAACAAACAGCAGGGAGAATGTGCAGGTGATGAGGAGACTCAGCTGAACTGTAACAAGAAGGCCATTTTGGGTCTGTGTGACCTTGCACTGAAAGGCCTGGAAGAGAAGAAGCTTGTATTTTATGTTGGTGATATTCCAGAGCACGTGAAGGAATTTGCTTCCTTGCATGGACTGCTGACTGTCTTTGAGGTGAAGACAAGTGGCACTTACCCAGAGGCTGGCTATGCCTTTGTGCACTTGAGCTTGCAGGAGTTCTTTGCAGCCCTGTGTCTCATGGTGAGTAGGAGCGTGGACAAGAACTACCTGAAGAAGAAGTTCTTCTTGAAGTCAAAGTGGACTTTGAAGAATGAGACGAAGACCGAGTTCATGGAGAGTTTTCACATCTTTCTGTCGGGCTTGTCATCAAAAGAATGTAGGACATTTCTCATGCTGCTGGCAGAACAAGATGAAGCTTGGGTGCAGGACAAGCAGGATGCAATCCTGCAGTCTCTCAAGAGAATGGCAGCCACTCATCTGACAGGACCTAAGGTCCTCGAGCTCTGCCACTGCACCTTCGAGACACAAAACCTCGAAGTAGCCCAGCACATTGGGAGCCTGCTGAATTTCAAGTACGAGTTCAGAAACTTCAGACTGACACCTCTGGACATGTCGGCTTTGGTTTTTGTCATAAACTCGGGCCAGGATTTGACTTGTTTGGATTTTGCAGGGTGTCTCGTGGACATCGACTGTTTGGAGGTTCTGGCTGGCTGTAAAAATGTGGAGCACTTGAGGTAAGCACACACTGAGTGCTGTGAAGGGCTGAGGGGGTTGGAAGGGCAAGCCTTATGATTGTTCTAGAAGGGAGAGAAAGAAGATGTAAGAAAATTCTGATCTGTACAGCATCACTTCAATGCTGAAGAAATGCATGGAATAATGAATTTGTGAGTGATTGAAGGATACTAAGGTCATAAATTCATTCTGGCTGTGTTTATGTTTTTTTTCCCCTTCATGTTTTAGCTTTCGCAGCAGGAGATGTGGTGATGACTTTGCTGCTGCTCTTTCAAAGGGCTTACAAGGAATGGGGAGCCTGAAGAAACTAGAGTAAGTCTCTGCTTGTAATGTCAGAGCCTTCTCTCTCCTGTCTGTTCCCTATCAGTTTAACTACATTGGCTCACTCCAGGTTGACAGGCAGCAGCATCACAGCTGAGGGGATGACTAACTTGGTCCAGGCGTCATCACAGTGCCTCCAGCTTGAGGAAATAAAGTGAGTGTGTTGTGGCAATGACCTTCAAATCAACTGTTCATTCCCTGGGGGCCTGGGACACTGATGAGAATGAATCTGTGCAGCTTGCAGGACAATCGGATACGGGATCCAGAGGTGAAGAGGGTGATGGACCTGTTCTCCAGAATGGAAAATCTGAAGAAAATAGAGTGAGTGAAAAGTGGCTTAAACCTATTGAAAATGGTAGCCGTGAGAACAAGCACAGGATTTGTAGAAGCAAGACCTTACGTTTCATGTTTAATGAGGTCCAACAGGTAATGAAACAGAATGAACGTGCAATTAAAGAATAAACCCTCAGAGGCTGGAAGGCTGTGTTTTGACCTCACTGCTTTAATATTCCGTACTTAAATTGGATTTGTTGTAGCAGGAATTTAACTGCCCTGTGCATTGGTTATGTAATTATGCAGGTGTGAAGTACATTCCCTAACTAACCCAAAATCAGTTAATGATCCTTCTGTTGCACGTAAAGAGGTTATCCCTGATTCTAAATTCATGGGGAGCTATAGCTTGCAGAGAAAGGACTATGATCTGATAAAGCTTCTGTTGCAAAATTCAGGTGTTCTGAAGTAAAGAACGTGGGCTTCAGGTCGTTCAGGGTGCAGACCAGAGGGCATTTGTGTAACAAAGGAGTGTGCTGTGGGATCCAGCAGCTGAGGTGATGTTTTTCCTCGTGTTCACAGTCTCAGCAACAGCCACCTTTCCTTGAATGCTGTTCTTGCTCTGGCAGAGGAAGTCGTCGCCTGTCAAAATGCCACTGAACTGTGTGTCAGGTACCAACACATGAGAGCTGTTACAAAAGCAAATAGGCTGTCTCTTTAGATGCTGACTTTTCAAATGGACACTGTTTTAAAGCTTAATTGCTGGCTAATCAAAGTGAACATAAATTAATCTGACTCCTTTTTCTTTTCTGTTGGAAACAAAACGTGAATTCACCTTATCATGTACTTCCTCTTTGTATTTTTTTTTTGAATAGGTCATTTTATCCTTGGTCTCTAAATTCATTTGTGGGGTGTGATATTTTTTCTTATATAACAGGATTTAAACTTGCTTTTAAGCTCTGCAATATACCAGCTAGGAAATTCTTTACCAACTAGCATAAATGTGCTATAAACCAGATAAGTTTATTAAAATGTGTGGATTTAAGTAGCTCTAACTCTGCATTCCTTTAAATTACAGGGTTTGGTGTTTTCATATGTCCAGGATGGCAGACAAAGGGTAGATTTTTTTCAAATCCTGGCTTTTATGGCTGTCTTATGTTCTAAGTTTAACAGGCCACAGAAATCCCTGGTGTAACTCAAGTTACACACAGCTTTTTCTTATGTCTCTTGCTGGAATGGAGTTTCTACCGAACCCCTTTCCAAAAAAATTTCTGGTCTTGCAAAAAAAAAAAGAATCCTGGCCCAATATTTTTAGCTGTGTCACTCTCTCATCTGCACTGCAGCCCCAGTTCCACGTGTGGGGTGTCCTGGTGCCCCCTTAGCCACACGGTTGCTCAGCTGCTCACCCATGGCAATGTGCTGGCATGGGAGATGTCAAGGCCCTCTTTAGCATCCAGGCAACAGATTTGGTCCTTACTGAGCACCTCTGCTAAATAAATTGCATCCTTCCACCCATGCCCTAACGTTGGCTTGGATCTCTTTTTCAGGAGGGACACTGTGATTATTTATTTTTCTGGCCCATCCAGGAAAGTTCCAAGGTGAGAAACTGCCCTTGGGGTTACGCTGTATTCGGGGTTATGCTGAGCCCAACCATCAGCTTGGTGTCACCATAAACCACCCCAGCAGCAGAACTGGTCGCCTCTGCCCTTGCATCTGGCAGAGCTGGGTCCTCCTGAGCGAGGTGAAATGTAACCAAAATAGCTGGGTTTTGCACACACCCACCAGCCAGTTCCACAAAGGCAGAGCCCTAGTGCCTGTGCAAGCTTTAAGTGCCATGTTTCTGTTGCAAAACTGCTGAAAAACAGGTGAACATGAGGAAGATGAAGGAGGATGCCTTGCTCCTTCTTTGTCTGGCTCTTGTGCTCTCCTTTCTTATGCATACTTTTGAGGGAATGGTGGATTTGACCTTAATTAAGAAACTGTGAAATAATCTCTTGCTCCCTGACAGGGGACTCACTTTGCCCCATATTGTGCAGACCTCAAGGGACTTCAGTGTTTTGCATTTGTGTGCCAACTGACTCATCCTGGTCCTGAATCAGCCAGAAATTGCTCCTGTTCAGATGCCTGAACAGTTCTTGTGCTCTTGTGGGCCACCTGGTGCAGGTCATATGTTTATCCCTTCCTGGGGTGGCCCAATCCCACAAGGAGGCAAAACATCCTGCATCTTAATAGCACCTTTGAACTGGGGCTCAGTTATCCAGTTGAATCAAATATACAATGAAATGTGTATGTGGACACCCCTGTGCTGCATCTCCCAATTAAACTCTTCTGGATTTTGGAAGCCACTTAACCTTGCATGGAGTGGTTGGACAGAACAAAAACCTTGTTGTTTCTGTCAGAAAATATTGACCAGCACCCAAATCATCAGGTATTTCATGAAGGTGTATTAAAGGCCAAATATTTTGCTTGTTTGCAGATCTTTGGATTTGAGGTCGGAAGAGAATAAGGAACATGTAATTCCAACTAGACAAGTGAAGTTATGGTAAGAGAAGGCATTGAAAGTCCTGCTGGTGCAAGTGATTTGCAGATGACAGGTACTACAGAAGGGCAAGAATAGCAGCTGTGTTGGTCCTTAAGGACAGAGGATATTTCCTCTGCTGAAAATGTTTGAATTACTGAATCAGTAAATGAAAATATCAATAGAAATCCCTGTCTGGCCCAGCCAGTGGCTTTATTTCTTGTGTGTTGGGCTCTGCAGCCCTACAGAGGCAGAGTTCCTTTGATAATGCCCATCTTGCCATATGTTCTACTGACTGCCAAAAGCATGAGCCACAGTTTTCTTTCTTGCCTGGGCTCCAGAGGAGTAGTCATTTG
This sequence comes from Pseudopipra pipra, assembly GCF_036250125.1. Lineage (NCBI taxonomy): Eukaryota > Metazoa > Chordata > Aves > Passeriformes > Pipridae > Pseudopipra > Pseudopipra pipra. The sequence continues at coordinate 2,847,571 of NC_087562.1, read as the reverse complement.
CTGAAAGTAGAACTCAAGCACATTATCTGAGATCTCAAAGCTGGAAAATGGCCCTCCCTTACCTCCTTCTCCTTCCCTCACCCCCCTGCACAACAGGAACAATTAGAGCCATCCCCTCCTCTGGGTTGGCAGTGCCAGGCAGCTCTCACACAAGGTGTTGCACAGCCCTCTGGAAGTGCATCCCTGGGCACTCCTTTAGCAGCACTGGCCATAGGGAAACCGAGTTAAATATGCCAGGGATTGTGTGGCAGAGCAGAGAGTAAAAGCTCCCTCTGCTGGTCCTGCTTCTCTGTGCTCTCATTTGGGGAGAGACACACCAGAGATGCCTGGGCCCCCCATGCCCTCACTGCTCACCAACCCTCCCTGTTCACAGCCTGCAGGATCGCAGCCTGTCTCCCCAACATGCCACGGGCATCGTTGCCATTCTCCAGAGCTGCCTCTGCCTCTCTGAAGTGGAGTAAGTGCCACCTCTCCTTCCTGTTGAGGGGCTGTAGGTGGGTGGTGGGGAGCAGGGGATCATGGAATCACAGGCTGGTTTGGGTTGGAAAGGGCCTTAAAGATCATCTGGTTCTACCCCCTCACCATGGACAAGGACACCTTCCACTAGACCAGGGATGTTACAGGTAGAGTAATATCAGAGGGCAGTCAGACATGGGGCCTGGCCCCCAGGAAAGGTCCCAGCACTCTTTGTCTAGTCACATTTGGCTCCTCTTTTGTATTCCTACATAGGTTTTCTAAAGTAAGATGGTTTGGGGGCTAAAACATGAATAATGTTTTCCTAGGGATGAAACTTCTCGTCTGGAGTTGATTCATGCAGAGATAACCAGGGAAGTTTGAGCTGGGACAGAACAACAGTCCAGGCAAAAAAGCAATTGTAGGAAAGGGAAAGCAAGCAGAGTTTGAGGGCTTTGTTGTTTATACTGTTCAAAACATTCCCCACTAACTGGAAAATGCTTCAGTTTATCAGGTAACAAGCTTGGAGATGAAGGCTGCTGTTGGCTGCTGGAAAATCTCCCTCGGATATCAATTTCAAAGCAGCTGGAGTAAGTGTTGCCTTGTGCAAAACCAACTTGCCCTCTTTCCTTGAGCCTGGCAAGGACTGTACAGGGATGCTGAGCATGGATGGAGGAGGCAAAAGGCTCACCCAGACCAGTGCTACAGCAGCAGCTCTTGAGGAAGGGTGAGACTCAGCCCATGAGATAATCCAGGCTGAAGGTGGTCACTTGCTCAGTGTCACACATGGAAACTGGTCCAAATGCATCCAAAGTGCTGAAGTGCTCTTTCATTAAAACCCCTTCCTGAGGAGCAGTGGTCCTGTGTGTTTTCCACCACGCCACTTCTGAAGTGAGATGGGTTCAATCACACAGCACACTGATGGCTGCTTCCACTTGGAACTCTGTGATTTCAGGGACCAGCTAATTGCCTTTTTTTTTTTCTTTCTTAGTCTCAGTCAAAACCACCTCTCTGTCACTGGCATTTGCAGCCTGTTGAAGTCACTAAAAACCTGCCAGAAGGTGGTGGAGGTACAAGTCAGGTATGTAGGTCTTGAACCATTCCTGGAGTCAATCCCAATATGCAAGTCTGACATTTCTGTTCTGAGGTTTTTTTTGAGTCACCTCTGAAGTGGGGCAGGTGAAGAACGTGTCCCAAGGTGGTTACTAACACTGGGACTGATTGATACATTGATGTAAACTGATTTTATTGGAGCCACTGACCAGAATTTGAGAGGGTACAGAAATGTGTGTCTCTTACTGTGTGGGGGCGGTTTTGGACAATTCCCTGCTCTCTGCCTTGGGAAGTTTTGGAGACAGGATCTCTGTGGAGCGTGGGAACTGGTGACACCTCCTGGAGCAGAACTGGAAGCTCTCTCTTATTACTTTTGCTTGAAAACTCACTGGAACTAAAGTATAACAATGTTGTCTGCTCTTCCTCTAATGATTCAGAGGAGCTGGACTATCTGATATTGCAAAGTTTGACCCGATTAGGATTTAAAGCTGATGGAGATAATTTTTTGCTTGCTTTTGGAGCATTTTAAGTGATTGGTGTCACCAAAAGAGTTTTGCAGAACAAAACCAAACAGTCTTAAAACAAAAAGTTCTGTAAATAACCAAAGTGTGACATTGATTGACTCTTCTTTTTCACAGCCTTCGTCATAAGACTGCAGTGCTGAGGTTTACAGAAGACAGAGAGTTTTCTTCCCTTCCTCTAAGGTAGACTGTGTGCAAAAATGGTGATATTTTAGGATTTGCACGTTCCATTTAGTTATGAATAGTCAGAGTTAGTTATGTTATAGTTTTTAGTTGTAGTGTTACAGTTTAGTTAATTAGTTTAGTCAGCTCCTTTTAGTTGTGAATAGTCAGATTTTTGCACAGATGTGGACTCTTCACAAAACATGTTTAGGCAAAACCTGAATTTTCCATCAAATTCTAGCTTAGATAGAAATATATCTCTCCCCTTCTCCCCCATTGCCTGATTGCTCAAATATTTGATTAGAAAAGGGGAGCTTGCTATTGGCAAGACATGGGTGTGGGCTAGAGCCAGGGTAGCCCCAGGGGTATGCCAAATCCTAAAGCATAAGTGTTTTACCTTTCCCTGGTTTTCTGCTCCCTTAGGGGAGAGACTCTGTTCTCTGCTGATGACCAAAAATACCAGGAGGAAAACCAGACACCTACCACCCCCCATAAAATAAGGTACCCTGGCAAATTTTCATCGTATTTCATGCATGTCCTGTCTCTGGATCCTACAGCTGATGTAAACTGCATCTCTGGATGGTGAATCACAAGAGAGCTGGAAAATGTTGAGGAATCCTTCTGGTGCCAGTGGCTCGGGGTGCAGCTGCCATGTGAGCTGCAGGTTGTGCCCTGGGTTGGGGGGGATTGGCTGGAGGGGCCCTGTCCTGGTGCCCACCCTGTGCCTAACAGAGGGCACAGGGACCTGCAGCGCTGGGCAGGGGGTGGCTGCTCACCCAGAGGCTCTGCAGGAGCTTGTGAACAGCAAGATATTTCAAGGAGATTTTTTATTTTCATTATTACCTCGTTTATTCTCTAGTTTTCTGAAGGAGCGAAGTTTACAATTTTGTTTGCAATCCCGCAAAACTGCTCGACTGATTTCTCTTTTCCCCTAGGCTGACAGACAGCAACTTTAAAGGCAGTGACCTGGAGAATCTGTGTGCAGCCCTGAAGGAATGTGGCCACATCTCTGAGCTGGAGTGAGTCCTTCTTAACCATGGTCTTAACTCTGATGGTCTTTATCGGCAGTTTTTTTGGATACTGAGAAAATGCCACTTGTCTGTTCTGCAGTGTTGTATAGAGAGTGTGGTAGAGACATTAGATTAAAGTGCCTGTATCCTGCTTTCAGAGCTCTTTTTACTAAGAGCTGATGGTGCCTATTGTTTTTTTTTTCCTATGAAAATGAAATGCCTTTTTTTTAAATCCTAGCCTGTCAAATAATTGTCTGGGAGACGAGGGACTGTTGCAGCTCTTTCAGTGCCTCCCGAACATGAAAATGTTAAGTTCTCTCAAGTGAGTAGCTCCTGTTTCTCCTTATTCATGGACTGGGTTTTGTGGAAGTATTGGTTGTGGAAGCATGGTCCACGTTTGGAAAGGGGTCTTTGGGATCAGCTACAGCAATATTCTGTGTTGGGATCCACGGTGCTGCCTGGTCTGTCCCCACCTCTAGTCCAGAACAGATTGACTCCACCTGAAGCTTGGTTGAGATCAGTGCCTGAGGGTCTCTCTGCTCAGCCCTCTGTGAAGGGGACAGGTGGTTTTGTGTGAGGTGTAGCACCTGGTTTCTAAAACAGCCTGAGGTCTTTTGCAGGCCACTGCACTTTTCCTCTCCTGGTTCCTTATGGGGAGGGGGAGCAGTCCTTCCTCTCCCGAGGGGAACAGCTTTGGAAGAGAAATGCTGGGGAGCTGCAGATGGGGAGCTCCAGCTCCAGTGGTGGAGTCTGAATTCATCTGCAGTGGTGGCACAGGTTTACCTGAGTATTTCACCCACTGCAAATGCACTATACAGCACTGTGGCTTTAGGAGCACAGCACCATTCTGCTTTATTGAAAGAAATATTTATGGCTCCTGTTGGATTAATTGAACTGCCCTCAAGCCTTCCAGTTCCTAATAGTCTCACTAGAACAGGTTTCCCTGAGGGACAGTGGATTCTCCACCTTTGGAGGTGTTAGAAACCCAGCTGTACAATATCCTGAGCAGCCTGCTCTAGTCTAACCCTCCTCTGAGCAGGAGAGCTTGACTAGATCAGCTCTAGAGGTCCATTCCAACCTCAGTTATTCTGTGATTCTCTGAACTCTAAAAGTGAGGGACGAATTTAAAAAAATACTGGAGTGAGTTCTGTTTGCAGAACTGTAGTTGGAAACACAGGCAGAAGGTGGCAAAGAAGCAGTCTGAGAGAGCTGGACAAGGATCAATATCATTGTATGATGTGGTATAAATTGCCAGTATTTTGCTTGCAGCAGCTGATTTCATCTCTTCTTCGTGTAGGTTTAATGACAACCAGATCTCCCTGAACTCTGTGTTTTTCTTAGCTCAGTCCTTATCTACGTTGGAACACATTAAAACAATGAGCCTCAGGTATGACCAGGAGTACTTTTCCTATTTTTTTTCAATTCAAAACCTCAAGCTGTTGTTTTCTGAGGAGTGATACAGGAGCATGTGTCACCAAACTCCACGCTAATGGTGTTCTTTTCTGGTTGCAGCTTAGGACACATGCAGGTGGTTCATCTAACCTTTTGGGAAAGAGTCAGGTAAAATTATATTCACTCATCTAAGGCTTTCAAACCCCTCCTTATGAAATCTTCAATAGATGGTGCTGTGTGAGTCCCTGAGGCATGCCAATTAAAAGGTCACTTGGCTCCACACTCCAGTCAGGGTGGGGGAAGCAGGATGAGCTGTTTCATGGCTCATGGATTGACAGCAGCTTGAGGCCAGCAGTGTCCAACTGCTGATCCAGGCTGCAGTCATTTCCCTGCTAGGCAAGGACAGAGCAAATGCCACCCAGCAGAGTGGGTGCAGAACTCTCTGGAGTCTGGAGGAGGGATAATAAGGCTCTTTTTCTTCCGGGCATGAGTAAACCTAGTTCTGGCACGTGGTGGGAAGAGGCAGATCAGAGTGTGAGGCCACTGCCATCACATCACCCTGTTCCTGGGGAGTCAGCCCCACATAGGCAATAACATGAGCACAACTCATGGGCTAAACTGTTCTTTCCCCAGCAGTGCCAGCAGATGGAGAAGTGGTGTCCTGGCACATCCCAAGCATGAAGCGAAAGGACGATGTTTTTGGTATGGCTTCCTTTTGTCACTCAGGAGGGAGAGATGGCTGTAGGGATCTGTATCTTTAGTGCAGATATCTTTAGTGTGTCTTTAGTGGGTGGAACAGACCCACCCCTCCAGCTGTGTCTCCTCAGAGAGGCAAATAAATAGTGCATCTTTGGCTTGGCTAGGTTTGAGGGCATTGTCTTGCTTTCCTGCAGAGGAAGCTTCTACCCATAAATAATGAGATACAGATCTGTCTGGCTGCTACATTCATCCCATGGAGACCTGCCAGTTTGTCGCCCAAAGAGGTTTCTGTGATTTCCTTCTTGGAGAAGGACATTGGAGACACCATTTCCAGCCTTTCTCTGGGATAGCTGAGACAGTGCTGAGCAGGGAAAGATGCTGTCCAGTCTCCTGGGACAATTTAAGTACCAGTGATGTGGCTCTAGGGAGGCAACACCCAAAGTGATGTGGTATTTTGGTGGACTGACTCTTTTGAATCAGCTCAGAGTAGATAAAATAATCTGGTTCTTGCAGATTTTTGACTTCTCAGTCCTATATTGTGGGTAGCAAAATATACGTGGTGAAAGAGAGAGGGTGGCTATGGGCCTTGTCCTAGGATGTGAGGCTCTGGGATATGAAGGGAGTGTTGCCATACCATGGTCATGGGGAATGTTCAGCCCCTGAGTGCTTTGTCTCCTTCTTTCAGTCTCAGGGACTGCAGATTGGGTCTAGAGGACATGACCAGGCTGTGCCAGATACTGGTTCAATGTCCCCAGCTGACAGAAGTCGAGTAAGTGTTGTGCACTTGGCAGCCTGTCTGTCTGTCTGTCTGTCTCCCCAGCCTGCAGATACAGAGTCAGTGTTCAGGGTGGCAGTTGGTGTAAATCAGCTTCCCTCTCACCACAGCCTCCCAGGAATCCCCACAGAACTTGTCACAGGTGCTTAGATAAAGCCAGACTTTCTACTGTCCTGTTTCAAAGAGAGCTTGGCTTCACCTAAGTCTACCATTTCAGTGTGTGAACACCCCAGAACACGTATGTGTTCTCATAGTCTGCCTCAGTCCTGTGTCCAGAAACAGGTGTTACCATCTATTTCTCAAGACCTTGGCTTGCAGGACAGCCAGAGCAGGGGAACCTGGGCCACTAAGCCATGAACAGAACTCCTGAAGGGCTGGTCACTCCAGGAGGGAGCTGGGCACCAAGAAAATGAGAAAATTACTGATCAGAACAAAAACTGAGTAATAGCAAATAAAAATAACGTGATACCCCTATTAGGTGCATAAAACATCAGTGGCATCATTTTATACATTTACAGTAATGGAAAAGTAAGATTCTTGAAACTGCAATGTTAATTGGCTATGGGATATAGGGAAACACAGAGATTAGCCTGTAAGGACTAAATCTTGCCCAGCTTTCATGGCATTTCTGGATGTGTCCTTTCTCAGAATTTGCCTGTAACAACATGGGTGTGCATGTCTATATAAATGTTACAGAAATTCTTACAGATTGTCCCAGTTTCTCTTGCATTTTGTTTCATTCCATGTTCTGCAGTCTCTCTGGAAATTCATTGAGTGACCAGAGCATTGAGACATTACTGAGCTTCCTGCCATCCCTCCCTCATTTGACACTGCTGAGGTAATGTTTGGGGTCCCTGCTTTGACTGCTGCCATGAAACACTGGTTTGGAAATTGTTTGCATATCTTAGGAGCACTAATCAGTAATTTTACATGAACAAACTAGGCAAAGAAAACACAGAAATGCTTTCAAACCCATTTCTGTCTTGTTTCTAGAAGCAAAGCAGCAGAGAACCTTTTTTCTTTAATGACATTTAGCAGCAGGGAAAAAAAGGACAGGAGGAGAGGTATCTGCCCCAGGCACAGCATGCCACATAACCCTCACTTAGCAGGTCCCATGGAACATGACTTCCAGCATCCATAACAGGTGTAGGAACTGTTGGGTGACACATGGTGACAGCACACCACCCGTTTGTGTGGTCAGCATCTCACAGCTCTGCCCCTGAGTGGATCTGACATCCTGCCACACTTGACACTGAAAGTGTTTTCTGGCAGCATATTGGCCATTGAGGGTGGGAATTTAGGCCAGAGAAGTGCTGTCAGGGGCTAGGGCACTCCACCATGTGGACAAAAAGCCCAGAAGGGGCTTGGCCATCTTTTACAAGATGTAGGATGGAGGAGCTGCAGCATCTTGAGAGACTGGATTTGCCCAGTCAGGAGGTCGCTTTCAGTCTGGGGTATCTCTATTCCAGTAACCCCAAAGAGGAGTTTTTCAGTGTAAGCCCTTCGTGTACTCCCTTTTCAGTCAAAGGGGACTGAAGGAGATTCTCCTTTACTTAAAGGAATGCTCGGTGCCAGTGCTCAAACCTTTAGATCCTTGCTCTCTGGTCCTGAATTAAATGGGATGGGTCCAACCTTTTGCATCTTGAAGTAAACAAGGGTAAAATTGGGCCGTGTGTATTGGAGCCCTTCTTCTTAGGACCTGATTTCACTGTTTTCTCTTTCTCCTCCTTTTCAGTATTAGGCAAAACACATTGTCCCCACGTTGTGCTGTTTTACTCCTCAACTCCATCAACCTCTGTGAGCGGATCAGAATGGTGGATGTCTGGTAAGACACTCACACTGTTTGAAGTCCAGCAGCTCAGCTTTAAAGTGACTACAGAGCTTGTCGTCTTCGAAGAGCATTGCTGAAGGACTGTCTTTTGTGTCTGCTTCAGGTCAAGTGAAAAGGCCTTTTTGCATTTAGGAGCAAGCATGCAAAGCCAGAAGGCATCCTGCAGGTACTGGAGTACAACACTTACTGTAATTCACTTGTGGAGGGAGGCAAGTTTCCTCTTGTATTGGGAATTCATGAACTGGTAGCCAAGGAGTTTGGGCTAATAACTGAAGCTTTGGGGCTCAATTCATGTGCCTGAGTGCAACCCCAAACCATTTGGATGCATGGGGATGGCAGAGGCCCATGCCTTTCTTGAGTAGCCACTGGACTGCTCGTGGTCATCACAAGCACCTGAACTCAGTGCTAGTCACTGCATTTCCCAAATGTGTGCCTCAAATTGTGGGTGATAATCTCCACATGAACACCTGTGTGATGTGTGTGTGACACATGTTGCAGACTGGGAGTGATGGTTCCCGGGTGCCCCTGGAAAGAAGATTGTAACATGTCTTCAGTTCAGCACCAAGGAGATGGCAAAAATGTGAATGTTGCACAGAGACTGGTGCAGCTCTCAGTGCCCAGACTGAGCCTGGTTGCTGGCCATGCTTTGACTCTCCTGCTGTCTCACACGCAGGCTGACAGACTGTGCCATCGGGGAAGGGCAGGTGGAGGAGCTCTGCAGTGTCCTGGAGCAGCACGGGTGGCTGGCAGAAGTGGAGTAAGTGGGGCTTGGGGTGTCACCATGACCTTGAGCCAACCTTGGATTGGCTTGGTTCAGCATGGGTGTGTGTGCTCCTTCAGACTGTTCAGAAGTAAAATCAATTAGAAATAACACAGGTCCTATATATATATATATATATATATATATATATATATATATTAAGAGGGTGGGACAACTCCTTGGGATTTTCACTCTGTGGGGCTGTTTTGAGGCATTTGTTGCTCTACCTGAGCTCTTCTCTGAGCTTGTGTTCAGAGCTCTTTGTCTGAGCTTATGCATGAGGTTAGTTTCATAAGCCAGTGGTTTGTTTTAAACAGACCATTATTGGCCAAGGTGGGATCTAAGTCCAGGAAATTTGAGTTTTTCCGTCAAGGCTTCTCAAAGGAGCATTGCTGCTTATAAGAAACATAGAATTATGGAATGATTTGTGTTGGAAGAGACCTTTAAAGGCCATCTAGTCTGACGCCCTGTCACAAGCAGGGACATCTTCAACTAAATCAGGTTGCTCAGAACTCTGTCCAACCAGGCCTTGAATATTTCCAGGGATGGGGTGTCCCCCACCTCTCTGGGCAACCTGTTCCAAAGGCTGAGTTTTGTTTGGCCACATTGTTCTTCTGCTTTCAGTCTCTCCAGGAATCAGCTGGGAGATGAAGGCCTGAGGTGCCTTTTGGACCACTTGCATCGAGTGCCCATTTCCTGTTCCCTCAAGTAAGAAAACACACTGTGAATCTGAGGTGTCCTGAGCAGAAAGGTGTTCGTGTGACCCCCTCACAAAGCTGCTTGTCATGCTTCTTGCCCTCTCCTGCCTTGGGAGGAAAGGTCTGAGTGAGGCCAGGGTGACTCAAAACCTGCTGAAGTAAGTAAAGGTCCTTTTATTAGTGTCAGCAGGAGGAAACAGGGACCAGAGTGGGGTGGTGTGACAGAAGTTGATCCAGTCCACCGAGTTTTCAGTTCATCACTTCTCTGTGTATGTTGTCCTCTTTGAGTTACTCAAGACCCAGAGGTTCTCTGAGCTGAGCTGTGCCCTACACCAGCCTCTCCCCTTCCCTTTATGGTGGGATAGCAAATGCTGCCTCTGTAGTGTAAGAGGCAAATAGTTGCTGTGTCCCCCAAGTCATCAGCAGTGTGTCTTGGAGGGGGTCAGTGCATCGAGCACAGCCAGAGGGGCTCAGCACCCCACAGACTGCTCTGCCTGCAGTGCCAGCTTGAATTTTGCCACTGTGACCTGGGGACAGCCTCGACTCCTGGCACCTAAAAAAAATCTGTCCTTCTCTTCTGTGCAGTCTCAGCCATAACAGGATTTCTCAGGATGGAGTTCTGCATCTCGTAAATGCCTTCGTCACCTCTGGAAACACCACTGAAGTTCAAGTCAGGTGAGTGTTTCTCTTCACTAGTTTCTGATGCTTCCTTGCTTGTTTTTCTCTTAATTATTGAAAGTTTGTGACCTTCAGGTAATCGTGATGAGTGACAGGTTTTCAACTACCTTTGTGTACAGGTGCATGCAAAGCTTTTGTTTATGTCCATTTCTAATGGCAAAACATAACAGCAGAACTGTTTTTGCACAGGGCCACACCATTTCTGTGCACAGACACACAGCTGTACCAGTTATCATGTATGTATCTGTTAATGAACCTCTTCAGGGCAGGAGTCAGCATTTGCTTTCTAAAATTCACTTCAGTAGGTTGAAATTTCAGAATCTATGGAAAGAAACTTCCAGTGTTCTTTACTTGGATTTGCATCTTTATCTCCTTTCCTCTCAGGCAAAAATAGCCCATGGGCTCTGGGCCTGTTGCATTGGCATAAAGTGCTTTTCTCACAGATTCCAGTCACAGGGCTGGGCCGTTCTGCACATCTGACCTTATCAGTGTTTATGGTCATGGCACCAGTTGGTCCTGAATCCGTTTTAACCAGGGGCACTTCCATTCATTCCTGCAGTTAAATGTGGATGCTGAGTCTTTGGACTGGACTATTTTAAAGCTGATCAGTCTCCTGTTTTCCCTCTCCCCAGAGCTTGGCAGAGAGTGCAGGGACAGGAGGCAGACAAAAGCAGGACAGGTCAGGATTTATTCTCCAAACACCAGTGCTGCCTTATGCCAATTTAGCATTAGTGAGGCCTCACTGAAGCATTTCCCTGGGCTGGTTTATTGTAGGGAGGGGTGAGCTGGGCCAGGTAACTCTGTCACTGCTGTGCTGGGTTGTATTGTTAAATTCTGACCACTGGGACAAATAGTAATCATCCCTCCAAATCTTACTCTCTTTTCTTCTCTGTGCAGTTTGTGCCCCAAAGCAACTTTAATCCTCAAGCTGACAAGCAGAAATGAACCAAGAAAGATTTTGAGGTAATGTTACAGATTTTTGGCAGTGATTTCTTTGGCAAAGGAGGTGTCCTTTTTCTAGGGACAGGGCAGATGACATCTCTTTTTGCCCCTACCTCCTGGAATGGTGACATTTTACACTGATAGCTAATGGATTTCCTTTGATGCACCTTCTGAGATGAGAAGAGCTTTCTCCTGCCACAGAGATTCCCACATCCCTTCCTCTCTCTGCTTTCCCTCTTGACTGTTCCTCACCTGGGCACCTGTAGGTGTGCCTACAGTCCCTGTCACAGGACAGGGTGACACAGAAAGCTGCACCATTAGCATACAGGTATGCTCTACCAGAACATCTCATCAGGTGCTTTCGAAGTGTTGCCACAATCTTTTTTTGGAGGCCCTGAAAGGTGTTCAAGGTGTTGGTGCCATGCTTCTTTCTCTGTGGGGGAAAGGCTGTGATGCCTGAGATTTCTGGGTCAAAAAGCCCAAACTGTTTGTGGTGAACTAAGCCAGTTCCCTTTTTTATCCTTTCAGACTTGCAGAGTGCAACTTTCAGCCAGAGCACTTGGAAAAGTTGTTCTTGCTCCTGGAAAACTGCACTGATCTGATGGAGTACACGTGAGTTAATGGCTGCCTGGACCCATTTGGTTGGGCTCATTTGTGACTCTTCCTTACAGTGAGCTTTGGTTCTAGGTCCTCAAATAACAACGTGACAGTCCAAGCTGCAGAAAGACTTTTGCATTCCCTGAGGAAAGATCTGGGCTCTCTGAAAATCAGGTACTGTGCCACTGTACTGTTTTAGATACTGATCTGAGGCTGGTCTGGTCATCTAAGATCTCCTTTCATGAGAAACAAAAGTGAACTGTGTTTTTCCCAAAGACAGCTAGCACTGGCCTTAGAAATTACCATGGCTGACTCTCAGTTATTGGCATTTGCCTTTATATCCTTGATTCCTACTAAGCATCATGTAAAGCTCTGGCCATAATCTGTGCTGTGTCTCTGTAAACCACTACCTGCCTTACAAGGAAGGGTGATAATTCTGGTGAACAACATTCCCACTGTGTCCTTGCCAGAGTATCCCACAGTTTACCTGGGTAAGGAATTCTTCACTTCTCCCAAAATGTGTTCTGTTAGAGCTCAGGGGCCAGGCTCCCCCTCATTGCTGCCAGTGGTACATAGGCAGGAGGGAAGCTGATGTCAGTGTTCTCCTCTGGGCTGCTTCTGCCTGTTCCCAGTTTTCACCCTGTTTCCTGTGCAGACATTGCTCTGCTAAGCAAAGCAACCCTTCCATGTATGTGAGAGTGTGGAGCACTCAGCTGGCAGAGGCAGAGATGATCTGTGCATGTAAATAAAGCAGAGTTTTATGTTCTGTACCCTGCTTTACAGCATAGAAGAGCCATGGGTGTGCAAAGAAAGAGTCACGGACCTTCTCAAGCTGGCTCTCCAGGCCCGTGGAAACATTACTGAGATCACGTAAGTAGCACCTCAAGTTCTGGGGTCTTTCAGGTATTTTCTTTTAGCCTCATACTTTTAAGGAAATGGGATTGAAGCCAGCACTTGATCTTGATCTTCTGTTCTTTATTCACTGTCTATACTGCATTTGTGAGCTACTGGCCAACTTGAAGCAAGTTTAACCCAAGTGTCTGGTGGGTAGATGTGCTTAGCATGTTCATGGTCACACACCTCAAAAGGTTAAATGGAAAGGAGGCCGTGTTCCTGGTTTCCTTTGGGAGAAAGGGTGCCAAGATTAGGCTGGCTTTGGAACTAGTTTAAACATTGCAAACCTCTTCAGAGATGGGTGGTTGGCATTCATGCATCAGCATAGTCCCGTCCCATCCAGTCCTCCTGATTTTTCTTATGGAAAATAGTGTTTTCTCTCCCTCAAGAGTTCACAGGTTTATGATATTCTCTGATCTCTACCTTTCCAGGATATGTAAAGATAAAACCCTCTTCCAGTTAGACGTAAGGTTCCCACACTGCCTGGAGAAAGTGGAATCTGTCGTTAGCAGGTGAGAAAGCAACTATTTATCATTATTTTCTGCTTGTTCTGAAGCTCTGTGTGGGCTGAAAAATATCTTCAGAGCTGGTCTCCATGGGTTCAGTCTCAGAGTGCCTCTGTGCCACACATGTGGAAGAAACCCTGTTCATATACATGTGTCTTCTGGGCTGCTCTCCTTCAGGCCCGTACTGGACCTGCATGAGGGAAAAAAATCCACCTTCCCTGCAGGACCAGGAGCACTCAGGTGGCAGGAGCACTTTGAAGACTCTTAAGACATGTTGGCTTCTGCAGGAGTATGCAGAGAGAGCAGCATTAGTGTCTTTTTCCCTTTGTGCAGCTGAAGAAGGCGGCAGATGTCACCTTGGGCAGTGGGGACAGGCTGTGTTTCTCTACACTGGGTTGTGACATAAATGGGACGTGGCAGGAGAGCCCTGGGTGGGCTCTTGAAAGCCCTGATCTGTCCCTAAGCCTGGCCCTGAGGGGCACCAGGTGCTGCTGATCCTCACGGGCAGTCGTGTTGTGTGTTTGTCTCCTGCAGATTGAGTCAGTGCAAGCCAGAAATCAGGCAAACTTCCTTCTACCAAAGGGTTTGGGAAAAATGTGCTCAGCTTCAGGAATTGAGGTGAGTGGCCAGGCATTGCAAAGGATTTTTTGGGAGAGGAGTAGCTTGTCCTAGTGAGTGCAGGAGAGCACACAGCAGGGCGTGGAGAGGCCAGTGCAAGGTCCCAGTCCCTGCCCTCTGGATCCCCTACTTGGAGTGTTTGAATGGAAAACAGAAAAGACCCACAGACCTGGTGGCCTCCTGGTGTATCCTTTGAAGTCATCTAAATCCCCTTGGGCCCAGATAACCTACACTTTCTCACCATGGCTGGGAGCTCCCCTGGGACCTTGCCAAGCATCAGTGTGCCACTTCCTCACAGTGTCCCTGCACTGGTGTGCTTTAGCTGTGGGCTTGGCACAGACCTTTGGTCACCAGTGGATGGCAAAGCCCGGACCTGTTGTTCTCTTCCTGCAGATGGTCTCATGTGGAACTCCATGAGGATGAAGCAGAAATGCTAGTCAGGATTTTGCTACCTCTTCCAGAGCTGAAGAGGTTTGGGTATGTTCTCAGCTGTGGTCTTTTCCACACATTTATTATTTCCTCAGCCCTGTGCCTCACACCAAGCCTCTGAACCCTCCTTGTCTGGAATATGTTCTTGAGCTCTGGGATCTGGGAGAGATGTCTAGGTTGCAAACTCAACAGCTCTCTACAGTTAATGCTAAAGGTGGTTTTAAATATACCATGTGCATGTCCTGAGGCTTTTTCCTTTCCCCTTTTTTGAAGTGAAAGCAATTTGAGACTGAGACCTTGGCTTTGGTTAACACTGTAGTTAAGTTTGTACCACCCTACTGTGTAAAAAAGCTTCTTCTGGTTTGAGCAGCCTCTTCACAACCCTCTTCAACAGCTTTGTAGGGCTTGTAAAGGGCATCTCTGCCCAGTGAAATTCTGAGGATTGTTTGGCCCAGGCAGTGCTCCAGGCAGAGGCTGTACATGTACATCATGTGAGCATCTCTGAACTGCCTGGTCCTCTTAGTCCTGCAATGGGAGGTGTGAAAATCTCTCCAAACTTACTGGTCCCTGATGTCTATGTTGGATGGGGTTTGGGAGGGGGCAGCTTGCCTGTCAGTGGAGTAAACTCCTCTTTTTCAGCGTGCTGAGACCCAATCTTCTTTGATCCTTGCTGTTTTTCAGGCTGACCTCTAGCAGTATTATGACAACTGGAACTGATAATTTGATCATGGGCTTGCAGAATTGCCAGGCCATTGAAGAGCTCAAGTGAGTGTGTTATTACCAGTCTGTCCAGAGTCTGATGGGTCTTTCTAGAAGCTTTAGTTAAACAGCAGCTTCTCTTTTCCTGTACTGTGGACAGATGTACTTTTCCTGATGAGTGGAGGACTTCTGATAGGGAAGAAGAAACAATTCCTTTTTCCTTACAATGAATAGTGAGTGAGACAGAGATCACTAGTCTGTGGCAGGGAATTCCAGCAGAGAAATCAAATGTTTTGGTAGCATTTCTGCATGGATCTTGTCCCAGCTGGGAGGCAGTGTTTCCCATGCAGTAATCCCAGAGCCAGCAGTAATCCCAGAAATCCTGGAGGATGACCCGGAGGCCTTCACACAGAGGTTGGTTTTCCAGGCCCCTACATGTAGGGCATCCTTCTGAGATGAAGTGCCACTGCACTGTGTGTCACTGTCGTGAGAGCTTTGCCATCTTGTGGTCACAGTGGCACCTTGCTCCACAACGGACTGGATTCTTGCTCCAGAGGTTTGGGATTCTCCTGGTATTTTATCAGGATCCAGACAGATCCATTAGAATTGCATGAGAGAACAAAACAGAAGATTATTCCCAGGGACTGGAATACACTCCCACGTGTCTCCCACCCCTGTTCTGCCCTCCTCTGCACCAGCTGCCCATGGGTAGTGAGTTGTCCCTGTGTTCTTTCATCCTTTAGCCTGGGCTGCATGAAGCTCAGCAGCACTGCCATTCCTAAACTTGTGCTGGGACTTTGTGAGATGCCATCTCTGAAAAGGCTCATGTAAGTATGTGACTGCAGTTTGCCTCTAGCCCGGCATGGGAGGCTGAGTAACAGGAGCTGAAGGTCCATTTTTTTCCTCTGGATGTTGTTTCCAGCTTGAACCACAACAGCATTGGGAATGATGGCTGCTCCAGACTCGCAGAAGCCTTGAGGAATATGCACTACATGGAGGAAATCAAGTAAGTTTCTCCTTTCTAGTGACCACTGGTGCCAAAACATGGAGAGACCCAGATGTGCTTACACACAGTGTGGAAACAAAAGCAGGGAGACTGCAAAATGCTTATGTATGAGGTACCTTGGACTAGAGGAAAGCAGAACTTGATGTTCAGAAGAGGAAAATTCGTTCTTATCCCACTCTGCTGCAGTCACATAGAAGATAGATTAAACAGCCTCTGGATTTAAATCTTCCCTGGGATCCAGAATAGGGCTAGAGGCCCCCTTCTCTCCTGGGAGAGCCTCAGACCCAGCACTTGCCCCGTCTGAAAAGATCTGAATGTGGAGCCAACCCCAGGCTTCCTCTGCTTTTTCCCCTCTTTCCCTTGCCAGATGCTGTCCATTCTCCACTCTAGCAGTTTGGAAAATAATAGCAACCTGTTGCTGGTCTTGTTATTCTGGTTGAAGTAATTTCCCACTCATCAACAGGATCCAGTAATTTTGATTGTTCTTTGCAAATCTTTTAATACCTCATTAACACCTATTAATCTCTCATGAGATAGTCAGGACAAACAGCTCTTTGATTCTGCTGCCAAGGTCCGAGGTGTCATCCAGCAGATGGGAGACATTAAATAAGATCTCCAACTTGGCCTGGTACTTTGTGCTTTCCTTTACTACACAGCCTCTCTTTCTTTAAAGTTTAAGCCACAACGAGATTGGAGATCCAGGCCTGATAAATCTAGCTGCTGTCCTGCTGGAAATGCAAAACCTGAAGAAAATCAAGTGAGTCCCTTTGTTTTGTTCCAGCTGTTTTGGTCATGGCCACGGTTGGTGGAGAAGCTTGGGTGGGAATCCCTGTGCTACCTTCTCCTAGACAGTGTTCTACTATCTGGCTTAGTTGTGTCCTGGAAAGTAAATCTGTGGGGAATTGTACAAGTCTCATATCCAGGCAGCACTTTTCCTTGGGCTATGTAGGGTTCCCAGTGTGGGGGCCCCTTGTGTTGCCATGCTGCTTTGAGTTACTGGTGGAAGTAGAGGTGATATTGAGAATTTGCCAAAGCCAGGACACAGTCTCTAGACAAGGATTTAAACTGTCCCTTCCCCAGGGGAACAGAAATTAGAGCACCCAGGCTCTTTGTTAGGCTCGTCTCTGGGGTATGCCTTGTAACGTTTTGAAATTAAAATCCTAGAAATGACTTGAAACAAGAAAAGGAAATTCCCATTTCTGTCTGGGAGAGGGAAAACTGCTCCTTCCTCTCAGTACCTGCAGGGCCAGGAGTTACTCATCACTTGACAAAAGCACTACAAATGCCCAAACCATTTCCCAGTGACCTGTGTAGCCCTTTATTGCAGTGACCCCAAGTCTCCCATCACACCAGGCAAACAGTGAAATATCTGAAGCTGGTACATTCTGGTTCTCATTTAGTCACTGAGAATCTCATGCTTATTTTAGCCTTTCAGGGAACTGTCCTAGTCCTGCTGGAGGGGAAAAGCTGATGGAAGCTCTTGCCCATTGCAAGCACATCGAGGAGTTACTGTAAGTGTGTCATTTCCAGTGTCCCTTCAGGAAGCTGGGCCAAAATCAAGGCACAGGAAGCAAATCTGATATGGCTCCAGTAAGGCCAGGATCAGTTTTGCCCCTGATTCTTATGAGAGCAGAGTAAAAACTCTCTGCTACACAGGAAAGGAATGTGTGGTTCTGGGTGTGGGAGCTCTGGGGGTTGGTTGTTCACTGGTTTCTCTCAGAGATTTCCAAGAACTGTACAGTCAACATTAGTGGGGAGGAGATGTATCTGTGGTTTTATAGACAATGTCACAGGCACAGGGGCTGTGCAGTGCCTGTGTTGCCCAAGGAACCAGCATTAATCTGTGTGGCTGCAAAACTGGAGGGAAGAAGACAGATAGAGGCTTTACACAGCCAGATGTATTGGCATTCCATTCCAGACCAGTTTATAGAACATACGTGTCCTGCCCTATTAAATAAACAAAATTTAAAAATAGGCAAATCAGAAAAAGTTACATTTAAAACACTGGAACTGCCCATGTAACCTTCAGATTTCAGTATGTGGACTAAGGGCACATATGAAAAAGTGCTTGAAAATGTTGAACCTTTCAGTTCAATTCCAGCTCAGCTCAGTCAGAGAGGGACATCAGTGTGCTCCTGAAAAGTGCAAGTCACTTTTACTCCCCTGTTTGACTTCTGCAGGATTACAAAACCTCATTGTTCCTTCCTCCCACCCTCAATGCCCTTTGTATCATGGGCATTGACTCCTTTCAGCATAGTCCCATGCACATGTGGGTGAGGAATGGGGGGTCACACATCTGTGTGGGTGACACACAGGTGAGGAATGAGGCTCTGTACTTCACTGCCAGTAACATTTCATTTCTGCTTCTTCCAGACTGTCAAGGAATGGTTTTGGAGACAGGACAGCAGTAGCACTTGCCCTCTCTCTGCCTCACATGACCAAACTGAAGATCCTACAGTAAGTGTCAGCCAGGAAGCCCCAGGAAGGCTGGATATCCTAGAGAATATGGGGTATTGTTGAAAGAAGGAATGGGAAAAGGCATAGGCTGTGCTGGTGCACTGGTCTCTTGTTTAGACAGTAATTTAAGGGTTCCAGGATTGAGAAACCCTCCACTGTACTCTGTTGTCAGAGTCACATAAATAATTCTTGCTTAATCTCTTCCAGAATTAGCTTTAGAGATGAACCAGGTAGTGGATATACAGAAAAATAAACCTTAAAATTGTTTTTGAGTATCTTAGTTTCTGACTGTCCTCTTGTTTTGGTGGAACCTAAGCCTTTGTGTTTGCAGTGACTGCCTGACTGTGCTTTGCTGGCCCCCACTGTTGCCTCCCTGTTTTCCAGACTTTTTCTTTAAGACTAATCCACAAGGATCCCAGGTTGTTACCGATACCGGGCATTGGTTCAAAAGATTAGCAGTTTTCTTCTTGGCAAGTTAAATGTGAGCTTTTGTTACAGCTTTGTTCCAAAATAATCCTCCAATGTTTATGTTTCCTTTGTTAGCTTGCAGCACAGTAACATCAGTCAGGCAGGAGGGCTGGAGCTGGCCAGGGCCCTGGTGGTGTGTGAGCTGCTGGAAGAGATAAGGTGGGTCATGGCAGGTGCACTTGGGATGGAGCCAAACGTATCCTGGAATCACAGAGTGGTTTGGGTTGGAAGGGACCTTGGGTGACCATCTAGTTCCACCCCCTGTCATGGGCAGGGGCACCTTCCACTAGAGCAGGTTGCTTCAAGCCCCATCCAGCCTGGCCTTGGACACTTCCAATGGATGGGGCAGCCACAGCTTCTCTGGGCAACCTGTGCCAGGGCCTCACCACCCTCACAGGGAAGAATTTCTTCCTTGTATCTAACCTGATCCTGCCCTCTGTCAGTTCGAAGCCATTTCCCATTGTCCTGTCACTCTGTGCCCTTGTCCAAAGCCCCTTTCCAGCTCCCTTGTAGCCCCTTTAGGTACTGAAAGGAGCTCTAAGGCTTCCCCAGAGCCTTCTCTTCTCCACACTGAGAATGGACTGGGATCACTCTGTGGGTGGGGAATCATTTCAGCTCACTGAGGCTGTCACACAGGCTCTTTCCATGCTCAGGTGCATCTGCAGAGGGCAATCACTCCACCTGTCCTACACTTTCTGGACAGGAGGAGACACTCTCTGAAGGTCACTGCACTGCACGATCACCCCTGCACAGCTTAGATCACCCCAGATGTTAAACCCTGTCTGCCAGTGCTGTTTACTGGGTTTTGTGCAGCCATGTGCCTTGGAGCTGCTGTGTGCAGTAACCTGGGGAGCAGTAGAATTTCTAAATATGGAACTGAAAGTGTAAAGGTGATGGGAATTAACTCTTCCTGCTGCATCCTTGATGCCAGCATTCTTTGCTATGTGTTTGTTGTTCAATTACAAGTTGAATTGGGGTGTTGGTAACTGAGGTGTGAGAGATGTTAGTTTAGGGGAGGGACTGCCATGGATTGTGTGTGCTGGTAGGTGAGAGCAGCACAGCCTGGTGAAGGCTGGGAGGCAGTTACTGCTCCTCCTGAATTTTGAGAGCCATGTCTTCTTCCCACTCTCCCTTATCATTATTTCCTCTCAAGTCACACCAGTCTTTAACTCCAGTATAGCTTTGTATTTCCAGTTTCACACACAACACACATTGTGCTGGAGGTCTGTCCTTCTTAGCCACTGATCTGCAAGCAGTTCACTGCTGCAGGGACTGAGGTTGTGAGTTACAGCAGGGCTGTCATTTCCATTTTACCAAGCAGTGATTTGCCCTAGAATTGCTGTGTACTGATCTGGCTCATCCCTGCTGTCTGCAGAGTCCTCGCTTAGTCTGAGTTCTAGTTATTGACTTGCTAGTTCACATATTTACATTTTCGCAGTGGGTTTTCTTTGACTGTACCCGCTTTTTCTGCTCCCATTCAAAGCTTTTCTATTACTCTTACAGTTTATCAGAAAATGACCTTGGAGAACAAAGTATCCATGCCCTGTCCAAGGGACTGCCATGGTTGGGACACCTCCGGAAGATCGAGTGAGTACCAGGGCACCGAGGGCTGCCGGGGCAGAGTGTGGCTGGTGTTGGCAGCACTGCCAGGGCAGGAGCACAACAGACAGTGCTGGTGCCCTATTCCCCACAGGCTCTGACACCAGCACACTGTGCCCTCTGTCTTTTCTCTCAGCTTGAAATTCTGTGGAATCACTGATGATGCTTCAAAATCACTTTCTCAAGGCTTCCGACAGTGCCCTTCCGTGGAGGAGATAATGTGAGTGTGGGGATGGATGGGGAGACCCTTCAACACACAGGTCACTCGTGTTAATGTCAGCTCCTATTTCCAACTGCAGTGCAAAACTGACCCTGCTAAATACTTGTTGATACTTCCCACTGAGTTCTTTTCAGCGGTAAATTTACTAGTAATTTACTAATTGATGAAATACACCGCTAAAAGTTTTTGGCATAGCTAGCGACTTATTGGAAGCTGAATGTGAGGAGCTGAACAGAATATGGAGGAAAACACTCATGTTCAGACTCTGCCCCATAGTCATTAGTCTTTCAGCATCTGCTTTGCAAGGCAGGACAAATTCCCCATCTAGCTCTTTATGGTCCAGTTCTTGCCTCTGTTTTTTTACAGAGGTCCAGAGCAGAGCAGGCTGCTTATCAAGTAGCAAAGAAAGGATCTAAAGAACTTTCTCACTTGCTAATACATCAAAAAGTTAAAACCCTAATCCTTCAAGAGCCCTGCAAGCTATCCTTTGAAAAGAGCTCAGAATCAACAGGCAGCTGTAAGAGCAGGTCAGAGAGGCATTTTAGCTGCTGCAGTAGTTTAACACCACTGGCACAAGGAGGAGTGGCCCTGGGATAAAGCTGTGTGCTCAGCAGTCATTTCCATATCTCTTTCCCTGGGCCTGCAGGACTCTGAGATAACCACAGCCCACAGGCTCTGTGGTGACACTCCCTGGTGTCTTATCATACGTGCAAATATGTGGTCAAATGGAGAAAACTTCTCAAAATAAAGCTTATAATCCAGGAGAATGTTTACCTGGCATGATAAGAGGGCGATTAGCTCTGGTAAACAGGCCAGTCTATGAGGGGGTCATATCACAGTAGTGGTACTAGTGGCAGGTAGTATCTGCTTGTGTTTATCCAGTGACTCATGGCTGGGATTTCTTGTCTGCCTTAGACTGTCTTGGAATGCCCTTGGAGATGGAGGAGCCCGAGAGCTGGCCAGTGCTCTCCCAGAGATGGAAAAGCTGAAGGTGTTAGAGTGAGTACAGCCCCGAGAGCAACCCCTGAAGACTTGTTTTTCTGCCACTGAGCCTTCAATCACAGGACTTCCAATAGGAGACATACATTAGGAATATTCAGCTGCTTTCCGCTACTGGCTTGGTTTGGATTTTAAAACTCTCTTTTGGTTTTTAAAACAGCCTGGAGAAAAATCGCATTGGAGGCTGTGGGGCCACAAAGCTGGCGGAGGAACTTGCCAAGTGCCCGGAAATTCAGTCCATAAGGTGAGCAGGTACCCCAGAGTTCTGTGGTTGGTTTTTGGCTCAGCAGGGAAGTCAGGGCAGATGTGACCCATGCTCCTGGTGCCCTGGGTTATCTGGCATGGAATAGGATATTGCAGGGCACGCAGACACAGGCCAAGTAAGCTGAGGGTTTTCTAGGCCAGCTTCACTTCCTCAGAAAGCCCTGTAAAAAAAAGAGTCTGAAAAGCTTACTGGCTTTAAATGAGTTAAAAATAAGGACCCAGTTGTCTCCATCAGGAAGTTGTTGCATTCTTTCTTGGAAGTTTTCATTCTCACATTGCTTCTGGTTTCACTTCTGAGACACATTTCTACCCTGTCCCACTCTGTCCTGGGATCCGTATCTCCCAGATGCTTGGGCACCTGATTTTTTGTGCTCTTTGTCATTGCATCTCCAAACCCTGGGTATCAAACTCCCCTAGAAACCTCTTTTAGAGAGACCCACTCATCCTTCACTCACCTGAAAAGTCACTCTTATGAGAGGTCCTCTGGTAACATTCTGATAAAACAGGTCCTGGACCCAAGTGTCTGCTCCTGCCTGAGCTGTCTCTGGCCTCAAACTGGCTCTGTCTGACCCAGAGCCCCTGGGGAATGATTCTGGTCCTGGCTGGAGATTGAAGCCCTGTGTTCCTGCTCAGATTGTCCCTTTGACTCCTCGGGGTAGAGTCCCAGGATGGGCATCTTTGGGTTAGACTACATCAAATGAGGTAGATGAAGAAGGGTGGCTCATGTAAATCAGGTTGCTCCTGTGTGACTCAGTTCTTCCTCTGCTTTCTGAGACCTTACTGGCCTGAGGACTTTTCAAAGCCTTAATCTCTCTCCCAGCTAGATAAATGATGTCCCCTCAGTGGGCAGGCAGCTGCTGGGCTGCTGATGTGCCACTGGGATATGGCCATACCTCACTCCTGTCTCACTGTCAGACATGATCTGGTGGGAGCCCAGGGCTGCCTCTCCCACTGTTTTTGGCAGGGCACATCCACACTCACCGTGCTTGGTGCTGCAGTAACATGTTTGCTGTCCTTGCAGGCTGTGGGACAACCCCGTGCCCAAGGGCCTCGCGGAGAGTTTGACAAGCCAAGACCCAAGACTGTGTTTCTCCTTCAGCTAGCAAAGAAGAGCCCTTGCCTGACTTAGGAGTTGCTCTGCACCTCCCACTGCCCTAAAAAAAAAAAAATGCACTGAAGAACCCAGGAAATCAAAGTTCCTACACTTAAAAACTCTAACTATTAGGTCTTCCTTTGCTGCACTGAACCAAGCGTGAAGACTTTTGTTTGTTTGTTTGTTTCGTCTTTTTCATTTTGGTTTGGTTTTTGTTTGTTTTTTTTAATATATATTTTTTGTTTCTTATGAGCTTTTATTGTACAGAAGAGCAAAAGACTGTGAAAAATTGCTGCTGAGCAGGCAGTGTTCTTGATGTAAAAACACTGAAACTCTCTTCAAGAGGGTAACTTTCTGGAAAGTTATTAGCAAATAGTGAATGTTTGTGTACTAGACACTACCTATTTATTTATTGCCCTAGTGAAAAAGGGACACCAGGCACCTTCATCCAAACTTCATCTGTGTCAAAAGTTAAATATTTATATTTAGGGAGGGGCAGCAAATGAGAGACCCAGAAAGAAGAGAGGTCGTAATTAAGTCACCGGCCAAAAAGGATCAATATTTATACTGTGATAACAAAGAAAAGCTGATATTACCATAAATTTCAATGAGAAACTTTAAAGGACTGAAAGTTGTAAAACAACTTTTAAGAAAATGGACTGCTCTGTGTGAGAGGAATGTGCACTACTGACTGTTTTCATGTGGCGTTTTTTAGACCTTTCTGGGGTTTTTGTAAGACTCTGTTGCACTAATCTCTTCCAGGAGATACAAGGGGTCAGTTAGCTTGAAACACTGTCCACGTGATAGATCCTTCAAGCCTCTACAATCCCCCAAATCCCAAAGCCTAAGTGTTGCTGGGCAATGGATGTTGGACCTGTGGGAACTGGAGGGAGAAGATCCCAAACAGAATTTTGCTGCTCGATGGAGGAGACAGAACTACAGCTCCCCTTGCATGCATGGAACACCAGCTTTTGTTACAGGAGTGCGGCCACATTGTTCTCATTATCTGTTAACAAGCATTACAATGTTTTCCTTACGTGTTTGTGCTGTAAATATTTAAATCTTGTGGTGGATTTATTTATGGAATTCTGTTTACGGCGGTGTTTGCCTGGGGAGATGTAACTGATCTGATTTGGGCAGGGCAGGCATCTGGAATGAGATGGAAATGCTGGTCCAGCAAACCTTTGGGCAAAGGACACGAACAGCTGGTGCTAGTTATTCCTGGAGGAGCCTCTGTCCTTATTTAAAGATCAGCATTACGCTCTGTGAGATAATGACGTCGTGGTGTAGAAGTGGGACACATTTTGCAGAGACTGTATTCTGAAAAGGGTTTAAAAACAAGGACAAAGGAAAAAAGAGGTAGTGAAATTCCTTACCAGGCCATAATTCCATTAAGTACCTCAAATCTAAACACTGGCATTTAGGAAAAGCTTCACCAAATGGGGATTTTATTTTCATCCTTTATTTTCAGTTCTCATTTGCAGATGTGAGTCTTCCCAGCGACCATCAGAGGACGAGAGTGGCACCACAGGCAGTGTGATCTACAAGGTAGACACTCCAGAGTTTATCTCATCACAGCTCTCAAGGTGAGCGTGTTTGTCAGCCAGGCCCTGGAAGACTCCCTGCCAGGACTTCTTTTGGAAATACAGGAGGTTGGATGGAGAAGACAAGGCTCCAGGGAGACCTTAGAGCCCCTTCCAGTGCCTGAAGGAGCTCTGAGAGAGCTGGAGAGGGACTTCGGACAAGGGCCTGGAGTGACAGGACAAGGGGGAATGGCTTCAAACTGACAGAGAGCAGGGTTAGATCAGATATGAGGAAGAAATTTTTCCCTTAGAGAGTGGTGGGGCCCTGGGCACAGGTTGCCCAGAGAAGCTGTGGCTGCCCCATCCCTGGAAATGTTCAAGGCCAGGCTGGATGGGGCTTGGAGCAACCTGCTCTAGTGGAAGGTGTCCCTGCCCATGGCAGGGGGTTGGAACGAGATGATCTTTAAGCTCCTTTCCAACGGAAACCAATGTATGATAAACGAGAGCTGAGATTCCCCACTGCAGTTCCCCTGATTCCTGAAGTTAGGAAGTGTGCATTTGTACCGTGAGGTTTGCTGCAAATACTGCTGCAGCCCTGCTCTTCAGGCATTAAGGAGTGCCTCGGAAATTTAACTGCACACCTGCATTTCTCAGCATCTTCCCAGAATTCAGGATTACCTCCCAGCCACACATTGGCCTGACCTGAGAGACAGGCCATCCCAACAGAAGCCAGGGAAGGGACTTGCAGGAACTCACAGCATCTTTTCCAGAACACCAGGTGTCAGCAAAACCCCAGAAATGGGGAGTGGTTGTCTGTAGTCCAGCGGTTCTGGATAAAGAAGGGCTCTGTGCTGTGCTTTGTGTGCGTGGGTTGCAGTTTTTCAAAAACGAGATTTGAATTGAGTTGTTCATGAACCACAACATCGAAATAGCTCAGGGGTTCCTTTCTTACATCCAACACCCAGGGTTTTAGGGAGCATGCTTCCCATTTCCACCGCGCTGCTGATGCCCGTGTTCCAGCTTGTGCTCGTGTCTGAAAGTTTCCGAGGGGAACCTGGGGGCTTCATCCAATTTTGAGGAGTTAAATGAACCTTCTGGTGTGCAGGAAGATGTGAGGCCATCAGGGATTGTGGGTGATGGCCGAGCACCAAACCCATTCCCAACCAGCCCTAATTACCGTGGGCCATTTTTAGAGCTGTTACTATTGGGTTTCAGATTTATCGTGGTCCAAAAATGGAAATGCATCAGGACACTCCGCACACCCCTATTGTTTCAGGCTGCCTGCAGTCTCTGGAAGACAATGTCTGAGCTAGTCAGTACTGGTTTCATACACAGAAGGGATTTTGCCCCCTGAGACCAGATCTTTAGAAAGAAACACTGTGCTGTAAATAAACAGGCTGCTGGAGGGCGGGAGGGAGCCTGGGTTTTGTGCTGGGGAGCAGCTGGAGCCAGGCTGGGATGGGCTCCTGCACACGATGGAGGCTGCTCCGAAGAGCTGGAAATGCAGCTGCTGTTTCCCCTCTGCTTAAAACCGGTTCCAGGTAGTCCTGAACCTGCTATGACTTGGAGGCATCATGCTGGGCAGGAGGAAAAACACAGGAAAAACTGATTTGGGAGGAAACAGGCGCAGTGGTATTTGGGAAATACTGTCTGACTCTCCCTTTTCCCCCAGAAGTGACATTTTAAGCCACAGGCAAGGAGGTAGGAGGGCAGGTCTGGCACAGATCCCACTTCCACTGAATTCCTCTTTCAGGCACAACCTTGTCCTTCCTGGTGATGGTTTCTGGCTGGGTTTACACAGAAAGAAGGGGACTCCTAAAAATTAGGCTCAGCTTTTAGTTGGACGTTGCCTGTCGTGTTGCCAGTGCTGGGCAGGAGAACTGGTGACCCCTGAGCCCATCCCTGTGTCTGCTGCCCCAGTCCTGGCGTGCCAGGAAGGGACTGGGGCTGGCAGAGGGGGCACCTTGTCTGTGCTGAAAGCCAAGGTGCCTTGTAACTCCTCAGCCTTTCACAGCTCAAGCTGAAGGAGGGGAAAGTATTCCAGCAGGCTGGGGGGAATATGGGACTTGCTTATTTGCCCATGATCTTCCAGAGAGCCCACAGCAAAGGGCTCTGAGCAAATATAGACAGTTTATTTAATCGGCGGCCTCAGAGGGAGGCTTCCAGCCTTATTACCCTATCTCCATATCAAAAATATCTATATAAATATCCTGGATGACTGATGATGTGTCCTCCAGGTGCCGGGTGAGGTTGCCAGTGGCACGCTGGGGTCAAACCCCTGTGGTACCTGCCTTGAAGGCTCCTTTGGGCGAGCAGGGTGAGGGGGTCAGTGTGACACTGGCCAGCACTGTAGCTCGGGGGTTCCCCCTTCACTAGCACCCAAACAGCACAAACCCTCCCCACGTTTTTTTTTTACTCAAACAAAACGGGTGTCGATCCAACTTTTAGATATTTCAGAGCGGTTTTAAACTGCTCTTTTTTTTCTTTTTTTTTTTTTTTTTTTTTTTTTTTTTTTTTCTTGCGAGCACCGAAGCGAAAGCAGCCAGCGGGGAAGTTTTGGGGTGGATGCTTTTTTTTTTTTTTTTTTTGTAATCAGAAACGGATGATGCTCGTTCGAGGGGGGCTAGGGGGGGTGTGACAGCACGGCCGCGCCCGCCGCCCGCCCCTCGCCATCACCGCCCACCCGCCCCGTACGGGGCGGGTGGGCGGTGATGGCGAGGGGCGGGCGGCGGGCGCGGCCGTGGGGAGGTTCTGAGCCCGCAGCCCCGCGGGAGCTGCTCGGCCCGGCCCGGCGGTGAGTACCGGCAGCCCCCGAGGATGCCGTGGGGATAACGGAGGTGGGAGAGGAGCGAGGCTGTTGGGCGCGATGGTCCCCCGTGGGTCGGGTAGGTGGGATACGGGATAGTCCGGTGGGAGGGGTTGCGCTGGCCGGGACACTGTAACACCGGTGTCAGCCACGGGATGGGGGACCTGCAGGGTAGTGGTGTCCCCACTGGCTTGTCCCGGGGTGTGTGGTGGCGTTTCTGTCCTCTGTCCGCTGGGACAAACCCTCCGTTCCCTCGGAAAAGACCCTGCATCCTCTGTGACAGACTTTCCATCCCTGGGACAGACCTTCCATCCCTTGACTGTTCCTCAGGACAGTCCCCCCATTGCTTTATGCTCCCCTACCCCAGCACAGGTCCCTTTGTTCATGAACAGTGTGGAAGTTGTCCCATTCCCATTCCCCTTTTCCGTGTATCTGCATCATCTTCTAAAGATGTCAACGGGACACATGACCCCAAGAAAATGCCAGGGCCTGGTGGCTTCACTCCCCAAGCCTGGGGACAGCTGTAGGGTTTTTTCCCTGGCAGCATCCACAAGCTTCTCTCCTTATCCTCTGGCATCCAGGCACAGAGGGGATCTGGCGAGCTGGAGGCTGGGGAAGTGCAGGAGCGCTTCTCTAGCTGTTTGCAGCCTGATGTTGCTCCAGCTGGTGATGATATCCTTCATGCCATGCATTTGGAGGGGACAGGAGGGGGACCGAGAGGGTTTACGCTCGGGGAGGTGCTGCCCCTCGCTCCTCTGTGCCTGGGGAGATCCTTGTTCCCTGAGAAAGAGGCGAGCGGAGCGTTTCGCTTGGCAGCGTGAGGGTGCTCGGAGGATGGCAGGCAGGGAGGTGTTTTCCCGTCAGCTCTGCCAGCCTGAAGACCTGATGCAATAAGCCTCTGTGTGAGTAACCCTAATTTTGGCAAGTGGCTGGATTAAAGCCAGGGAGGCTGGAGGACTTGGTGGGCAAACACACCCTTCGGAGCTGGTCACCGCAGGGAGGGTGGAACAGGAAGCAGAGGTGAGCAGAGAGCTGGGCTTTGGTGGCAGAAACGCCTCGGAAGGGCTGGGTCCTTACTGCTGACTCCCCAGAGGCTGAGCTACTTAGTGGAAAGGAACTGGGAGGATCCTCATGAACCTGGAGCCCTGGGTTTGAACCTCCGGCAATACACTTGAACCTCGCTGGAAAAGCTGGAGTTGGAAGGAGGGCGGCGCCAGCACAGCCCAGGGGTGCTCAGTTCTGACATTGCTCCCCCGTCACCAGCATCATCCTCCTTGAGCCAGTCCAGGTATTGGTGCCTGTGATACCACTGTGCTTTTCTGGGGTCAGAAAATGATTTATTATCGGCCAGAAACTGCCTCCCACCAAAGCCTTTTGGGGGCAGGGAGTGGAGAGATGGGAGGAGGAAGGCTGGGAACAAAAGCTTGGGGCACGTGGAAAGGATGGAATCAGGGGAGGATGTTTTCCTGTAGTAGCCCTGGGGAAATGCTGCCTTTGCTTTGGTTACAGCTGTGTGATAGCCTGGGAATAGGTTTACGTTTTCTGGTGATGTGTGTTTTTGTTTCTCTGCTGTTGCTGCTGGACCATCCTGGCTGGGATAATGTGGAGGGAAGGAGGGAGGCACCCAGTGAGGCTTCCAGGTGTCCCCAAAATTGCACGTTCCTGTGGTGTAGGCAGCCTCTAGCACTTGCCTTGGGAGGTCCTGGAGCTGCTCCCCAAGATCAAGCCCTGTCCCCAGACCCCTGGGGACAGAGTTTGCCTGCAGCCTGTCTCCACCATTGGCATGTGCCCTGCTGTCCCCAGGACTTGCTTGGTCAGGGTCACAGTTTGCATCTCTTGAAGGGGTTGCAGATATCACTCTGTAGCAGTGAGGGTGGGCAGGGTCACCTGCTGTGATGGTTCTCCCTCCTCACTGCCCTTCTGAGCTCCAGCTAAAAAGGACTGAGATTGTGAGGATCAGTGGGGACATCTTTGCTCCTGAGGCCCGTGCTGGGGGACAGCAAGGGACTGTGTGCTGGTTGCTGACAAGCTGGTGCAGTTTGTGAAGCCATTGCTTGTGGGGGTGTGAGGGCCCCAGTGCCTGGCCAGTCTGTGCTGTAGGAGGGGGTTCAGGCCCCGGGAACTGGAGGTTCCAATGCTGAAAAATCCTCTTCAGGTTCAGCTTCTGGAGCTGAGCTGTGGGTGAAGATGCTCTTTGCCCTGGGGGGATACATCAGCCACACAGCAGTCCTCAACTCTTCTCCTCTTCTAGCAATCCTCCTCCCTCACCCCAAAACAGTGGGATTATGTGGCACTGGAGCAGCCTCTGGCTACCCTGTGATTTACCAGTCTGCCCAGTTGTGTACTGGAATTGCATCAGCTTTGTTTGCCTTTTAGCAGTCTTAGTGTGGTGTGTGAAGAGTCTGGGAGGAATAGCTTCTCCTGCTCCTGTTACACTTGGTGGAAAGAGTTTCCCACTGACTTCAGTGGAAAGCTCTGTCCAGGGGGAGCTGGCTGGAGTCACTCACGCCACCGTAAATCAGGGCTTGTTCTCTGGGAGCCGTCGGTGTGCCAGGAACGTAATTCCGGGTTAATTGATGAAAAAGCAACGCTTGCAGCCTCCTGTCCTGGTTCAGGGCTGCCAGCTCTCATAAGGAACTCTTTATGTGAGAACCTTGGCTCGCGCTGCGAGGCAGGGTGGGGGGATAGGAGAAGCAAAGGTAAATTTTCTGGTGTGGTAGAGTAGCCAGGCATTTGAAATAGTGCTCCTGGCAGGATGCAAACCCCACAAAACAGTGTGAAAAAAAAAAGAGAATTGAATGCTTCCCTCCCTCTCCCACCCCCACCCATGAAATCTTACAGTTTGTCTTTTAAACCACTGTAAAATATTTGTTGAGGGACCTGAGTCATCACTTTTTGCTGCTTTGGCTCAGTTTCCTGGCCGCTGGCTTTGAGAGGTTCCTTGTTTGGATCACAAGAGCAGGGGAAAATTAATTCCCAGCAAATCAGGTGAGTTTGGAGATCATAACATTGTTGTTATGTTGTTAAAATACCAGAAAAACAAACGAGTGTAGAATTCAGCAAGAAGGTCTCCACTCTTTATTTGCCTGCTGCTTTTGCTGAGGCTGTTTGGGAGCTGTCATATTTTCTGCCTGTAGCCAGCAGGAAAAAATCTTGTGTCTAAAATAGTCGCCTTCCCCCCAGCCCTGGATTTTCCATCATCACGTGATTCCAGAAGCTGAGGATTTAGGAAGAAACATCAGCTGTCGTGAGGCTGATTTGAAAAACGAGACAAGCTGCGAACACGAGTTTTGCTTTTAAACAACAAGTCCGGTGCTGTGCAGCCATTTAAACCCGGTCTGATGTTCCCTCAAGTGGTGTCTGAAGCTGTTGGGAAGGGGTTGAGAATTTATCAGACGTCATCCCCTTAAACCACCGCATTTCTGTGCCACTGGCACACAGTTCTGTCTCAGGGTGAAGCTTCACACATCGAGTGGCAGCATCTCTCTGCTGCAAAGCAGGCCAAAAAATTAAAATTCTGTAGGAAAACGGTGGATTGTAGTGAAGAAAATCCTACCCGTGATGGGGAGCGGATGGTGGGATGGAAGGGGGAAGGGTGAAGGTGGGCCCTGGCCACGGGGACATGTGGACTTGGTGTTGGTGTAACAGTGCAAACGAGCACCACACTCAACTACCCATGAATTAATATTTATCTCATCAGCTCTAAAGCTCTGGCTGCTCTGGGGATGAAATGGTGCATGGGATGGAGGGACCTGCATACCTGCCTGCTACTGGGGCTGGCACATGGTGAGGTTCAAAAGCAGTTAAAGGTATTTCTGATCACTTCAGTGATGATTTTTTTTCTTCCCCTCTCACATGTGATACACGGTGTTGGCTGTTGGCTGGCAATAGGAATCCAATTAAGATTCAGAAAGCCAGCATTTTTGTTTTCAATAAGGTAGAAAAGTGGTTAATAAGTTAAACAGCCTGTTCCATACATGGCATATATTTAACATAGAGGAGGTTCCCTCTGCACCTGCAAGGGAGCCCTGCTGGCTGCGTGTCCTTTGCAGCCCAGCCACCCTCCCCACGGGGCTGCCCTGATCCTTTACATTGCATAGGGCTTTTCTTTAAATAAGTCCTCCAAATCCTGTTTTGAAACAGATCTATTTCCCCTCCTTGGGAGAGCATGCCCAGCTCCCATATGGCTGCTGCAGGATGGAGCAGAGAATTTGTAACGCTGGAAGTTAAAATCTTCCCCCCAGATCCTCAGAACGCCTTGTCCTCCCTTCCTACATCTCCTGGTTGGCTTGTTTGTCCCACCCGGAGCACGTGTCTGACG
The DNA here is from genome assembly GCF_036250125.1 of Pseudopipra pipra. Lineage (NCBI taxonomy): Eukaryota > Metazoa > Chordata > Aves > Passeriformes > Pipridae > Pseudopipra > Pseudopipra pipra. Next base: position 2,816,098 of record NC_087562.1, on the reverse strand, counting down.
AGAGCATCGCTGCCCCGGGGAGGCAGGAGATTTGCGTTCGGCGTTTCCCTCGTTCCGATGGAGGCTCCCAGAGGTGCTGCCCGTGGCCGTGCTGCTCCCGCAGGACTCAGCCTCCCGCTCGGCCACGGCCGACGGGCAGCGGCGTTTTCTGCTCCGGAACGCGGCGAGGGCAGAGCTGGCACATGAACCTTCTCCTTGGGTGTGCTTTGTAGGGCGGTTGCGTACAGAGTTTGATGTGATCGCCGCGGTTCACAGTGACATCACGGTGCTTTCTGCCCTAAATCACAGATTTCCCTAAATTGAGCCCCAGAGGAAACTCGTAAGTCAAGCGAAAATGTGCAATCCTTCTCTGCGTATCTAAGCCAAATACGTGCGCGCCAGCGGAGGGGGGAATGGGGTCGGTCTGTGCGGCTCGGGCATCGCTGTGTGTCCCGAACGGAGGACGCTGCTACACTCTCGTCTCGCTCTTGCTCCTCACTTGCCCTTTCTCCTTTCTCAGCAGCAAGACTGGAAGCCACTCACGGGTTTGCGAGCCGGGCATGCCGCGGGTGCGGGACGGGCGATGAGTGCGGGGCAGGCACAGGGTGAGCAGCAATGCTGGGCTCTGCCCCCTGCAGATGCACCCCTGGCGCAGCTGTCCGGTAGCAGCCGTCAGAGCCCCTCTATTTTCCTCTGGTTTTGAGGAAGGACTTTTTTGTGTGTGTGCTTTCTTTTTTTTCCCAGTTTCTGATTTTTCTGAGCAGCTTCCCAAAACGAGCTTCAGCCCCTGCGGCTCCTCCCGACCCGGGTCAGCGGTCGGTGCTGCCTCCCTCCCTCCACACGTCACCGCGGGGTGTGGAGGATGGACTTTTGCTTTCGTTTGCCCGGCTGGAGCCCTCGGCTTTCCGACGACGGGTGAGAATTACGGAAGCACCTTTGCCGCCGGGAGCCCGGGGGCCCTGCTTTCTCTGGAGCGCTTGCTCTTCGGGGCTCGTGATTTCTCCTCAGTAAGTGGCTTTAGATACTTTGGGGAGAGCGTGATGACATTTTCAGACTTCGTCTGGAGAGGGATGGAGAACAAATCCTGTTGCTCTTGCTCCCCGATGCCGGGGCAGGCCCTGCCCGAAGGCTCTGGTGTCCGAGGCTGCCTGCATGCCTGAAGCACTCAGGTTTTTGGTTTTCCACATCCCCGTCTTGCTGAAATCTCCAGTTTTGGTGCCTCTGTGGGTGTGATCCCCTCTGTGAGGACACAGGTCCTTCCTCTGGTCCTGGAGCAGTGGCCAGGCAGCAGCTGTGCCCCTGCAGTTGGCAGAGGGACCAGCCTTCACCCCAGACAGCAGTGGTCTGGGAGGAGCTGGGCACTGTGGGTGGGAAATGCCTGAGCAACAGATGAAGCAGCAGCCACTGTCACACCAAGGTGGCCACCAGCTGCTGAAATGGAATTTCACAGCACCAGTGCTGGCTGTTGGCACAAGCAGCTTTGCCCATCGTAGCCCATTTAGGACAATTTCCATCAGGAAGGGTTAGTTGGAGAAGTCACTTAATTAGGTTGTCGTGAAATGCTTTGTCCTTCTGTGTCTGGCTCCCAAAGTATCTCAGTACTTGGCTTCCAGCATCTCCCCTTGGCTTCCAGCAGGTAGAACTGTGGGCAGCATCAGGCTGGAAGCAAGAGCCCTGCCTGGGCATCTCCCTCTGCCAGGTGTAGCCCAAATCTCTGTGAATTTGGGGGAGTTTGAGCTCAGTCCCAGCTGTGCTGCCCGTGCTGGGATGCTCAGAGGCAGTTTTCAGCCTTTCCCTGCCTTGTGAGAGATGAAGATCCTCTCATGGTAGCAGGTACCCGAGGAACACGTTTGCAGGGATGTCCCTTTCTGCCTCCCAGGCTGCTCACCTGTGGCAGAGGCGTTTGCTGGGGGCACCAGCAGCTGTGTACAGGACTCATTGCACGTGTGTGCAGAAGGTAACGAGGCTGTTACGAGGACCAGGTGCAAGCTGGTGAATCCTCAGTGTTGCCCAGGCAAGACTAAGAGGAAAATACCTTTGCTTTGCAAAAGAATTCTGGAGATGACTCTGTTTGTTGATAGGAGAGAGCAAAGTGGCCACTGTGGGTTCTGACAGTGTGGGGAGCTGCACTGGGCATCCATGGCAGTGTGTCCTGACTTTTCCTGGCATTTCTGGCTCTGTGTGTGCTGTGTTTCAGCTTTTCTGCTGCTCTGGGCAAGCAGTTTCTGTGTCCTCACACTCCTCTCCTTTGCTTCAATCTTCTGACAACCTGTTTTCACCTGGTCTTAATCCTCCCTCGGGTACAGCTGCTCTCCCCCTGTGTCTCCACTGCCTGTAAGATCAGATATGTGCTTTATAGGGATCTCAATTTACCTCTCTCATTCAATTTATCTCTCTCATTTTTCCCTTCCTGAAAGGAGACTTGCTTCCACAATTGCAGTAGGCTGTAGTGGGACAGCCCGAGTGGGAAAACTGAGTCACAGGTGACTTATGTGGGGTATTGCAGAAATCACAGATCATCCAAAAGAAGGGACAAGGAATCCCTGGGAGGGACTTTTCATGGTATCACTGGTGGATATTGGCACTTCTGGGGCTGTTTTGAGTATATCTGGTATTGGCTGTTAAAATAAATCTGATTTCTTTAAGGAGAGGAGATCGCTGAAATTGTGGCTCTATTAAGATTTAAAAAAGACCCTGAATGTTTCAATTAAAGCACAGCTTTATTTTTTAAGTTCTGGGGTTTTTTTCTTGTTAGTGCTTTAAAGAGGGCTTTAGCATGGCCTGAGCAACTGCTGCTCATGGGGCTGCTCTTCTGCAGAGGAAAGGGGAACCTCTCTAGACATGAGTTAGTTTGCAAAACAGATATCTCCTTCCCCTACTCCTCTTTCAGATAAGAGAGGAAGTAAAGGTCCAAGGTTTTCCTGCCAGCCCTTATGCACATGCTTTGGGGTTCTGCTTAGAGATCAGGTGGCCATGGGGTGAGCAGGAGGAGGAGAACATCTGTGTGCATTGCTCTGGGTCTCTCAGATATTCATTTCAGATATTCTGGCTGGCCCCAGGGCTTGCATGTGCCCCCAACCAGCAAAACCTTTCTCTGTGGGATGTTGTGGACATGGAGCAGCTTGGAAGTGACTAAGTCACAAAGGAAAAAGCACTTGAAAGCTATGAAGCGCAAAGATGCATCCAGCTTGGGAGGTCCTGGAAGCTGGAGCCCAGAAAGGATTTTAGGACCATGTCCCTCCATTCTGATCCTGCTCTTGTGATGCCTCTCCAGGCACCTGCTGTGGCCAGTGGCAGATGGGACCGTGGGGCAATCAAAGCTTCAAGCTTGTCCCTGGGGCCTCTCCTTGGTAACCTGGCCGTGTTCTGGCAGGAGACCACGTGTCTGCATGATGGGCACGAGGCCGGCAGCTGGGATTGTACGTTGGGAGAATATTTGGCCACGGATGCCGAGGGAGTCACAGGACTTTGTTCAGGGCGGCAAATGTGAGGAGAGGAGAACAAAAACGGGAGGAGAGACTGGAATACAGATGATGGGCGAGCCAGCTCAAATAACCCCTGAATTTAAAGCATCTTTTGGGATGTTAGAATGCCACCAGCTCGCTGAAGCCTGGTGATGCCTCAGATATGAAGCCTCTGAGCTGGAGGGACCTGTGGCTGCTGCCAAGGTGTCAGGGGCTGAACCCCCACCTGGCCCTGCAGAAGGTGCTGGATCCATGCCAGGGAAGCAAGAGGAAGGTGCTGGATCCATGTGGGTGCAGCAGGAGTAGAGGTGGCTCTCCAGTCTCTGCCCCAGCTGGCACTGGCCATCTGTCCTCGTCTCAGTGTCCGTCTGGACTGTGTGCTCCCTGGGGAGCAGGACAGACTGAGCACAGGGGCAGGAGCACCAAGAGGATGTTTTGGTGCCTGCCAGCCCTGGGAAAAAAAAAAAGGTTTTTCCACTGAGTCACTTGCTGCCTCTGCTTTTTGTGAGACAGCACTGAGATCTGGGGGAAGGGGAGGTGGAAACACTCCACCCAGATGTCCCTGCTCCGGCAGGGCCAGGCCGATGCCAGCACAGCTGCCCCGTGTTTGCTTTTCGGGGGGAGCGGCAGACAGACAGACAGACAGACAGACAGCAGCACAAATAGAACAGGCCTGGCTATTTTAAGACACCGATTACACGATCTGCGCATTAAAGAAAAATTAAAATGAAATCTTTGCTTTAGCTGCAGCTGATGACACGGGCTCGGGAGGAGCAGAGGCAGGGGCGACAGGTACAGGCACTTTGGAGCCAGTGCCCCGGCCAAAGAGGAGGAGCTGTGAGGACTTTTGCTTCCACATGTGCTTCTCCTTGAAGCCCCAGCAGATGGGAGGTTGCCCACGTGTGCCACCGTTTCGGTGTCATGCTGCCACTGTTTTGGTGTTGTGCTGCTGTGGACAGGGAGTGATGGCACGAGACAGGCTGGGTCTAGGGAAGGGGGAACCGCGCTTGCGAAAGGGACACGGTGATGTGCACGGGTGTGTGCAGGCATGGATGGGGATTTTCTTTTTCTGGAGAAGTTTCTGGGTTCCTAAGGAGCCAGAAGGGTTGCACCACTCCTTCCCCGAGCAGCAGGCTGGGATGAAGAGCTTGTGCTTACTGGTGGGGGTTAAAACCAGGCTTGTTTCTGGTGACTTGGTACCAAGCAGAAATCTCGGCAGGTAGGAGGAGAGGGCTCTGAGCCTTGGAAGCTGGAGCTGTTTTCTGCTCAGTGTTTGTTGCAGCAGGGCCGAGCACTCAGGACAGCCAGCAATGAGCCTGGAGCTCCCTCTCTCACAGTCCTGCTGGGATCACTCTATCCCTGCCCCCCTATCCCTATTCCAGGTAGGAAGCTGAGCTGCAAGGGAAGAGGGCAGCAGCCCAACTCCCAGCAGCGCAAGGGCTTGTAAGTACTCATGCCCAGGCAAAACAAACAGATAGCATTAATTGGGGTTTCAATGCCAAACAGAAGCAGATGGTTTATCAAGGTGGAGGAAGGTAATGTTTGGGGGTTTTAGATAAGGTGGGTGAGCCAGGAGCCACTCTTGAAAAAGAAGACAAAAGGTATCGAAGCAGCTGCTGAGAAGAGCTCACTCTCCACTGGCAACCCCAGCCACAACAGTTTGTTAGTATAAATTATTCTGGAAATGCTTTTTCTTATCTTTCTCCCCCTGCCCTTTCTGCTCAGCTGAAGACCTTTGGTGGTTTTTTACAAGTAAGCTGCACATCAGACAGCAAGGGGTGGGGGTTTGCACTAATAATGGTATAAACCACATTTCTATCTGCAAAATTACTTTGGTAGCATACTTTTGGTAAGATCTTAAATGGATTTTTAGTCAGGGCCCCGTAAATCATCCCATGCTTCAGATCGTGCAGTGGTTGTCACGTTTGCCTTGTGCTTCTCTGAGGCAACTCTTGCCACTTCTTAACTGCTGCCAGAGCCACTGCCTGCAGCTGGCCTGGGGAGCTGAATAGGGCTGAACCAGAGCTGGAGCTGCCCTCCACCTCACTCATCCTCACAGTCTCACCCCCTTCCCTGTGAGGATTTGAGGAGCAGAGCTCAAGTTTGGCCCTTGTAGTTTAGGTCCATGGCCTGTGGCTTGGGACCAGCCAGACAACAACCAAATTTTGTGGTGAAAGATGGTGTGGAAATGTAGTTCCTCCCCACAAAAAAAAAAAAAAAAAAAAAAAGCCCAGCATGCTGGAAGAAGAGGCTGGGGACCCCCCTTTCCCTCAGTAGGGTAAGCAGAAGATGTTACCTTTCCTTGAAAATCTGTTATTTATGGAGCAAACCCAAAGCAGGTAGTAGGTGCTCTGCTGGGCTCCCACTCAGGATGTCTGCCTGGTGGGGTGACCACGTGGAGATGGTGACTGGGCAGGGAGATGCTTTGGAGCCAGGAAAGCCTCATGACTTGGATCATAACTTAGAGATCGCCGCTGTACATGTGGCTCCTCTGTCTGTGCCCAGCTCTCCAGTGCTGACAGAGTGTTTGTTGTCCTTCAGCACTGAGGTTTCTCTCTGTCCTGGTGTCCCACAGACTGCCTGGAGCTGCTGCCACCGGAGTCCATGGCGTACACGATGCCTCCCACGCCGCCGGGGCCCGTCGGCTCCCAGTACTGTGTCTGCAAAGTCGAGCTGTCCATCTGCGGCCAAAACCTTCTGGACAGGGATGTCACTTCCAAATCCGACCCCTTCTGCGTCCTCTTCATGGAAGTCAACGGGAAGTGGGTAGAGGTAAGTCCTGATGTTGTGTGGACTCGCTCCTCCTGGGTTTGCTCGTGCTGGTGTGCTCTGCTGCAAGGCTGGTCCTTGTTCCCCCATGAGCAGAATTGGAAGCTCTTCTGGTCCTCCCAAGGCTGTGAGGGTGGTGCTGATGTGAGAATTCTTCTGTTTTGCAACCAGTCCTTTTCCCATCAGTGCTTTCTGCTTTGTGCTGGGGGTTGCCTTTAACCACACATCTCAAAATGCTGACCTCTGGCAATGCTTGTGGCAGATGTGAAAGGATCTTTCCACCTTAAAAGGGGTCCCAGCCCCTTCTCAGTGTGCTGTGAGCTGGTGGTGCTTCAGATATGGGTGCCTGAAACGCTGATCCCACGTGAGAGTTAGAAGTTGTGAGTTTTGATGTTGCCATGTGGTGTGTTTCTAGTTGAGTCAGGATAAGCTGGTTCTTGGATCCTGAGTTGCATGGGAAGCTGGTCTTTGAGTTTGACTTGAAAAGTGGCTCTTTCTCGGGACCAGGAATGTGCTGGTTGAGGGTCTGGAAGGTCAGTCCAGTGGAAAAGCAGGGCAGCTTGTGCTGTGGCCTCCTTCAAAAAGCGTATCAAGGTCAGTGCTCCTTGAGCTGGGCATTTCATGGACTGTTGTGGAGCGAGGACCGTGGGATGGGGAAGGATACTTTTGGGAGGTGGTTGTGTGGGAGCTTGGACCAGTTCAACTGCAGACAGACAGCAGCCAGCTGGGAAATCCTGGATGAGCTGCTTGCAGACATTGGTCTTCCCTCCTCACCAGAAATCTCACAAATACATGCTTAAAATTCATATTTCATATTTCATAGTGGGAAGCCCTGAGAAGAAACTGTGGATGATCTTGTTATTTTTTTTTTGTTTTAGAAGTCATCTCCTTATGAATAAGAAAGATAATTCCTAAAGAAGGAAGGGAGGGATCAGATAGTTGAGAGGGAGCAGGTCAGCAAAGAATGGAGGCGTGATGGTGTAAGCACCAATGTTGGATGCAACAGAAAATAAGTAGCCAAAGGACATTAAATCATGTAGACCAAACAAAAATTGTCCCAATTCCTGGCAAATTAGGCGATCTCATTTTTTCAGATACTTGGACAAGTTGAGCAGCCTTTGAGCACTTGGCCAAGGAGCTGGTGAATCAATGGGCATCATTTCAGGGTCCAGCAGCTGATCTCCTCACGTGGGAAGGATGTACAGGCAAACCTCACCTTACCATGGTCCACAATTAACTTTTCTCAGCTGCCTGGGTGAGACTAATGAGCTTTCCAGCCTTGATAGGTGTCATCTCTGACCTGATTCTACTTTTCAGGAATTTCTCTTTCTGTCAGTAACGCCTCGGTCCAGCAGTTTTGATTCCAAAGCTTCCTTTAGAATACAAACGTGTGGCGCATTTAGGGTATTTTTTTTAAATTTCCTCTGCTATTTTTAGCTTCTTTTTAATTGGCACGACAGGCACTGGACGTCAGCCTCGAGCAGCAGCTTGCTCAGCGCTCCTCTGCTGTGGTGTCAGTGGAGGCTGAAGGGGCTGGCACACGGTGTGGTGTGCTGGTGTGCTGGTGTGCCACTGAGCTGGCTCCGCTCAACTGGCATGATAAGAGCACAGCCAGGACCAAGAATCCTCTGCACCCACAGTGTCAGCAGTGATGTGTGGGTTTGGGTCGTGGCTGGGTGCCAGGGAGACAGTCAGGAGAGGCGAGGTTGCCTGTGAGAGCCCTTTTGGATGGGACATTTGGTGGACCCTTGGCAGCTCATGCCACGCGGTTCAGAGGCACCTGGGGTGCCCACATGGTTCTGCATGGATTTTGGCCACACAGACGTGCTCCCTTGCCCTAAGATGAACCTCTTTCCTGTCTGAAAGCCGTGGCCTTAATAACACAGCTGAAATGTAGGGGACAGATGGGGACAGAATAAGCTCGTTGGTGTGAACCCATCCTACCACGCTGCCCCTTTGTCCTCTGCACTGGATTAGGGACACAATAAGGGACCTGGTTTGGGTGGTGGGTGTCCTCCTTCAGGACCAGCCCTGGCCGTAGTGATGCTGGTGTTGGAGCTGGGCGGCAGGGCTGTGGCACCAGCTGATGCCAGCAGGAAGATTGCTGCTCGCTGTTCTCTCTAGCTGTCACATTTGTTCCCAAATACAATTATTTTGTCTCGCTGAGCTTAATAGGAATTAAAAAATCTTTGTGAATCAGCCTTGGAGGGGTGGGGGAGGGAGAGACAATAAAGCACAGGCCGGGAAGTAGCATGAAGATGGGTGATGTTTAAATGTTCTGCCCGGTTACATCATCTCGCAGGAGCCATGAGAAACCTGACCTTTGGTGCCAGGAGCAGGGACACATGACTCAGCCATGCAGCTGCCTTTTTGCCACTCTGAGTCATCTGGGTGGCATGAACTTCCCTTGCTGCTTGGGAGAGCATCTCTCAGTGTTAGAGCATGAAGCACTTTCAGGTGCTGGAGATGCTTGAAGGTCTCCAGCCAGCCTTCTTTTGGATGCTGGAAGATTCTCTGGCTGCACCCACTGAACACAGGGGCTGTTGCTGGAGATGGTCTCCTGGTTTCATGTTCTATGATTTTCAGAATCATAGAATCATGGGATGGTTTGGTTTGGAAGGGACCTTAAAGATCATCTTCTTCCAACTCCCCTGCCACAGCCCTTGTTCAGAGGCCCGTTCAACTTCCAGGGACAGGGCACCCACAGCTCCTCTGCCAGTGCCTCACCACTCCTACAGTGAAGAATTTTTTTCTCATATCTAATCTAACCCTGCTCTCTGTCAGCTGGAAGCCATGCCCTCTTATCCTGTCACTCTGTGCCCTTGTCCAAAGTCCCTCTCCAGTTTGGAGCCCTTTTAGGTACTGGAAGGTGCTCTAAGGTCTCCCCGGAGCCTTCTCTTCTCCAAGCTAAACAATCCCAATTTTCTCAGCCTTTCCTCATGGTAGAGGTGCTCCATCCCTCTAATCATCTCCATGGCCCTTTGAGACTCATATCCAAACAGATACCTTTAATTAGCTTGGCTGCCTCTTAAAAACCCTTGTGGTTTTCTGCTCCTGGGTGGCAGAGCAACCTCTGCTCTTCCCAAAGTCTGCAGACCTGTAAGCTCTGGGGACAGGGGGGTGGCAGGAGCTGATAGCAGGTGATGGTGTGTCAGGAGGCCTAATATGTGATAGTCACCAGCAAGGTGATTTATGCTCATCAAACCAAAGACCAAACCTTGTGCATTTGTCAGCTGGGGTTTGGGATATTGTGCTTCATGCTGACACTAGGCAGGAGATTAAACAGTTTAATCTGGATGTTGAAGGAAGCCCCATCACTCCCAAGGGTTATCTCAGGTTGTCTGGGGTTTTCCTCCCCTTCCCCTGGGCCACCCCTTTCAGGACAGAACTGGAGATGGAACCTCAAGTTATCTCCTTGAAACTGGTGTCTGGGAGTGAAAGGACAGGTTCTCCTTCATCCCTGGCTTCCCAGTAGTTCAAAGAACATGGAAGGAGCTAAAATCTGTCTTTGCTGCCTGCACACTCTCACCTTCTGGTTTGAAAGGGCGCTTGTGTTTGTTGTGCTGCTGAAATGAGGCAGAGCTGGGGGTGCCCTCTGCTCCTGGCCCACCCCACCTCTGAGCAGATGCTTGGCTCCTTCGGTACGAGGTGGCAGCGGAGAGGGAAGGATCTGTGTGAAGCTGTGTGGCCCTGGCCAGCTCACAGCCCACTGGTGTTGATGGATTTGATTCCCCGGAGTGCAGCAGGTGGCTATTCTGGGAACACAGCATTTACTTTAGTCGTTTCTTGGCAATTAAGACAGACTAAGCGAGCAACTTCAAAAAAACACTGCGATCGTTGGGTGTATATATATAGCAAACTCACCACATTTCCACTCAACCCCTCCAAAACCTGCCTCCTGTTCTGAATGAGTTTCTTTGGGACTAAGGTATGTGTTTGCTTTTTTTTCTTTTCCCTTTTTTTTTTTTTTTTTTTTTGGCTTTTTTTTTATGCTCTGCTTATTCTTGGCTCTGCGGCTCTGGCAGACGTCCTGCCGTCCCGCAGCCCCGGGGATGCCAGCACGGGGGCTGCTTCCTGCAGAGGCCTTGCCCTGGGATCTTGGGATGCACAGGCAGCTCAGTCCTGCCCACGACTGGGTGTCCTGGCTGTGAGATGAGGTGGAATGCCAGCTGGGGCCACCGCGTGGCCAGAGGCTTCATGCTGTCCCACAGGTGGAAGGGATGGCCTTTCCAGGCACCGAGGGCAGCAGCTTCAGATAAAACCACACTGGAGATCTCCTGCCTTTGCCTCTCTTTTAATAGCCTGTCTACTAGGTCAGGTTGCTCAAAGCCCCATCCAACCAGGCCTTGAACACTTCCAGGGATGGGGCAGCCACAGCTTCTCTGGGCAACCTGTGCCAGGGCCTCACCACCCTCACAGGGAAGAATTTCTTCCCAATATCTGACCTAACCCTGCCCTTTTTCAATTTGAAGCCATTCCTCCCTCTCCAGCTCTCTTGGAGCCCCTTTAGGCTCTGGAAGGTGCTCTAAAGTCCCCCCGGAGTTTTCTCTTCTCCAGGCTGAACAATGATATCAACACAATACCCACAGCTGCTCTCCTGACAAAGCTCCTGCTTGATTTGCGTGCTGAAAACTTTTCCCCTCAGCTGTGGGTGTTCATTTCTTGTTCAACTCTCAGTCTATAATGCACGTATCCTTCCTGTCCCTTTTAGCTTCATAAGGGTATGTTGCATGTTGGGCTCCAAACTTGCCCTTTTCTCGTGCCTCTCAGGGTACCTGATGGGAACTATGGGGCCTGATGTTCAGACTCTCCTTGGCCATTGACTTCCAGAAGTCAGTACACCAGCTTTTCTCAGCCTCAGTTTTCCCACTTTCTGACACTTTGGCTAAAACTGTGGGGGTTTGTCTCTGTGCAAGCCCATGTGGGGATCCCAGCTGGGACTGCCATCCTCCCAGCCCTCCTGTGGTGTGAGTTATGGGGTCTGGAACTAAAGTTCCATTGCTGGAGGGCAGCATAGTGGGATCTCTGGAGTGGCTATCCCCAGGATTTATTTTTTTGGCTCACACAGGGCTTTCTGTCCACCTGTGCCATGCTGTGTTGTAAACACATGCTTCCACCAGCTGCCTGCCAAGTTTCCTCTACTCTTATCTCTGCTCTTGGCTGTGGGATGCTGCAGACCAACATAATGCTTCCCCTCCAATGGCAGGTTCCCCACATGCCTTCCAATTTCCATCATCCTCTCTGTGCCTGTCCCTTCCAAGCTATCAGAGACATCATTTCCTCCAGCCTGCTTGCAATAGCTTAGGGTGACAATGTCTACTGAAGTCTTGTCTTCTGGGTCCTTCCAGTCTCTTGTTTCTCCTACTGCTCGATGAAATCTAGGAAAAATGACCTGTGGTGATTTTTTTTTCTCTTTTTTTTTTCCCATGGAAGGACCAGAAAGAAAAAACCCACATGGGTGTTTTGGTTGAAGATCTAGAGGGAAATGCTAGAGAGCTGCTGTTCTGGCTCATGACACCCCTTGTTTTGCTTGTCCTTGTTGCTGGCTGCACAGCCTGAAAGAAACAAGTTTGGCACTACAGCTGTGAGGGTGTGGTCGAGGATCAGAGGTGTGTGAGAGCAGTGACAAAGATGCAAGATCCATGTGCCTAAACGCCTCTTTTTTTTTTTTTTTTTTTTCTTTGCAGCTTGACAGGACAGAGACAGCCGTGAACAACCTCAACCCAGCTTTTGCCAAGAAATTTGTCATTGACTACCACTTTGAAGAAGTGCAGAAGCTCAAGTTTGCCCTGTTCGACCAGGACAAGTCGAGCACGCAGCTGTATGAGCATGACTTCCTGGGCGAGTTCTCCTGCACGCTGGGCATGGTGAGTCTCTGAGGTCCCTGCAGCAAAGGGGCCCCAGATCACATCAGCCACAGGGACGGGGTGGGAATTACAGCTGCTGCTCCCATCTACTGCAAAATTTTCTGGGTCCTTCCTCGCAAAACTAATTTAATTCGCTTGTCACACTTCAGCTGTTGGGATTGAACCGTTCCACGTTAGGGCTGTTATCTACTTGCTCAGGTCTAAGCTGGTCACAGTGTGGGCTTCTGGTGGTGCTGGCAAAGAGACATCAACTGGAAGCTTCTGGAGGCAGCTGTGTCTCACCATGGGTTATAGTAAGAGCCCTGATGACCAGTTGGATTTGTGCTTACAAAAACTTCCAGGTGTTTAAAGTTAGGATGCATTGCTGTCTACCCTTCTATCTCAGTTTTTTCTCTTTCTGAAAGCTTTGTCCATTGCTGTTGTGTAGCAAATCATCTCTCCTGCTTGAGCATGTATGTGCTGGAATGTGTCTTCTGCTCTTCCTGTGGAAAAGCTTCCAGGGCACAATGCGATTTATAAGCCTTTGGAAGATCTTTTCCTTCGTGAGCCCAGACCCCGTTAGAAGCTGGCAGCTACCTTTTCCAAATGTCTTTGTCCTCTGACTCAGAAGCAGAGAATGAGGGGGATTTTTTCCATTCTTTTGCAGCATCCGGCAGCTCCCGGCTGCTGTGGTACCTGGCACGAGCGCAGAGGCTGGGAAAAAGCTGTTACAGTGCTGGGAATGGGGAGGAAGGAGGTTCTGTGATAGGTGTGTCAGCATGGAGAGCCAGCCCAAGGTGCTCAGGGAGGCTCATGAAGGTGATTGTGTATTACACAGACTGCACGTGGCAGGTGGGACAAGTGACTTCACCGCTGCCAGCTCAAGAGCTTGACGTGTTAGAAGAGCACTGACATTTACAGAGTTTGAAGTTTAATGTCTGGAATTTTGGAAGTGCACTGTGATGACCTAGTTCTGCTCCTGCAGAACTTAAGAGACAGTGCAGGCAACAGCCCTGGCCCTTGTTCGGTGGTTTAGCCCAAACCCATCCTTTACCATTAGTTTTGCTGTTGCTGAAGCGCAGCCAGCTCCCGTGTGGGGCAGCTCAGCAGGGCTGCTTGGGAAGGTCATGGTCCTGGTGGAAGCTGCAAGGAGAGAATTTATGGACATAAGGAAACAGAGCTGAAACCTTGCTTCTCCTAAATGTGGCTCTGCAGCAGCCCAGGGCTCGGCGTGCTGGAGAGGAACGTTATCCTTATGCACTGGGGAGGAAGGGGGAGGAATCCAACCCATCTCCTCCTGCTTGTTGGGTGTCCCAGAAGAGCCCAACACTTCTGGTGTTTGAGAAGGTGATTATATCAGAGCATGAGCCTGGACAGACCCTCCTGGGCTGTGGCAATGCCGGGGATGGGCAGCTGTTGGCAGGTTTCACTTCCAAGGGCTCTCTCAGAGCAGCTGATTGCTTTGCCGTGGTGGCATCACTGTCTGCTGTGTCTTTGGGCACAGCTGGTGGGCTTAGTCTGTCAGAGGGAAGAGAGCTCAGAACTTCTGAGCCAGCACTTCCACTCTGCAAAAGAGAACTTTACTTGTGTGCGTGCCCAGTTTTCGCGGCGGTTCCCGTGTCAGCTTCTTGGTGACATTTAGTCTGAAACGAGGCATCAGCTTGGAATGGAGGGATCTTTTCCTTCCCCTTTTTTTCCCTGAAATCCTTTTAGCCTCCTTTTCCTGTGGCCAGGGTGGGCTTGCAGCACAGCCTGGTCGTGGGGCAGAGGTGGACTGAAGGGGTAGCACATGCTCAGGGGGGAGGAGAGGGGTGAAACAGAGAGCGTGGGGGCTTGTGGCTTCGACCACCCCGCTGTGGGTTTTCTGGTGGCTGGAATTTGTCTGGTGAGATGTTTCCATGAGCTTTCAGAAGCAAGGGGCAGCTGTGGGCAGCAGCGACCGCACAGTGAGCATCTGACTTTTCAATTTTGAGTTTGCACTGGAGCTCTGTCAGATTAGACAGATTGCTTAGTGCAGCTAATGAGGTCTCTGGTAGGATTTAAAAGGATGGTTGGATCATTCACAGGCCTGTAATGACCTCTGTGGCCAAAGGAAATGTAACAGGGATCAGACTGCAGGCTGGAGGGTGTCTGTGGTTTCTGCTAGCCAGGGTTGTGAGGAGTTTCTGCTGCCTGTACACAGTGTGGCACAAACATCTGGTTACACTGGCTGGTGATTCCTGTGGATCAAAAGCACCGGGACACGGCTGGCTCGCCACAACGGAAAAGGGTTTTTGCTTTGAAATGGCAAAAATCACAGGATCACAGAATATTTTAGATTGGAAGGGACCTTTAAAGCTTATCTAGTCTTGAAGGGGACCCACTGGATATGGGAGCAGAGCACAGGTAGTTCCAGCAGGTTGCTGTATCCCCAAGTGTGGGTCTGCGCCTCGTGAGGAAAAATTACAGGTTCCCCTGTAATGAAGGCGACCGAAACTCACTGAGATGGGGAAAATCTCTTTAATTCATCTCCCTGATCATCCTGTCTGGCCTCTTACAAACCAGAAGTAAAGGGGAGAGCATGCCTTTGGGGGTACTGACCCCTGTGCCCGGGGTCCAGAATGATGCTGGGGGAGAGCATCCGGCTTGTAATCAGGATCCACCCGTGGGAGCGTGGCCTGCAAGCAAGTTCCTGGCTGGAGTCATGTTAGAGGTGCTTAAACTGGAGTTTGACAGATTGAGTGGTGACTTTGCTGGGAACAAATCGCAGTAGCTCTGTCTGTGTGAGGTCCCACTGACCTCCTCCACCAAAGAGCTGGTCCCTGGGTTCAGTGGGAAGTGATGCTTCAGCCTCTCAGGCCATCACTTCCCTGCACTGTGCAGCTGCTGCCCTGCACCCCATGAGCTGGGGTGATATTCCCACTTTCAGGGTCACCCCTGGATGTGATGCCTTTTTTCTACTGTTGCAAGTGCTTAATCTGAATTAACTAACCTGAGCAACTAACACCAGTTGCTTATGAGTCTGCTTTTGATCACTTGTACAATCATGATTTTATTTTCTTTGGTTTCTCTAGATCGTCTCCAGCAAGAAAATAACACGGGCTCTCCTTCTGGGGAATGGGAAGCCAGCTGGGAAAGGGATGATAACGGTACAGTTACTCCTTTATGTTACCTGCTGAGTGTGTAAAGGTGGATAAGGGACGCTCACCTGGGGTCCAGGAGACAGGGCTGTATCTTGTGAATGTTTTTCCCTTTACCTCCTGCTCTCTTGGCTACTTTGGTCTGTTTAGAGGATGATTTTTTTGGGACAGGGACCATCTTGCTCAGTGTCTGTCTGGTGTCCACTGCTGTGACTCTTCAACCTCTACCTCAGCCCCAGAAATAAGGAAAACCTCAGTCTGGAGAAGTGCAAAGTAAATCTCTGCTGCTGTTGTTTGTTATCTGGTACAAGGCGCCTGCTCAGACCTCTCTGGTGTAGTGAGAGGTAAGAGGGCTCATTCCTTTTCCAGGGATGGGTGATTTTATTTGTAGGATAAGGATGGAGCTGTGCCATGGCAACAACTCTCATAGCAACAGCCGCTGTATCCGATGCAGACCCCTTCGGGCAGTGGCCTTCCCGCTGAGGATCTCTTTAGTGATGTTCTTTTTAAAAAAGAAAAGACTAAATTTAGGTGTGTTTCCCTTCTGCCACAGCTCCCATCATTTTTGGATCTCTGCTGTGTTACGGGTTTTGTGAGATGTGCAGCTGGGCTGCAAAGATGTGGAAGAAAAGGCCAGTAAGGAGTTAAACTTCCATCAGGTTTAAATGCACTGGAAAGGTTTAAAAGCCCAGGACCTGGTGCTGCAAGGGCATCTCCATTGCTGTTTGCTCTAGAGGAAGATGCTTTTCTCTCAACTGCTGCAATTAATCTTTAAATGCAAGAGGAAAAGCTGCAGTGGAGTTCAGAGGCAGTACCTGATGCCATGTGCCATCCCACAGGAACAGGCTCTCAACATCCCATCCAATGCTTGTGTGGGAAGAGCTGTACCACGTGAAAAGTTTCCAGTCAAGTTCGAAGGTTGCACACTTTAAAAAAAAAGGAAGGTCCTGATCTGTCACTAATGCGTCATTAAACATCCAAGGTCAGAACCATCTGCTTCTTTTTGTACAGCTGATACCATTTTCTGATCTGGTGTTTTTTGCCCTGGCTTGGACTAGGTGATGGCAACAGGGGTTTGTGTGGGGTGGATGCCTCTCCCTGCTGCTTGGCACAGTGCTGGAGCACAGGCTATGGACACCACTGCAGGAGCAGCCTTCAGCTTTGGACTCACCCGTACAGAACATGGAGTTTGGAGCCAAAGGCTGCCTTCGTCACCCCCATCCCCTTCAATTTTGCCCCACTATCCATTTTCTTAACTGAGATGACACAGGGGTGAACGCAACAGAAGAACCTTGACTGGATGAACAGGACTGTGTGTGGGTCCCTCGGTGTGAAGAGAGGGGAAGATCCCAAAGCAAAGTACTGTGTTTGTAGAGGTCAATCCCAGGATCTTGCCACACGCCTCTGCCAGAAGCAGAGGTAGGGATGTTGTTTTTGTCCATGCTGTCCAAGAGAAGATGACAACTGCAACCTGTGGCAGGGTAGCACAAGGACATTCCTGATTCGTCTGCACAGTCTGGCTTTTTCATAGCCTGCAGTGAGCCCTAAAACGCTGGATACCAACTGGTCATGCTTTTGTAGGGATCAGCAAAGGGCGAATTTCAGCTCCTCCTCCTCCTGCCGGCTTTGATGATTGTGCATACAGACCAAGGACTAGGTGGGAGAGAAAACTGATGCCATGGCTTTGCAATAGGGGACTTTTACATGGAGCAGAGGGGAAAGCTAGGCTTTGTACGTGGTGAATGGATCCTCTGTGGGCCAAAGTGTTATGTCTGCCATGGGAAGGCCTGGAAGGTTCTTCAGGAGCTGTGGCTCGTCCCCTCGCTCAGCTGCAAAAGCTGCATCTCTGCCTCCTCAACTCTGCCAACTCCGTGGCTCTCCTAAATGCTGACAACCTTCTGCAGGAAATTGCCCCCTGGAGTCCTGCAAGTTTTTCTAAAAGCCTTGCCTGTAATGGTGCCGTGTGTCTCCAGTGCAGGACAGCCCCATGTGAGAGCCTGCAAACAGCTGCACTTGGGAGCACTGTGCACAAGGACATGCTCCTGGCTGCTCCATGCCGTGCTCCTGGCTGCTCTGGTGCCAGCTCCTGCCCAAGGAGGAGGAGGAGGATGCAGCCAGGGATGCTGGGGAACAGCTCAGCCCACCCCGGGGAGCTGAGGAAGGCAGGGTGGGGAGCAGATGCTTGGGCAGGACGCAGGAAAAAAAGACAAGTGATTCAGGAAACGGCTGGGAATAAAACTGAATAAATGTGGGGTTTTGTTATAAATGTTCCCTTAAAATACCAAGAGACTCATTAGACCACATTCCAGACAGAACTGGCCCATTGGTGGTTGGCAGCTGAAGCCCTTCTGGAGTGTATGTGAATAAAGTGTCTAAGCTGAAGTAGTCCAGGCTGCACTCCTGCCTGCTGCAACTCCTTGGGAGCAGTGGTGGAGTCTTCATCCTTGGGGCCCTCTTATCAGGTGGTAGGGCAGAGACATGGCTCAAGTCCTTGGTGTCACCAGCATCTCCCTTAAGGGATGGGACAGCTGTGATTTGCCGTGCCCAGCTGGGGACATGCAGGATGAGGTGCCACATCTTGCTGGCAAGGGTTTTTATATGGCTTC
The DNA here is from genome assembly GCF_036250125.1 of Pseudopipra pipra. Lineage (NCBI taxonomy): Eukaryota > Metazoa > Chordata > Aves > Passeriformes > Pipridae > Pseudopipra > Pseudopipra pipra. The sequence goes on along the minus strand of NC_087562.1, from coordinate 2,798,315 downwards.
TGCTTCCTCTTGGCTTAGTCCTTGGAGGCTTCTCCACATCCTGAATGAGCCCTGGTGCAGAAAAGCCATGTGAGACCAGCTCCAGAGTGACACTCAAAGGAGGGAATGAGTTTTTTACCAGAAGCTTCATTTTTTTTTATGCTAAAAATGAATACAGCCTTCCCTTGTCTTTCAGATAGCTGCCCAGGAGCTCTCAGATAACAGGGTGATTACTCTGAGCATGGCTGGCAGAAAACTGGATAAAAAGGTAAGTGGAGCTGTGTCTTGGGGATGTTAAACCTCTGTCCTTGGGATCTAAAGAAATCTCTGCTTTGGGTGCAACAGTGACAGAAAACAGTCCTACTGGAGAAGGCATCAGGGAGAGGCTGGGAGGGTTCAGGTCCTGGTGGTGCCCCTGCCTGCTGGGTACATCTGTGCCTCAGTTTCCCCATTGTCACAGTGCTGCTTGCTTCACCACACGTGTGGAGGAGGAAAGATTCCATGTGGCACAGGATCTGTGCACTAGCATGGCTTAAAGATAGCAGATTTACTGCTTCAGTCATTTCAAAGGGTCTTCTGATGGAGCTGCAAGTTTTGATGCCTCTTGAACCTGTATCTCAGATGTGCTGAGAGCTCCTGGTCCTTCCAGACCCTCTGGAAATGGAGCAAACATCTGCTTGTGTGTCAGACTGACTTCTCTGAGGAATAAGTGTTTATCTCATGGAGGCAGGTAATGCATGAGTTTTACTTTGGATGTGATGCACAGGAATTGGTGAGCCTTTGTGAACGGCGTCTTCTGACCTCATTTACCAGGCAACCAGAGCTATTCCTCTTGAACCAGTGCTGTTGCTAAGCAATCAATTGGAATATTATTTTTTCCTTCTTCCTAGTCTCTCCAGAGCTTGTGTTATTGGCAGGATGGCCCTCAGTTTGTTTGAAAACAGGGTGAAGCAAGCAGCCAGGCAGAAGGGTATTTGCTGGGGGAGGAGGTGTGGTTTGTCCAGTCTTAACATCCAAACTGGATAGGTGTCTGGTTTATCTGAGTGTTTTTCCCACCTATTGGGAGTGGCTGTTTTCTTGCCCTCCTGCTTACCTTGCCTATTGCAAGGAGCTAAATGCCCCATTTAAGAAATCCTCTCCATTTCATAATATGATACCTGTGGGTCTGCTGCCCTTCAAACCATAGTCAGGGTACAGAAATACAGCATCTACCTGGTTACACTGGGTAAGGACTGTGAATAATCCTGTTCTTTCTGGGTCCCCCTCCAGGTTATCAATAGGGTCAACAGAAAGCTCATCCTCAGTGACTGCCTGCTGTCAGCAAGAACTAGTGAGGTTACTTTGCCAATTCCCATAACACAGTGTAGTGTTGCAGTGCTCAAAGTCCTGCTCATGGACATAAGGATGCTCATGTCCCTTCATGACGTGAATTCAAATGGTCCTTGAGCAAGGAAATTGGGTGAAAACCACTATTTTTTGGGGTCATTATTGGTCATGGATGGAATGCAAGGGCGGGAGCTGGGTAAAACTCATTTAAGCTTAGGAAAGACAGCAGAGAAGTGGATAAGCAACAAAACCCCAGGGTTAAGGTTGCAGCCTGGGGGGTTACAACCTCCTGTACCATGCAGCATGGAGCTGAGGAGCATGGCTGGAGGCTCAGACATCACAGGAAGGGATTGGATCTCACAGGATTTGGTGGTGGGGCCATGGGATCCTTTTGCTGCACATACTGAGCTGAAGCTGTGGGCACCCCTTGCCACCAGCTGTGCCTGGAGCTGTGCTTACCCCCAGGATCTCCTTCTGCCGTGGTCACCCTGAGGCTGGGACGTCTCTGAGGCTGCAGGCAGGTCCTCCTCCCCATTACATGTCCATTCTCTACACCTACAGCTCACTACCTGCCTTTAAATGCCGAAGCTGCCCAGCGGGAGCACGTCAGCAGCGGATCCAGCCTGAGGCTCTTGTACCTTTTGTCAGATCAGCTCTTGGTGGAAAGCTGTTGAAAGATAAAATATCTTGCAGAAGGGGAGGTATTTCCACCTGAGACCAGCCCTGTGAACCCAGCCCCAGAGCTGTTGGTGCCACTGCAGCTGTGGGGACAGTGATGCTTCAGCATGGCTGGGAGACAGCAAGCGCTGCAAGCCAGGACTGGTGCTGGAAGCTGTGGTCTGGGGAGCTGCATCTGCTGGAAGTGCCACCTCAGCCCTCCTTGTCCATGTTGTGCAAGGACCAGTTTGGGTGGTTTAGATACTTGGACAAGTTTGCAGATGGATCTGGTGTGCCGAGCTCCTTTGGTTGCTCAGTTTCCATCTCCTGCCAGGTCTGCAGGGGTGAGATGTTTGTGGTTTTGATGTTTTAAAATAGCAGCCCACAATCCTGTGGCTTGGAGGCATCTCCCACCTCGCTTTGAGCAGAACAAGGCTGACCAGACCTGCAAACTGGGCTGCTCCATGTGGGATCAGACATCCTTCAAAGCTCCCCACTGCCATCGGAGCCGGAGCCTCCACCAGCCCACGCTGGGCTGGCGCTGATGAAGCCGCCTTGTGTTGGAGGTTAAGCCAGCATGGGCAGGTCAGGTACCCACCAAGCGTTCTTTAATCCATCTGTGAAGCTTGAAAGTGCCAAGTCCAGGTGGTGGGTGAGCAGGATCAGAGCTGTGCTGTAACTGTAACACTGCAGAAAGAGTGGCTTGGTTTTCTCTCCTACAAACGTGTGAAAAAGGGTAGGAGAAAAATAGTCTCATCTCACCAGGCAGTGTCCCTGTGAGCCCTTATGGCCTGCTCCTCTGGCAGAAGAATTTTGACTGAAGCAGTTTATAGTTTCTCCAAGCCAAAACACTTTGCAGTGATTGACTTTTCTGGCTGGCTTTGGAAACAGGATTAAATAGAAATGTTGATGGATTTTCTGCTGGGGCATCACTAAGAGCCCGTGTCCATCCCAGCTGTCACCTCCTGGGCTGGCTGTGGACACGGGGTCCTGGTGTGTCCGTGCTTCCTCCTCCTCCTTCTCCATGCACAGCCCCTCGCATCCCCACTGCATCAATTGTAAGCCCAGAAAGCTCCTGTTCAAACCCATAAGAAGTTCCTCCAGCTCTTCGCAGGACTCAGGCACCCATTTTCCTCTAGGAGGAAAACGCAACTGAAATGACTCGAACTCTCAGTAAATCATCTGGAGCATTTGGGGCTTGGTTTCTTGTTGGCTACCTCTTAGTTTTTCTGAATGGGAATGAAGCTCCGCTTGGAAAAGCTGGAGTTTCCGTGTCGGTGCCACCGGCGCTGCCCGGGCTGCGGGTGCCAAAGCAGCCCCCGTGCCGACACCCAGCAGGGATGTCTGTGTGTGTGTGTGTGTGTGTACATATTTCTCATAAAGCAGCAGCCCTTTATCAGGAGATTATCTGAGGAGACGCTGGCAGGAAAGGCAGCACACACTGACTCAGGGCTGCATATCTCACAGGGTGTTACATGATCTCTGTCAACACCAGGGCAGCTCGCTCCTTAAAGATTTCCTTTGCTTCTGCTTTACTGCTGTGTGTAGGAGGGTGGATTTTTTTCTCTTTTCCCCCAAGACACTCGTGCACTTCGTAATTCTGTTTTTCCTTTGGAGCTTCGGATGTTTTTCCAAGCCCAAACGCAGCTGCCTCCCAGCTGGGGTTGTTTTCTGTGGCATCTGTGTCCAGAGAGCTTGCTGGGTACTGGGCACCCGCTGGCAAATCCCACAGGCATGGGCTGGGGTGCCAACACACCCTCCACATCAGTGCTGACATGTGGTGTGGAAATCAAGGGGATTCTCAGGATCAGGACAGGGAGGTGGGCAGGATGCTGCCCTCGAGTGCTGCTGTTTGCCAGTGTGCTTGAGCTGGTCCCATGAGAACATGAGGGTGTCTGCATGGTTGGCATGGCCAGGGAAAGATGTCTCTTGGACCAGCTGTTTCTGCTTGCAGAGCACCATGTAGCCCAGCCTGTTTCTTCTCCCCCCAGGACCTTTTTGGGAAGTCAGACCCCTTCTTGGAGTTCCATAAACCAGGTGACGATGGGAAGTGGATGCTGGTTCACAGAACAGAGGTGAGCAAAACTCTAACCTGAGCTGCTGAGACACTCTCATCCTTACAGCATCTCCTCTTGCCCTTCCTGGCATTGTCTCATCAGTCACCTATAAAGCAGGGTGGGATCCAGGGATTTCAGGCTCTCTTCCTGGTGTCCAGCTGAGGCTGCTGGACTCCAGTGGATGAGGATTTACTGAGGCCAGCAAAGTCTTGAGATCTTTTCTGTACTACCCACTACAGTACCTAAAAAGCAGAGAGGGAGATGTCTTCTATCCCTTGTCAACCTCTAGGCTCAGCCTGGGCGGAGGCTGAGACCTGGACCTCTCTCCCTCCACTTGTAGGAGCATCAGGATGAGCTGGGGAACCCATGGGAATGGCCTGAAATTGTTTCAGGGGAGGTTTAGGTTGGATATTAGTAAAAGGTTTTTTCACCCAAGGGGTGGTTGGGCACTGGAACAGGCTCCCCAAGGAAGTGGTCCTAGCACCAAGCCTGACAGAGTTCAAGAAGAATTTGGATGACACTCTCAGGCACAAGGTGTGACTCTTGGGCTGTCCTGTGCAGGGCTCAGGGTTGGACTCGATGATCATTGTGGATCCCTTCCAACTCAATATGTTCTGTGACTCTGTGATATGGTGGAGAGAGGTGGTGGGAGGTGGGCCAGGGAATGGCAGTGAGGAAAGGTTAAAATGAATTTTTGCCAGATCTTCACCTAAGCTGGGAGGATGCTTGGGCATCTCCAGCTTTGGTGTGTGAGCACTGGGCCTCGTGTCTCGTGGAGTCAGAGCCACAGCCAAGGAAGCAGAGACCTGTACCAGGGTCCCTGTGGGTATGATCAGGGCCAGCTGACCCCTCCCTCTCCCCCACTGATACCTGCTGTGATATTTTGATCTCAGCTCCCTCTAGTTGTGTTCTCAAGCTGTTAAAGCCAGTGATGTTAGGAATACAAGGCACAGGACGGGCAGGGAGAAACAGGAGGCTTCTGCTTTAACATTGCATTGATATGTACTTTTTAACTGCTTTTTTCCCCCTCCTCAAAGCTTGTTTCAAGGCTTTCTTTGTTTGCACGTAGCTCCTGGCAGCTGGCAGACAGAGGAGGGGGGATGCTCACAGCAGCATCTGTGGCAGAGGAAGAGGGCTCCATCACACCCATCTCACACCCCTTTTTTCCCATCCCTGTTGTCCCTTCAAGGCTTGGTTAAGGAGCCCCTCGTCCCACTGCAGCAAACTGCTGCAACAAAACACAGTATGAGCTCAGGTGGAAGGAGAGACTGGTGTTTATTTACAGAGTCTCCTTGTATGTCGGGTTTTACCACTGCTGTGCAAAGTCCAGGAGTGTTTCCCTCACTTGCACACCCACATGAGCACCAGGGTGTGAGTAACAACCTGTGTCCTGTGGTACCAATATGGGCCTGCCTTACAATCCCAGCTCTGCTGTTTATTTTTTGGTGCTTTCCCACACACCTTTCCATGCATATTTAATTCATATCAGCCTTAATATTTCTCCCATGTTTCTGTGGGAGCAGGCTGCGACGTTGTTTGGTTGTTTCCTCCTGTTTTAATGTGGGAAGCTGGGCTTTGACTCAGTGAGACACATTTCTCAGATGGGGGGATTTGGAGTGACCTCCAGCCCTTCCTCCTGGGAGGTCTGGAAATTGGGAAGGTAACTGTGCACCAGCCATCACTGGGATCTCTATAAACATGTCAGGTTTGTGGAGAGCAGATGTATATACTGGTGTTTCCTCTGGCTTGCTGCCCAGCTCCTCCCTTGTCCTGTTTCACTGGATCAGGGTCTAGCCAAGTCTTCTTTCAAGTAATGGGTGTTTTAACAGCCTCCTCCTTACCAACCCTGAATGCATCCCACTGCCCTCAGAGGAATCCCATACTAGGCAACCCATCCCTGGAAGTGTTCAAGGCCAGGCTGGACAAGACTTGGAGCAACCTGACCTAGTGGAAGGTGTCCCTGCCCCTGGCAGGGGGTTGAAACTGGATTATCTCCAGGGTCCCTCCCAACCCAAATCATTCTGTGATTCTATGACCATCTTCGTGTTCTGGGGCTGGATACAAAGAAATAACATTCCCTACCCTTGCAGCTTTTCCATGCAGGAATATAACCAGCTCTCAGTCTGATGCTGGCATTTCTGCTGCCAGAGCAGAGCCGTCTGGCAGGGCAGGATTAGTGTGCTCATTGTTATTTAAGCACAAGTGTGAATGCCCAGCTGGGTGCCGTGGGATAGATCCTTCCCCACCCTCCCTGGGGACCCGGCAGCTGGCAGCCTGTGGGGAGCACCCTGGGATGAGTGGGCTCCCCTTGCTCTTCCAGGCTCCTGGAGGAGGTGTTTACAAATCCAACCAAACAGTGTCAGGGTATCCCCCGGTCTCGTGTGGGAGCTTGTCTGTCAAACAAGACGCCCGTTCCAGGTCCCACGCAGCTGTTTGCCTGTGGCAGCAGCCGTGGAATCTCCTCCTCGCTGCTCTGTGCTGTTACTGCTCCAGCTGCAAAGATCCAAGGTTCCTCCACGCCAGATATCCCTTGTGTTTGCCCTGCACAGAGAAGGGTTAACCCGCTGCCTGTGTCCGACTCTCCTAAAATTCATGTGAATCTCTCTTTTTGAGCACAACACCTTTGTGGAAGAGGGTCTTTGCCTGCCCTGCCCTCACCTCCGATGTAGGCAGCCTGTGCCTGGAGCCTGCTAGCGTTTGCTGAGATTCCCAACAAGCGGTTGCATTCTCTCAGGAAATGTCAAAAAGCATCAATTAATATTTCTCCAGCTCAGGCAGCAGATGTTACACAGATGAGACAAGAGAGCTCGATGTGCCCAGGGCTGTTTTGGCTTTCCAGGGCTGGTTGCAGCATCCTGCTGCTCCATCTTCTTCGTGGTCAGATCCCAGATGGATGTAGGCTGTGCTGGGGTGCTGGGGACAGGGTAAGCAATGAGTAGGGTGCAAGCAATGGGATGCAGAGGGCATAAATAGTAGCTGCTGGCCTTGAAGTTGTGGCGTGAGTGGCTGTGCCCATGCTCTGGGCATGGCTGTGCCCAGTGTGCAGCAGCTGTTCCCTCAGGCTGGTTTGTTTAATTGCCCCTGGGGGTGGATAAATCATCCAGTGCTATGAAAACAAGCCTGTTGTAACTCACACGTGCTGCAGCCTGAGAGGGAGGAGCTGCTGTGTCTCTCAGTTATGGAGACTGGGCTTTCTGCAGCTTTGCTGACCTGCCCCACTGGGAACCTGGTCCCGGGTTGCTCTCAGAGACCCGTCCCTGCTTTGTGCTGATCTCCACCTCTGGATGTGCCTGTTGTAACAGCATCCCTCTGCTCCCACCCCCCAGGTGATCAAGTACACACTGGACCCTGTCTGGAAGCCGTTCACTGTGCCTTTGGTGTCACTGTGTGATGGAGATGTGGAGAAGCTGATAAAGGTAATGGGGGCCCTTCGGTTTGTTTTGTGGGGGTCAGCTCTGGGATTGATCATTGAACACCTGAACCCCCATGGATGGCTTGTTAAAAAAACAACAAACCAAAGAACCACCCCCAAAACCAACAAAAGCCACCTTGTTTGGGGAGGTTGGGGACTTCAGCAGGTCTGAGGCTGGTTTGTGCTCCTTCCACCCCAGGTGATATGTTATGACTATGACAGTGATGGGGGACACGACTTCATCGGGGAGTTTCAGACCTCAGTGGCCAAGTTGTGTGAAGCCCAAGATGCCTCTCCAGTAAGTGCTGACATGATTTTGGGGAAGAATGAGGAAGGGGCTCCTTGGGGCTGGTGGTGGACTTTGGTACTTGCACTGAGATGCTCAACCTGTGCCAAGAAGAAGCCAAGCCCAAAATCCTTTCTCCTTCCACCCACACCATGAGTGACCCAGGCCATGACTGTAGCTAAAACATTTGAGCTAGAGAGAGTGCTAAGGCAGACTTGGCTGAAAATCAGGCTCTGCTGAGATGTCTGAAGCAGCACCCATGATTTGGGGGGTGCCCTGTGGTTTGGGGGGCCAGAAGGGGATGTGACATGCTGCTGGGGCTGGATCTGCAACAGGGACAGTCTGATCCCCAGGAGTGCAGCTCCCATGCAGCTCCACACCAACTTTGTGCCAAAGGTGTCCCCATCTTGTCCCTGAGGTGCTGACCACAAGCCTTGGCAGATGCCATCTGATTGAAGGTATGTTGTAAAATCTCCTGGATAGCAGGGCTTTGCACTGCTGTCTTCACTGGGATTTCAGTACAAGAGCAGATTTTGGCCAAGGTGTGGGGGTGTGTGTAACACATCATGTGTGTTGTTACATTGAGTTTTCTGTCTGGGAAAACTGAAGTACAAAGGCATGAAAGTGCCCTGTCTAGAACTGTGCAAGCTGATGGTGCCAGAGGCAGGCATTGAGCCTGTTTTTCCTCTGAATTTGCCACCTACAGCCTGGCAATAAAATCTTCCTCTTCAGCACTGGAGGGTGGGTGCCTGCAGGACATGGCCACTGGTGGCAAATGCAGCCACGTGGCACAGCCCAACACTGCCCTCACACCAGGGTCTGTCTCGTGTGTTATAGGTCGAGCTAGAGTGCATTAACCCCAAAAAGCAAAAGAAGAAAAAGAATTACAAGAACTCTGGGATCATCATTGTCAAGTCCTGCAAAGTGAGTATGTTGCTGAGATGTTTCCTTCAGCCCCCAGCTGAGCTTGGGTCTTCCCAGGCTTTCCCCATCCCTTCTGCCTCTGCCTCCTTTGTGTTTCCAATCATAAGCCCTGCATGGCCTGAATAAAATGCATGCAGTTTGTGTAGCACCAAAATGCTGCTGTGGGAGACTAAAATGGTTCTCCCCATTGCTCTGCCTCATGTCCAGAAGTCCCCAAAGGCCCAAACTCGCAGTGACTGCAGGCCTGGGCAGTTTCTGTGCATTTATTTGTTCTGTTCTGCAATGATGACAGTTGCTGAAACATTATTTTGTTGGTGTTTCTTTCAGATAACCAGAGATTTCTCCTTCCTGGACTACATCCTGGGAGGCTGCCAACTGATGTTTACTGTAAGGACTTTTTGCTTCTCTTTTCCCAGTAGAAGTAACATGCAAGTAATGGTCAGAACTGGGGAGGGAGGTTCTGCATGAGATTTCGCACCGGCTTGGGGTGGCTTCTCAAGGCAATGATGAGCTGCCACGTTTTGCTGTTAAACCCTGTGGGTTTGGGGGTCATTACTGTGATGCTCAGGAGAGGAGGGAGCTTGTTTGCACTTTGGTTGAAGGTCAGGCTCATACAAAGACCCTCTGACTCTTCACAAAATGTCACTGACTTCTCTCCCCATCTCAGGCTTTAACCACCCTCATTTTTTTATGGGAATTCTCCTTTTGAATCCAGCTGAGAGGCTTTAAGCTGTTAAACAGATGCTTCTCAACCTTTTTACTGGCATTTCTACCTTCTTTCAAGCTGGACCACAGCTTGTCAGGAGTAACTAATCAAGGACATGACAACCCCAAGCAAAACCACAACAATGCAGAAGTGGGGTTCTCAATTTCTGCGAACTTTCCTGGTGCAGTATCCAGAGAGCTGCAGGCACTCGCAGTTAGTTCAGTTTGTATTTTGTTGTTTTATCTGAAAACATGATGGGGGAAGAGTAGGAGGAGGAGGAAGAGTTGCCATAGGAACAGGAACGATTGGGAGAGCTTTTTGTGTGCCGTTCTGCCTCTGTGTGCTTTGGTCTTGGTGCTGGAGAGTGAATACAAGAGAAAATCAGTGAGTTTATTGGTAGCACGGAGCCTTCGCATGAATAAGGTTTGAATGCAGAAATCTTCCCCCCATCTAAAGATCTGCCAGTTACTGGAGGGCTCCTCCTCCTCCCAAGGCATCTTTGGTCCAAAACCCTGGGCGTGTTTCCAACGGGTGCAACGCTGCAGGAACACCTGAGCTGGGAGGAGGACGCTGCCACACGCACCCCTGCAATTTGGAAAGGCCACTGGTGTCCTCCCAGTGGGGACAGAAGGGCTGAAGCCACAGGAAGAGGAGTGTTGTACCGGGCCGCTTGCCTCATGTCAGAGGCAGGGCAGCTGTGTCCCTCTCAGATCTGTTGCCCCAGTGCTGCTCTTGGTGGCACTGCTTGCACAAGCAGGGCATCCACCCGTGTGACTCCTCTGAGCCCCCATCCCGGGCCTCAGTTTCCCCCTTGCTGTCTGACCATGGTGGCTCGGCAGGAGCAGGGCATGGGTGTGTTAGAGTGTCACAGTGGTGACAGGCATGTTGGTGAGGCCATACGGTTGCTTGATGAAGAAATTGGGATTTCACAGAACCGTAGGATGGTTTGGGTTGGAAGGAATCTTTAAAAACCATCCATCCAACCCCACTGCCCTGGGCAGGGACACCTTCCATTAGACCAGGTTGCTCCAAGCCCCGTCCAACCTGGCCTTTAACACTTCCAGGGATGGGGCATCAACGGCTTCTCTGGGACAACCTGTCCCAGTGTCTTCCTACCCTCACCATACATTTCTCCAAATCCAAACCCACCCTCTTCCAGTTTAAAAGCATGTCCCCTTGTCCTGCCACGCCTGTTTTACCAGCCACACTGGCACAGGGCGGTGACACATCCTGGGCTGTGATGTCTTCTTGCCCCGGACAGGCCAAGGTCCCTTCTCAGCCAAACTGCCGCTCGTCCTCTCCCATTACGGATACGGAGCAAAATCCCTCGTGAAATCCCTGAGCTCAGTTTAGGCAGTGGGGTTATTTTGGGTTTTGCCTCTTTGCTAAGCAAACAAGGCGGGCGCAGTCACGCCGCCCGCTCGCCTCTTCCCAGCTCTTCCTTCCCAGTCACATCGAATCGGGTGGCTCAGCATCTCGCCTCTTCTGACCAGATTTAACTGGGCCTGAGATAGGCATTTCTACAAATGCCTTTAAATAGAAAGCCTAATTGAGGAGGAAGAAAAATGAGTGCCTTGCTGACAGAGTCCCCTGAGAGCTCAGCATATATTGGTCCCCGGGGAAGCCTGACGACGAGCAGATCTTTCTGCTGCAGGGAAAGGATCTGCTCAGGGTTGTGATTCTTTGGTCAAAGACCTTGAGATCCAAATACCCAGATGGCCCTGGCTGCCTTGGTGTCCATGGGGCGACTCAGCCCCAGAGTATCTGGGAGATGGGCAGCGAGAGCCCTGAGCTGGAGGTGGTGGTGGCTGGTTCCAGGAGCAGGGACTGCTTCAGGACACTTTATGTGATGCTTCCCGATGAAAAATGAAGATGTAAGAGTGAATAACTGCCTGCTGTAGTATTTAATCAGCTTTTCGTAGGGAAGGTGAAGAGATGGGTTTTATTAAACTTTTTCAAAAGTTTGAGGTTTAGGTTTTGACAGAACAGTGTGTGGACCTCAAAGGCAATGGAGGCTCAGTGGCCAGGTCTGTGGTGGTGCCTACTAACAGAGGACGGTTCTGTGCTTCTCTCTTGTCCCCCAGGTTGGGATTGACTTCACAGCTTCCAATGGGAACCCACAAGAACCCTCCTCGTTGCACTACATCAACCCCTTGGGGACAAACGAGTACTTGTCAGCTATCTGGGCTGTCGGCCAGATCATCCAGGACTATGACTCGTAAGCACCAAGCCCTTCTGCCTCCAGAAGGAGGCATTTTGGAGATGTTTCCCTGGCTCCTCAAGGGCCTGCTGGGGTGCATCTGCCTTGATCTCTTTGTGTCTGCAAACCCAGGGCTAAATAATGCTTTAAAGGTATTATTTGCCTTACACATTGGGATGCAGGAGAGGGTCGGGACAGGCTTTCTCCTCTCCCCAGTGCCTCTGTGGAGACACAGGAGCATTAGCAGAGATGGAGCATCCTCTGCTGGGAGCAGCTGGCAGATGCCCTCAGCTCGCTGGTGTTTCCCATCAGAGCTGTGGCCCCAGGCTGCCTTGTTCCTCAGACACCCTGAGGGGTGGAGAAAATATCAGAAAAATATAATCTCAGACATCAGTAGAGTAAACAAAACAGAAATCTGTTGCTCTTGCTGTGATGGCTTTTTGTGTCCAAAATGGATAGTTTATTTTTAAAAATCCTCCAGGGTTACAAAACTGCAGAAGACTTAGGTGTTTGGGCAAGAGAATGCTCCTGATCCCTGTGGGAAACAGAGCAAAGCTGGACTCTTTTATCTCTAAAGACCAAAAGCCAAGGGAGAATCTTTTCTCTCTGTTCAGCTCCCATGATTTTTAAAGGCACTGTATGTTTTGGGAGAAGCTGTACAAGTCTGCTTCATGTGTGTCAATACAGCCATATGTTTTCCTCCTTCTCTCTAGAGACAAGATGTTTCCTGCTCTGGGATTCGGTGCCCAACTCCCTCCGGACTGGAAGGTAAAGTGTTGTGGCCACCTGTGTGTTTGGGATGGGATTGTCTTTATATTGCCTGGGCAGGAGCTACTGGGATTTGGTCTGGGAAACGCTGTTGGGCAGAGGGGGAATGGGTGGACGTGGGATCTCAGCCAGAGAGGGGTGAGATGTGGCGGTGTGGGTGGGCAACAAGGCAAGGATGGGGCACGAGCAGCCGGTTCCTCCCTTCTATGTTGGCATGAATGCAGCAGCTCCCTGGCATTAATGGGCAGAGCCAGGCGTTGATTCATTTTCCTGGCAGGAGGCAGGAACAGTTCTGCGGAAGGGAAAAGGCCCCTGGATGAATGTGTCAGACGGCAGCAGAGTCTGGAAGGGGGCTGGGAGCTGGGGAGCCTCAATGGGATGTTGCACAGGCAGAACCTGCAAGGACTGGAGCAGAGAAGCTTTCCCAAAAATCCACCCCGATCTGTGGTTGGGATTAGATGCTGGAGAGGTTGGTTAAAGGCACCCTGGTCCTGCAGGGGCTGAGCTGAGCATTCTGCTCATCCAGAGGGCAGGGTACAGAGCTGCTCCTGCAGCCTGGCTGCCGGATGGGGAACATCATCTCACGGCTGAGACAATGTGCCAGGACACCACCACCATCCTTAATTACTGGCTGGGTCTTTTGACTGCTCTTTGCTCACGCCCTTCATGTGCATTTTCTTTCTGCTCGCTGGTTTTGAGGCGTTCCCAGCTTCAGGCTGGGGTTGAACCTCAGTGAGCCCTTTGTGTTCCCTGGGAGGGGAGCTGTGCCCTGGGCTGAGCGCAGCGGGGCACGTAAGTCACGAGCAGCTGGGAATCGAGCTGGGAAGCTCATCTCTGCCAGCCCTTGTGGCTGGGGATGTCCTGCCCGCTCCAGCTTTGTGCTTTTCTCTGCTCTCCCGGCAGCCAAAATTCATGTGACTCAAGTGGGAGCTCTCGCTGTTTGCCAACCACAGGAGGAGATCCCTCCATGTGCACTTTGGAGCTGATTCATTCCCTCCTTGGCCAGCAAATGTCTCTGGTCTGTCACTTCACCACTTTTTGTGGGAAAATCTAGGTAGGCAGCTTCCAAGGTCCAAGAGCCAGCTGTCACCAGGGATTTATTACTTGAGGGGAAGAATAGGAATGGAAAATGCAGTGTGGATGGAAAGGGTACAGCAGCTCGGGCTGCTGGGGAGTGGATGGATTGTCATGGCAAGCATCCTGTTCTGCTCTCCGTGTGTGCAGGTCAGTGACCATGGGAAGGGCATTGCTGGGCTGGAAAGGGCCCTTCCAGCAAGGCTGGAGGCCAGTACTGGGTTCAGGATGCTGGCTGGGGGCCTCCTGCAGCTTCCCATGGGCCTGCGGATACTCTGTAAATGTTACTGGAAAAAACACCTTGTTTTCCCCTGGAATGATGTCTAAACCCAAACAAACCCCAGTGGGGAGCAGCTTCTCCCTCCCCAAATGTTTGGCCTGTGCCTAAAGGTCACCCACCCTAACACCAAGAGTGACCCATCAGCTGTGTCACATCAGCAGTGGGGCCATCCCTGGTGCATCACCCCACACCACCCCAGCCTGGGCCTTCACCCCTCCCCAGCTCACCCAGCCCGTGGGCTCTGGGCATCACCAGCTCTGCTCACTCATTAAAGACTTTTTGGCCACCGAGGCTCTTTGGGTAATTTCAAAGCCAAAGCAGCAGTTGTCCGTGAAAACCCGTGCCCTGTGTGAGGGCAGGGGCAGATAGCAGGGACCCCCAGACCTGAGTGAAGATTGTCGGGAGACACGAGTGGTGCAGAGGGTGCTTTGTGCTCCCGTTGCCATGGCTCCCCCAACGCTTCTCAGGCGCCCGTCGGAGCGAGATGTTTTGCACACAAAAGTCTCGTTGGAAATGTCAAAGAACATCTTGCCATGTAACAGCTCTGTGGAGAGCCTCGAGTGGTTTCCCAGTAGGGAACAGGAGAGGGAAGCAGATGGGTTATGGTTTCTGAGGGATGAGCAAAGGCAAGGCAGCAGTGGAGAGGAGGATGCTTCATGTGGGAGCCCCACCAGTCACCTGAGTTTGGGAGAGGGAGTCAGCCAAAGGAAGCTGGGGGCTCCACTGATGTGGAACCCCCAATATTTTCCATCCTTTTGCCTTTATATATACATATATATAGAGAGAGAGAGAGAGAGAGAAACTGAGTCACAGCAAGGGTGTGATTCCTTGGGGAGATGGCAGAGAACCCTCTGTGGGGTTGGTCTCACCCTTTAGGGTGGCTTGAAAGAGTTTCTCCCTGTGCGTGTGATACCTGTAGATGCTCCATGTACATTTAACTGGACTCTGCAGAAACTGTTTTCAAAGTAAAAGCTGAATAGGGAATAAGATCCTTTTTTAAATTTTTTTTTTGTTATTTTGAAGCCCTCTTGTTGAATTTTTTTTGGTGGATATAAATATATATATGTAAACCCCATATTTACATATATATATGTAAAATCCATAAAAACTCCAGAGGAGGTTTTTCAACACTTGTGCACGTAGGGGGTCTGCTCTGTAGACAGTGAGGAACACAGCTTCAAACCATTTTGTTGTTGCTTAAAAGAAAGAGAAACCCCTATTTTGCGGTGCAAAACGTGGAAATATTTCTGCTTGCCTTGTCTATAAATACTCCTGTGGCAGAATTTTGAACGTTTTGTAAAAAAAAAAAAAAACCCAAACCAAAAACAGAAGCGAGCCCGTTACAACTGCAAATCAATTGAATTTGAGTGTATTGCCCAAAATTGAGGCTTCTGCAAGAAAAGGTGTATGCAAAGCACAGTCATGCAGGTCAGGCTGCCTCTGGCCTGGTGCCTGTGGGCGTTGCTGGTTCGTGCTCAACAGGAACGGAGAGACCTGAGCAGTTCTCTGGTCCGGCAGCACATCAGCTTTGCAGCAACGGGGGGAGGACTTCTGGTTGACTTTACTTTTGTTTGGTTGCAATTTCCCACCCCACAGCCTCCTGCAAAAAATAGCTTCTGCTGCTTTCGACACAATGCCCAGTGTAATTGGAAAGTCTGAATCAGACGCGCGCTGCGTTTGCAGCCTCGGGAGGACTTTTGCTTCAGACGGAGCTCCAGAGGACAGTCGTCGTGCCAGTGTTGTGAACACGCTTGTCCCGGAGCAATTCCCATGCTGGAAAGCTCAGCAAACCTCCACCCTTCCAAGAGGGAGACAATATCCTTGTTTTGTAACTCTGGCACGAACAGGGCGGGAGCTTTTTTGTCCCAGAGCCCTTGAGCTGGTGGCCTGAAAGCTCAAATCATCACCTTTGGTGCTCAAACCATCAGACCTAAACCAGCTCTGCAGCATCAGCTAAACTGATAGTGAACGGCCTGCACTGCATTGACCATCCAAGTTAATTTGGGTCTGTTCTTCTCCACAGGTATCCCATGAGTTTGCCATTAACTTCAATCCCAGGAACCCGTTCTGTTCAGGTAAGCATCTGCCAGGTCTATAGGACTCCTTAGATGCCTTCAGTGCCTTCTGTCCTTCCTCTGCATTTCTTCATTAGCATCTTCATCCCTGAAAGTGTTCAAGGCTGGGTTGGATGGGGCCCTGGGCAACCTGATCTAGTGGGTGGCATCACTACCCATGGCAGGGTGGTTGGAACTAGATGATCTCTAAGGTCCCTTCAACCCAAACCATTCCATGATTCTGTGATTTTGGGGATGTTTCAAGGTCTGTTCAGAGACAGACATGAACAGTGAAGCAGATGACAAACTAATGGCACGCTCAGAGGAAAGCAGAGAAAATTTGGGGGTGTGTAGGAAGGCCCAGGGTAAAATGCAACTGGATTCAGACGGTGTAAAATCCGCCTTCGCTCTGATGTCTGGTGTGTCCTACCAGCCGTCTGCTCCTCCAGCAAGGCTGCAAGAAACACAGGGCCTGTTTGGCAGATGGGGAATTCAGACTTAACACTTCATTTAAGCAGCTGAGAGCTGCTCACTGTGGTGGCTGAAGGACTGCTCAGATCCTGAGTGATAAGGGCTACCGTGGACTCCAAAAGTCATCTTACCCCAGCAAGATGGGCCTCCAAACCTTGCTGGCTGGTTCATGAAAGCTGTCTGTGAACATCTGCTTTTCTGCTGCCTTTGCTTTGTTCAGTCCCTCTCCAGCAGCTATAAAGCATTCACTGGATCTGATGTATTGCAGGCACTATGGGGTGCAGAAGCCACCATCCTGCAGCTCTTATTAGTGACAGGTCCTTCCCAAAGGACTGATGATTATCTGATTAATTGTGGAGTTGGTCATTTTTGGATCACACACCCATGCATCCTTTCAGGAGACCAGCCATCTGCCCTGTTCTGCTGTGGCAGAAGTTGGGGAGCTCAGAGGGTTGTTTTGCTTCTCACCAGTGTTTTAGGGATTTTTTTATGTCCACTTTTTGGGATTTTTTTTATCTCTGTCTGTTTTTTTGGTTATGTTCAGAGACCAAGAGTTGCTTTTCTTTTTGCTCCTCCTCTTTGGCCGATTCTGAGATTTTTTAAGAATCAAAGGAATGCCTCCATTGACTGTGGGCACTACAAGGTCTTCCCTACCCCAGAAGGTCTGAGAACTCACTACAAAATGACTAAAGTGGAGCTGGATGAGTTGGTGGCAGGGAGCTGGGGGGGGAGGGAGATGGAGGGAAATGGATCTAAGTTCAGCTCCATGACAGCATGAGATAATGATTCCTAATTGGACTTGCTGTGGTCCTGAGCTGTGATGCATTGTAATGCCTGGCTTCTCTGCTTTCCCTGAAGGTGTGGAGGGCATTGTCCAAGCGTACTCAGCCTGCCTGCCCCACATCCGCTTCTATGGACCCACCAACTTCTCCCCCATCATCAACCACGTGGCTCGCTTCGCAGCTCAAGCCACCCAACAGGAAACTGCATCCGTAAGTCCGTAAGATTCCACGGTGGGTTGGGAATCCTGATGGCTTTGGGCAGGGGAATGCAAAGCCTGAGCTGGATTTTGTGTCTTCCCCTTTGCTGTGGGCTGCAGCCGTGGGTCCAGCATTGCCAGTGGGTGTCCTCTTAGGGGTGTGAAGAGCATCTGAAGTCTGCAAGATGGAGCTCCCTTGGGTCCCCATGGCAGCAGGCTGCCCATGGAGGATGGCAGATCTGGCCCCTGGGTTTTGCTGGCCAAAACTGCTCAGCTTGGCCATCAGCACGTGCATGGTAGGAGATGTTGGGGTAAAAGCTTCCCTGATCCCTGCCTGGAGCAAAGCAGGATCACATCCAAAACCTCTTCCCCAGGGGGACCTTTTCCAGCCTTGCTGTCAGTGCTGTTGCTCTTCCCAGGTCCAGGCACAAGGAAATACTGAATTTGGTTTAATTCCGCACAAATCCAGGTCGCTCCTCGTTTTTTCGTTTTCCCTCTGGCTGGCAGTGGGGGAGGGAGAGCCCACGGGCTCTGCACTGAGCAGAGGCACTAATCATATGCAAATTGCACCCCTCCGCTGGCACTAATAGTTTAATCAAGGGAGATTTTAAATAATGGGCACTAATAGTGCCGTCAGAGGCAAGGCTGGCTTAGCTCAGGCTTTTGTTTTTGGCAGCACAAAGCGTTATTGATGAGGGATCTCGCTGCCTCGGGGTCTTCTCTTCCATCCCATCTTTGACTGGTGGCATCAAAGCCACCCCTGGTGCCGACGCCTCTGGTGGCTGCCTGGGCCTGCCCTCCTCTTCCTCCCGCTCTCGCTTGCTCCCAACATTTCAAACAAAACCAAAAAACCTTGTAGTTTTTCCATGGCAACAAAGATCACAAACACCAGAGTCCCCGGCTCTTCAGGGATGGGAGACTTAAATGTGTTGGGGCTGGGGGAGGAACAGAGGGATTACACGATTTGACTCTTGGGGAAGGATTAATAAGCTTCGGGGAATTAAAACACACCTTTCCAGCAGGGTCCTTGCATCAAAACCACCCCTTTTCTTACCTCATGCTGTTTAGTGCTGCCTAATCCCTTCAAGTCCTGCTCACCCGCCTGAGCCTAATTGCTGATATCGTTAGCAAATGATCAGGAATCATCCCCAGAGCCCACACGGATTCAGGGATCGGCCATTTTAACAACAGAAAGAGGAGAAAGGAGGAAGGTGCTGCTGGGGTGCTGTGCCAATGGAGACCCCAGATTGGCAGGACTCAGTTGTGGGGCCTGCCTGATCCCTGCTGTGCTCCAGCAGCTCCGGCTGTGGCTCGGCAGAGGTGCCACCCCAGCTGGGTACTGCGAGCCCAGAGGTGCCATCAGCACACCTGTCCCGCTGCCACTTACTGACACCACCACAATTGTCATCACTCCTTGGGGAATCTCCCACCAAAGCCCTCTGCTGTGCCCACTGCTCCCCTGCTGTAATCTCCGATGCTTGTCACCCCCTGGGCTTTGAGGCTGATCCACAGCAGCAGCTCTTCCTCCACTTGACCTCTGAAACATGTTGTGATAAACGTTTGATGAGCTCTGCGCCCCCGCCCCTTTCCCTGCAGACTTTCCAGCATTTTTCTCTGATCCTGTTAAGGATTTCACAGAAAAAAAAAAAAAAAAAGAGGGAACAAAGGAAAATAGCTCTTCCTGTGTTTCTGGTACAGAGGCCAGGGGAGGAAGGGGAGAATCAGCTTAAAGTCTTTCCCATTACCAGCTGCTCCCCTCAAGGTTTTACTCTTCCTCACATGCTGGTTCCCAGACAGGGTCAGGCCCCAGTCCTGCTTCCAGTGATGACCAGTGCAGGTCCTCTCCTGAGGTTTAGTCTGGTCCTCCAGACATAGACGTTGGGGTCCTGCTCTTCAGATCTATGTCTCCCCACAATTTGCTCTGAAAAGTTTGGATTTAGGGGAAAATGAAAGCCTGGGCAGTGCTCCACAGGCAGGGGCTAACACATCAAAAAGGGGCTGGGGTGGGGAAGAAGGGACTGGCTGCTGCCCTGGCTTGGGAAAGACTCCTCTCCCATGTCCTCGGGTTGTGTTTAAGCTTGACCCAGCCTTGTTTGTACTTGGAATTTAGCACTGGAGAGCATCAAGAGGAAACGAAGCTTAGGGAAGGTTTCAGGAGATGTGGGCTGGAGGAAGACCAAAAAAACAGGCTTGGGGCAGTGCTCCCTTTTTTGCTTTTCCAGGATGGCTGCACTAGTGGTTTTCAGAGGAAATGGAAAGAATGAGGAGAGGAACAAAGGGCTTTAATGTGCTTGAGTGCTTGTTTTCGTCATTTCTCCAGCACACGCAAGCTGCGTAATGTGCCAAAATTGAGCCATTACTTTCCCTGGAGACAGAGGAGATGGGAATTTTGGGGGTCCACATGCTCCAGATTTGCTGAGCTGAGTCGAGCAGGACGGTCTATCCGTCTGTTTGCTTGTCCATCCTCCCCCAGCTCTGCAGGACTGGCCCTGGTGCCCTCCTTTTCCCAAGGGAAGGGGAGCGGGTTCCAATGCTGCTGATCTGTCATCCCCCCATCTTGCTGGTACCCTCTGCACCCCCCTCAGTGCCTCCAATATCCACGGCTTTGTACAGGAGAGGGACAAACCCTGAGCATGGGACAGCCCTCCCCACCCCACAGCCTGGCACTGGAATACAGGAGATGCTCCCCATTGGTGCAGGGACACGTCGATGGGGAGCACCCCAAAACACACCCCACTGTGTGTGCAGGCACGGGGAGATTGCACCTCCCAGCTGGGCTCATGTCCCAGCCCCAAACTCCTCCTGGCCCTCACACAGAAGCTCTGCACAGGCTGGAGGTTGGGGTTTTTTTCATCATTAAGTACAGTAAATAAGAAAAATATTTTTTGTGGGGGAGTTGGTTTGTTGTTTTTTACGATCTTTCAAAAATCAACAGCTGGATTTCTGGGTTCTGCTAAAGGGGTTGATGCCAGCTGTCCTGGGAAGTGGTGAACCTTGCTCCCAAACACCCAGGGGACCTGCCACCCCTCAACATGTGGAGCATCCTGGCTGCTTACAGCCCACAGGCTCTGGCATCCCACTGGGTCTGACCCTCTGCCCTTTCCCGTCCACAGCAATACTTCATCCTCCTCATCATCACGGACGGGGTGATCAGCGACATGGACGAGACGAGACACGCCGTGGTGCAGGCGTCCAAGCTGCCCATGTCCATCATCATCGTGGGGGTGGGCAATGCTGACTTTGCTGCCATGGAGTTCCTGGACGGGGACAGCCGGGTGCTGCACTCCTACACCGGCGAGGAGGCCGTGCGGGACATCGTCCAGTTCGTGCCCTTCCGGAATTTCCGCAACGTGAGTGTGGGCAGCGGGGAGGGGATCACAGGGAGAAGTGGGGTGTCAGGCCTGGAAATGACCCTGGAAGTGGAGCAACGCCGGTGGAGGCAAGAGGTACCTGCCTGTCTTACCATCCCTCAGTGATGCTCTGTCACTGACCACGTAAATCAGCGCTGCGGGCAGGGACAACAGTGCTCCTCATCTCTGTGCCGGGCTCCACTGGAGCATCCCCCCTGTTCCTCCGCCTCCTGTCATTGTCAGGCAGGTGGGAGCAAAAACCTGTGAATCATAACAGGGTCTGGGTTCCCACAGCAAGCTGGGGCAGCACTGGGCTCGCATCCCTCACCACAGTCCCGTGCTGGCCTCTCCCATTCAGGCCTCATCCAGCACCTGTGATGTGCCACACACCAAGGGCTTAATGCCCTGCACCCCTGGGCCCTCCTGTGCTGGTAGAAATGGGCAATGCCAGGACTGGCCATACAGATGTCCCCTCTGTGGGATTATCCAGGAGTCAACCCTGGGTCGGACACTTGCTGGCACAGGATTGCCCACAGATGCAGAAAATCAGCCTGTGCTTATCTCCCCACTTTTTGCAATTAATCAATGTCTTTCTGTTCCACTTCTTGTTACTCACACCCAGTTTTTCTGACCTACCCAGGATGTTTTATTCCTCCCTACCAGTGAATTACCTCCTGTAGGGCAAGTGTATTGTAGAATATAACAATCCCAGGTGTATAAAATGCTGGCTGCCAGTAGAGTCTAGGGGGTATTAAATGAAATGCCACAGTCTGGATTTGGGGACAGCCCAGCCATGTTTGCTTGGTTGGTCCCCTATGGCTGTTCTAACGCTGGTGTTGGTTCTCTCTGGCCCACAGGTCCCCAAGGAGACCCTGGCCAAAGCTGTGCTGGCAGAGCTGCCCCAGCAAGTCGTGCAGTACTTCAAGCACAAAAACCTGCCCCCCATCAACTCGGAGCCCGCGTAGAGCTGTGCCAGGCTGCTCCCTCTGCATGTTGCCGAAGCCTGTTGGTCCTACCGAAAGCGCATTCCACATGCTCTTAAGAGAAGAATACCCTCCCTGAAACACTTTGTACTTCTTAATTTAATTGCTAAGTTCCTAACACTCATCCCAGCGAAGCGTCTGGATTCATTTTGTACAGTCTTGGCCCCAGGTAACACTAAGCAGCCAGGCCATGCCTTGGTCCTGCTCTGTTGAGTCACTTTTCAGTATTGAATGTACTTTGTAAAATTTCAGTGGAACAGGATACAATTTTTATGATCAAAACTTGCTTTTTCCAAGCAATGAAATGCTTAATATATTATTATCATTCAATGAACTGGTCGTTGTATAGTTCATGTATTTGTGTTGTACCTGTACATCTGTCAGGCTCTGTGTTCATTTTTATACTGTGTACATGTTATATTTGTTATACTCAGGTTAATAAAGAAACTTGGACATTTAAAACAAGGGTCTCCTAGATGGGAAGGTCTGGGAGCAGCTTACGTGGTCAGCTGGGTGTTTGGGAGTCACCCCAAATGGCCTGTTCTGGTCCCTCAGTCGCTCTCTCTGCTCAGTGTTTCTACTCCTTGTGCCCTGGAATCAGCCCAGGCTGTCAAGGGCAGTGTGCCAGAGGGGGATTTACTGAAAGTGGATGTGGATGTCCAAGGGAGGGCAGCATCCCCTCTGTGCCTGCCTAAGCTAAGGGCAGGGGCCTGGTGTGTGCACACGTGTGTGCTTGGAAAAACACTGGTGAACCAGTGATGAACCACCAAAAGAAGTTTCATGGTTCACTGCTGCTTCATCTCTAGAAATTCTTCCGAGTCTGAGTAACAGAAGCTCCCTCCTGCCTGGGCTGGGTAATGAAATCCAGCTCTCCAGCAGCTCCTTTGAGCTGCTCATCAGCAACGTGTTATCTTCAGTGCTAATTGCTGCTTTCTGCTGTTCTTAACTAGATTAAGGTCTTTTGAAGCTGAATATGCTTAAAAACGTCTGGCAGGGATCACCAGCCGTACTCCAAACTCAAGTAGACTTGACCTCCCTTTTCCCCGTCAGCGGAAGCGCTTCAGGTGGGAGGTTGGTGTCCACTGCACACACACGTGCTCCTGGCTGTGCTCTCTGCCACCAACCACCACCAGCAAACGTGGGGCTGTCACTGCTGCTCCCCAGGCACCAGCACAGGGGCTGCCCCAGGCAGTCCCACAGCACCAGGTCAAAGCTGTCAGAGAGGCCCCGAGTAGGCTCCAAGCAGGCCCCAGGTGAGTTCCATCCCTTGGGAGAGGGGGGAGTGCTCCGTGAAACCTTTGCCTTGCAAAAACACCCTGGAAGGGAAAATAAACAACCAACACCACCCTTTTCCAAAGGGAGAAGCAGCCCTGGAAGAGTGGCTTGTTTGAAATAATGCTGTATCCAGCTCGGCTTCCAGATCGAAGTGTGTGGCTTTGGAAAAATTGTTGAGAGTTTTTTGTTGGGTTTTTTTTGGTTGTTTTTTTTTTTTTTATTTCCATAAGAGAACCTCACACGCAGCTGCAGAAGCTCATAAGCTCTTCTTCTAGTAGAGTGTTTGTGGGGGTTTGTCGTTTTTTTTAACACCTCTCTGAAGCTTCAACAACTAGCACAGACAACGAGCCGTTTATTGAGCTATCCCTGGGGAGGGGCTGAAGCACACACATGCAGTCATGTTTTTTTCTTAAAATAACAACAATAACAAAAAAAAAAACCCAAAAAACCAAAAAAGAAAACAAAACAAAAACCAAACCAAACCAAAAAAAAACACCTAAAAAACCCCAAAACCAACCAACCAACCAACCAAAACAAAAAAAACAAACCACACAAAAAAACCCCAAATCAAAACAAAACAAAAAAATACCCCCCCCCAAAAAAAAAAAAAAAAAAAACAAACCAAAAAACAAAACACCCAAAAAAATCTAAATCTACCACTGGTCGCCAGAGTTGCTGGAACCAGCTGGAGTCAGATTTGTCAGCCCCAGGGCAAGGTTACTGCCACAGCTGCCCTTTTCAGGTCTGATTTATCCTACATCCCATTCACTCTTCACTTCCCAGCACATCTCTCAGGGCACTGGAGTATTTTAAGGTCAGATGGCTTCTGACTGTACGAAGGTAAATGGGACTAATGGATGGAGTGAGGAGCTGGGACAGCTCTGCAGTTTGTTTACATAGGCCAGGCCCTGAGAACAGCAGGGCTGACTCAGACTCAAAGGCATTCCCCAAGTGCCCTATTCTGTTCTTCTAGGAACAGGAGGAAAGTGGAGGGCTCTCACATCTGCTTTCCCTGGATTATGTCTCCCCCTGGCCTTGCACGGTCCACTATAACCACCACCACCCCCTCCTGATCTCACCTGCAGCCCCTCTGCACCACCATCACACCTGCTGCAACTGGCTGACAACTGCCACTATAAATTTGTGTCTAAATCAGCCATTTTGACTGCAGCTGTGCAAAATATCACTCAGGAAAATGGCCCCAGCGTGCTCACAGCTGGGCCAGGCTGCTCTGACTCTCTAGTGAGATTTCTCATGTAGCTCAGTGCCAGGATGGACACTGACAGCTCTCACACCATCTCCTCAAGGCTCCTGCAAATGCAACTTTCATCAAAAAACATGCATTTTGTGTGCACCACTTCCATTCCACTCCAAAGCTCAGTATAATGAAAGTCATCAAAAGCAAAGCATTAGGGAGGCTGCAAGAGATCTACCTATTTTCCACCTGAAAGTGCCATAATTACAGTAGCTAGGGAAGAGGCAGGATAAACTCTGGAGCAAACACAGGAGGTGCCAGGAAGCCCAGAACAGGGGGAAAAAAAAATCAGTGTGTTTGTAAGGATCTGATTGTGGAACAGGGCTGTGCAAACAGAAGGGGTATTTGGCTAAGGATAGCTTCATTGTGAGCATAACTCTCCCTGTTTTTCTTTGGGAAAATTCAACACAAGCTAAGGCACGAATCCAGTAAAGGCCTTCAGTTTTCACTGCTTTTAGCCCAGCTGCTCTCTCAGAAGTGCAGTACATAGAGCAGGGCTGTGAGGGACTGTCACAAAGACTCTTCCACCCCGAGCGGTCGAGCTGAGCTGTTCCAACCCTGTGACCTCCCATTAGCCCTGTCTGCACACACAGGAAAAAAGGATGGACCCTCAGCCCTCCTTCCTGCTCATGCCTGGCTCCTTGGTCCACCCATAAACATGTCCATGTAAGATTTCTTAAATTCAGTAAATCTACAAGGATGATGTTGTTCTCCAGTTTCTATACAAAGAGGTTTGGCTGAGCTGGGGAATCCCACCTGCTCTGGAGTCATGTTCTTCAGGACACTGCTGCTGAAAAGCTGAATTCCTCGTCAAGTGCTGGTGCAGGAGCAACAGCCTTTGAGCAGAAAAGCCAATTGCAGCTTCTGTGAACTCACCCAGACCAACAGTTTTCCATCACCACCTCTGCATTTGTAGGAGGCTGCCTTGTACCTCTCCTGGCTGGCAGTTTGAGGAAAGGGCTGGTCGGGTAGAGCAGAAATTGCTTAATGGAACGAGAACAATTATGAATGGCACAAGCAGAGATAAAAAAATGCATTCAGAATGTCTTTAATCATGTAACACTAAAACTTCTTTACAGTGTCATGGCAATCTACACTTCACCATCTGCTCAAATTTGGTTCTGCCCCCATTTCTCAAATGCAGAATAAAAATGACATTTTAAAACAGAACACATGGCTGTTTCTACAAGACTTCACTGCTTCAAGTGAGTATTTTTGCTTGTTAGTCTTGTATAAACTTCTTAAATCAACATAATTCTTTCCCTAAGAATTGTAAAAGATAAAGCTCTCTCCTCCTTACCCTCAGACCTTTGTGACACGAGGTGTGCTTTCTGCTTTAGGATGGCAGCTTTTCCTCAAGGCTCAGTATGCACCCCAGAAATGGAAAGTTGGGAGTGGGGGGGAAGATATAATGAGTTGCTTTAGGAGTATCTGAGTGTATTAAGGTTTAGAGGTTAGCTAGAAAGATTATATTTGGGGCAGAGGGATGCGACAAGCATCCATCAGGGCTTTGGAAGATACTCTGCACTACATTACACACGGAGGGATTCTGTTATGGACCATCAAAGAAACTGTTGCCACGAAAGACAGAAGAGACAATCTTTCCAGTGGAATTAATGGTGCCCTCACTGTCCGAGCTGGACTCCGAATCGCTGCTCCCCGAGTAGGCGCCCAGGCCCGGCAGGATCCCGATGCACACGGCGGCTGAGGGACAGTGCACTGTGGAGCCTCCCACGGAGCTGCTCCCCAGGGGAACACAGGAGGGTTTTTCTGGAAGAGAGAGACCCCAGTCAAACACAGGGAGTGCGGGAAAGGCCTTTCAATGAGCCCAGGAACTGCCACGTGTCACTCACCTGCTTTTGCCATACAAGCAGCGGATGACTGCAGGATTTAATTAAAGCATAAGGCAGCTTTATGCTGCAATAAAGCCATTCTGACAGGAAGGACTTGCTACCTCAGGGGATTTTTTTTTTTTTCTCATCACTAGTTTAAGCCCAGCTCTATGCTGGCATTACAGATTTTTTATTCTAAAGCTGTCAGTTTGATGCTTGTCAAGTACCAAACCCACTAAATAAGAATAAATAGCTCTGCTTTGTGTAGCTGAGTATTTTTTTTTGCAATGTAACAGCATAGTTGAGGAAAAGTTTTATTCCATCGTTCTGCTAGTCAACATCTCCCATCTTCCATGGCTAATTAATTATTTCCACTGTTCTGAAAGTTTACTGAACAGAAGGAGATTCAGGAAGCGCCTTGGGTTGTCATTACACAATTGCAGCTCGCCCGATTTGTGTCAGAGTATCTTGACAGCAAGTCAAGTGCAGCCCTGACAGCTAAGGCTGAAACACAGCTTAATTTTTCTTCTAGTTCCTCACAGTTTTCTGAAACAAATTGACTTCAGGATGGACAGAATCACATCACAGCGTGAAAAGTTAAAGTGGATGTATACAAATACATCCAATGCTGCTGTGAAGAGGAAGGGGATGATGTCTCCTGCCAGCAGAATAAGCAATAGGCTTGAAATGTACCCAAGGAGACTCCCCTTAGTTACCAGGTAAAACTCTTTCAGATTAAAATCAGTTAAGCATTAGAATAAACTCCCTAAGGAGGGTGCACAGTCTCTGTCTGCGGAGACTTAAAAGCAGCTTAGACAAACATCTGTCAGGACTGGTCCAGGCAGGGAACCTGCAGCCCTCTTTCCTGTGAAGGCTGTTGGCACCTACATTTACCATTTCTACTGCTCTAAGAGAGTCTGTGCTGCCTTGCACAATGAAGGACCAGAAAAGCAAAACCAGGTTTTACCTGGTTGGGACATACCTTGATTCTTTTCATCGTGATCAGTATCTAATTTCAACCTCTTCACACTGTTACCACCATCTGAACTGTGGAAAAAAAATAAGAAAGTGTCTTGTTCCTCATAAGCAACCACTTAATTACAGTGAAGTAATTGATACATCTTTACCAAAAATGCTACAGTGAATGCCAACAGGATCCCCTGATGACCATCACCACTTCTGATTGCCCTTAACTGGGGCTCCCTGAAGAATGTGCAGGATCCAAGGAAGCGTCAACACCTACGCTGCTATCACCTGTTAACCTGGGAAATGGGAACACGCCTCTGGGAGCCCAAGTCAAACCTCCTGCACAGCAACCCAGAGCCACCCATCCAGTGGGATGTACCCCACAGGAGACTGGGAATGACTGCCTGAGCTTCAGACACCCCACACGACCACAGCCTTGCACACGTGGATGGTCACCACACTTGCTGGTGCAACATCCGTGGCTTTCCCCTTCCCCCTCCTACAGAGCCTGTTCTAAAACGTCTGAAAATCTTGCACCCAGTAAGAAGCCCAGTAGGTTTTGCAGCAATTCACACACAGCTGCAGTACCTAGAAAAGAGTCCTTCCTGGGGGAAAGGAACATGACCCAGACTTCTGACTCTTCAGAGCTTCTATAACTCTCCCCTGCCACTGCTCAGATTCCATTCCCCCCACCCTGCATGTTCCCATTCCTAAGCCATCCACATAAACAAATGCTTCCCAGCTTCAGCTGTGATGAACTGATGAAGTAAGAGCATTATTATGCATTAACTCTTTTCTGTCCCTGTCAGAACATGCAGCACAGACGAAAGGTTGCTCTGTGCAGGGAGCTTTTAATAGCAATACATCCTTTACAGGAAATTACAAAGCTCAGGGAGCAGATGTTGAGCTCACACTACACTTGCTTTGGGCCACTTCGCAATAGAAGATAAGATGGCAAAAATAGAAGACTGCAAAGCAAGTCTGCGATGGCATTGACATGTCAGTTAAGATGCTCTCTTCAAAAAGATGCCATCTGCAGACTTCAGAAGTGCCATTAAGCACATGCCAGCTCCTTTTCTACATCCTACTGGGTTAAGTACTAATAGTTACAAGACAAAACCAACATTGTTGGCTGCTTGTTATCAGTTCAGGGCTTTTCTTCTCCGCTTTCCGAAAACCCAAACTACCACCCAACCCCACACACATTAAGTGGTGGAAGTGCTTACTTCAGTTTTCAGACATGCAATTACTGCTGTACTGGGAGCTAAACATCACCCTACAAGATAAGCTTCTAAAATAATCTTGCATTCTCTGAGACGATTCAAACACACTGACTGAATTTGGAGATGCCAGTAATCATCTCAAGTATTAGATGATTCATCTCTGGGAAATAAGTCTGGTCCCACATGCCTAGTTTCTCCATAACCTGTGGCACACCAGCAGCTGCGTTTGTGGGCCAAGATCAAAACAGCAAACACGTCACAAACCCAGCTGCCATCTCCCTGGGATGGAAAGGGTGGTGATGTATCAGTGCAAATGACTGAGGAACAAGGGAACTTTGCCTGATGTCCCCAGGACCAAACTGCTACACAAAGCTCTTCTCTTGTAACTTTGTCTCCCACATGCTGCCCCCAGCAGCAATTAAAACAATCCATTGTAAGCACAGGTGAAATGGGCTGATCCATTATGCAAATGTGAATGAATTCACTTGAGAGAGGTGACACTGATATCTATAAATAGAGATGTAAAACAGATTCCCTCTAGATCCCCAAGCAGGCTTGCCCAAGCACTCTAGAATGAAGAGTCTACCCACTTGCTTTACACACACTTATCTATTTGAATTGCTTCATGTTTTTCCCCACAGTTTGTGAGAGCCTATAGAAACAAGGCTGGTCTTTTCTTATACCTTCCCCCTTTTTTCTTTAGGGCTAAGGTTTACACCTCACTCTCTGGAGGCAGTTTTGGCCTGCCTCCCTTTACACTGCTAACTGGGTTCCGTTCCTCATGAATTTATAGAGGTGTGAAACTAACCTTCTGTGTTTCACAGCTCCTGCCAACAGCTTTGCCTGAGAGAATTTGTTCTTGTTTTCCACTGACTTCATGGGCAATTTCTTCTCAGTTTCCTTCTTTGGGTCCATACTGACTCCCACTTTGGTGAGAGTGCTGTGAATTAAGGGTTAAGGATCAACTGGAAGGAACAGGGAGAACAGACACTTCCTCTCGGATATATTTAGCCAGCTCTGCTGAAAGCAAGGACCGAAGTTCATTCACATATTCTATCAAAATAAACTTATTTGTAATGACATTTAGCTGGTACCCTCAGCCAAAACATAACAGGACCTCACCCTCTGGGGTCAGACCTCCCTCAGGTATCAATACCAGCTCTCCCTGTGAAGACATCCAGGCAGCAGCCCAGGAGCTGCTGCTCTGAAGCCAGAAAGGTGCAACACATGACACCCAGCACCCACGAACATACCCATCATCCTCCCTTTACCTAAAAAGGCCTTAGAAAAGCAAAAAGGTCAGGCTTGGACCAAAACGAACAAACAAATCAAACAGGCAATGCAGTACTTCCCCTTCTATGGAGGTCAACACATTTGTAATTCATATTTGCTGCTCCAAACTCTAACCCTTACCAAAAAACCTAAGTAGCAATATGTGTGCTCACTTCCACTCCAAAACCTTCCTTTTGCTGAGCCCAGCAGATTTCAGCCTACCAAGGCAAAACAGTTCCATTTTCAGCTTTGGCATTTATCACTCTGTCTTTTCAGCTCCTCTCTCTGTAAGGGCCACAAGGCTGTTACTGCTGGTCTGAGCACCAACCCCAAGAGGAAGCAGACAGATTGATTAAGGGTGAACGTGGTCCAAGGTTCATCCAAAAAACCTGTGACTGCACAGAAAAACTAAGTAGTTTAAAACAGTGTTAGCAAGGTGGGATGCAGATGAAACCTATAATACTTAGAGAGAAGCTTAAGCAGGTTCTCAGACAGGATAAGGAGGAGCTAGGTCTCTGTGTTATCAAGGCCCACTCACTGCACACACCCTGAACACGTCTCCCGTGGCAGGACCCAGTCCTGCCCTGATAACATTTAATGCCCATCTGTATTTGGTGAAGAGAGGTCTGTCAAAGGCCCTGCTTGTTTATGAGGTGCCATGGGAGTCACACAAGCTTCTGCAAAACTCACAAACTGCACACAGTGAAGGCAAATTAGCCTAATTTCAAAGCACGTTTATAAACTCACATCTAGCTTTCTAACAGTTTCTTTGACTCCAGCTGCACAGCTGGAGTTTCACAGGTACCCCAGTCACTGCAGACAAATACTAGATAGGGAATTTCATGTTGATGGACCATATATTTTGAAGCCACAGCTTTTTTCCCCCACTGAACATCTGCAAATCAAACTCTTACACTTTGGTTTGAAGCGACACCCTCGGTCTCCAATCAGAAGGGTTCAGATGCCACTCCTTATTAGATTTTCCTAAGGATACAGCAGTAACTCAGACTGCTTCTTACCCCAACCAAGTCTTCTCAGCCAAAACCACTGTTCAATTTTATTCCTTTTTAGGATGGCACAGGAGTGCCATCCTGTGGCTATCCAAAGCCATCTGAAAGCTCGTTGTGTCGAACAGTTTGATGTTGCAACACACGACTCCTTCCACCCACTGCAGTGTTCAACTTCCACACTTCAGTCCATCACCTTGTTATGTTCTAAGACTGCACTAAAAAAGCCCAGCTAAGGAACCCAAAGGCTTCTCTTTTAAAAGATACCAAATTACAGGCTTTTCACTTCTGTCCAGGATGGCATTTCCCTAAAACTCCTTAACTAGAAAGGCTCAGCACATTTTTAGTAGATATTTTATACATACTGCTGCCATTAGCAAATGTAATGCTATACCCAGCCAAGAAGTGTTCCCCCTCAGGAAGACAACATCAGAAATAAACCTCTCAATCTAAATATCAACTGCATTAAACAAGCTGTCCTACAGAAAAAACTGCTTCTTGGAAGGGGGATGGTTCCCACATATATATAGGTGTGAAGACCAGAGGATGTTGTTCTCAAACACTTCTTGGATCTGGCTTTAAAAAATATCTGCAAATCTTTAATCACTGTCAGACCGGTGGGGTCTGGATAGGGTAAGGAGCAAACACACCTAGCTATTCATGCAAGAGGAAGGAAAATTCCTGGTCATCCATGCATATGAATTTCTTATGCTTATGAGTGCACTAAAATATTCCAAAGTATGGTTACCCTCAAGATATATGATTTCATGACTGTTCAACATAAAACAAAAAGAAGAAAAAAAAAAACAACTCCGTACTTGAATATTTATGTAAGGTTTACCATTAAATTAATGCCTCTGGGTAGCTTAAACTGGATGCTATACCAGGAAAAAGAGCAAAAAATCAAACCCAGTGGGTTGACATTCCTCCTATTAGTTTGGGAGGGCACTTGAACAGTACCTCATATTTGCCAGTGCCCACTTTTTTTTTTGTCACTGTAGTGATAAACCATCAGTAACAACCTGCAGATGCAAAAAAACACCTTTTGCATTTTCAGAAGAACACCACCAAAAATTCCAAACGCAGATGAATCATTTTGCAAGTTGCTCTGAGATTGCTTGAAATATTATGGTTAAATTAAAAAATTGCAAAGAACAATTGGAACGGGCAACGCTTCCCAGTTTCCCACAGGATGAGGTGACTATAAAACATTTCCCCTCCTTCTACCCCATCAGCAGTAAGTTCTACAGATTCATTTACAGCAAGACTTCAGACCCAGAGGCACCAATATTACTAAGACTGCAAAGACTGAGGTAAGATGGCCTGTACGCCTTGATCAGGCCCTGCTCAGGAAAATTCAGGATCAGTGTGTTATGTGGCTAATTCAAGACAACTCCAGACCCCTCTGGGCTGGTATGGTTCACCCCAGATGAATGTGACATAAGGAGAGCTGGCAGCTGCTGCCCCAGCACAGTCCCACACTGCACAGCCCTGGATCAGCCAGACCCGCGAGCAACATCACCCAAACTAAATATAGCCCATGAACATCCCATTATTAGGTCCAACAAATCATGAAAATACTCCAAATCCAACAACTAGCTGCAGCCTATTTCTGGAGTAAAAAAATGCGTCAGTATTTCTTTTACTTACACACATTCCTGAGCTAATTTAGATGCTCTTCACAGTACTCACCCTCCAAGCTGTAAATCATTGACTAACACAAGGTAAGGCCGATCTTTGTAGCATCAGTACTAACCAGTTTTATGTGCTGACTGGTTTTGGTCACCTCCTTGTGTACACAAACTCTTTCATTTATACTAAAGCATCCTTGAGAACTTGTATTTTGTTCACCGATGACTTAACAGCACTGGAGACAAAGATTCAATCTGCACAGATTCAGTAAACCTCAAAAAAGCAACATTTTGCTTAGCACAGAAATCATCGAGTCATTCCAACATCCCTTGACTGGCACTAATCAGAGAGAAAAAACATCCTATATTATTCTCTAGCACATCTTAAAGAAAATTTGGCATTTAACAGCAAAGCCAAACTGTGCTGCTCTCAGTACTGCCTACAAGTGTGTATTACCCAAAGGAGCCAAGTCTCCATGGGCACTGACTTCCCAGAAGAAAGTCAGTGCATTGGGATAGATGTATTTAATTTTTCATCCTGCAGATATCAGCAAGGGAAAAAAGCATCTAATACTTCAAGAAGAGATACAAGAGAGAGCAATTCGAACATTATTTCAAACAGGTATGTTGAAATCAGGCAATATGCAGGTAAAAAAATTAAAAGACAGCATTTACGTTTCAGTAAGAAGACAAAAGCAGAAGATCAGAAATAATAGGATGTTTTTCCTTTGTGTTCCCTTTCTGGTTTTAGTGATGGTATTTCATGCACTCAGTAACAGAAAAAAAACCAACCCACTACCAAACCCCAAAACAATGGAGAGGGGAGAAGGAAAGAAAAGTACCAGGGATATGTGAGGGCTGAAGGGGGGAATATCAAACATTACAGTGGCCTACAATGAAAATGTTAAACTCTGAAAGTCTATCACTGTACACGTTCTGTAAAGCAGTTTTATAAAAATAATGTCAATGACAGAACAAAACTACAGCCCACTCTTACCCTCCTCTAGGTAACCAGCAGCCATTTTAATGCAAAGGATATTCTGTACTCGTTAAGTTCTTTCAGCTCTTCTTCCCTTCGTTGCTTTTCTAGTAGCTCTTGCTGCCGAGAAACCTCATCAAGGAAATGTGTCTCATCTTCATCTAAGCCTCTTACCATATTTTCTGAATAAAGAAAAGAATGCATATTGATAAGCTAAAACCACTTAGGAAGCAGACAATTATTGTGTGTTACTTCATCACTGTCTTACAACATTTTCCAATGACTTCAAACAGCCCCATAAATGTAGGGAAGTGTCCATGTCTCACATACAACATTTCCAGGACTGCCAAGGTAGGAAAATTTGCACTGGGAACACAGGGAGCAGAGTCCTGGGTGAGTGAGTGAATGGGGTACTCCAGCAGCCACACTGCTGTGCCAAGGAAAGGGTACAAAGCAAACTCCACAAGCTCTCTGCTGGATCATGTAATTAAGGAGTAAAAATACTTCCCAGTTAATCATCCTGGATGCTAACAAGGCAAAACTCTCACACACTCAAGCACAAAAACTGCAACAAACTCACACAGTTTGAACACAACACTATTGCCACAGAGAGAAGCCGTGAAATGCTGTTGGACTTGCCAATATAATTAAGGAAAATTGACCTTAATTGAAAACTTAAAAGTTTTCAGACAGGCAGCCTTTCTGCAGTTCTGAAACACCATTTGGAACAGGTTACACAAAATAAGGAATAACCACAATAAGCAATGATTTGGCTTCAGACACTAAGTTTAAACCTGTCTCCTCAGAATCTCTTCTTAAACCAACCAGTAACAGGAAAAAACCACATTACTTCTCCCCATAAATCTTGCTTCAAAGTAGGAAGTACATTTTCTTAAAACAAACAATTAGTCAACTAATTGATACTAACATCCGTTTAAACAAATAATTTAAAAAAAAAGTAGAAGCAAGACAACTCCTAAATTCCAAATACAAATAAATTCTTTCTAAACAGACTACCCTACATTAAGGAAAGTACAGGCTGGTGCAGCAGGAAGGTCTTTTATTTCCTGCTCTGCAAATGTTCAACATCTCTTGATCAAATTATTTAGTTAAAAAGTTAATAAAAAATATTTTTTAGAAAAAAACAAGTCTTGCTGTTTGTAGTCATCCTCAGAAAATCTTAGCCCAAACATCACCCTCAGTCTCCATTAAAGTTTAATTCTGTGGGAGGATTTTTAGGCTTTTACATGAGGTCACCGGTTTTTTTTCAATCTTCACCCACATAATCAAGCCCTATTTGTTTTAATAGCAAACTAAGAAACCCATTTACACTGATAATTGGCAAGCTTCTGCCTTTGACAGAAAAGCTCTAGAAATCAATTATTATTTGAGGTTATTTTATAAAGGCTGATCCCTACTCCTTCCAACTCATGCAGAGCTCATTCATAAAGCTTTAAACAGTAACTTGTAGCACTCACTGCTACTGCTGAGGGCCCCTTCAGAGAGCAGAAGTAGTGAAACTCAGGACACTTTTTGAAGCAAATGACATGAATTAATTTAATTTTCTGCTTGTCTCATCTGCAAACCAAGAGGAAGGCTGCTACCCATTCCAGTACTCGGTTTACTGAAGCAAAGGGAAGATGTTGCAGGTCTAATACAACTGGGCAAGGGAAACTATTACTTTGAACAGTTATTGGAAGCCCTTCCCATCCAGGCTGACAGCAGTCAGTTTTTGGGTGGCTCCTTGGGCAAGAACTGCTTAGTCACATCAGAGATGACTGGGAGCAAAAGTTTACTGAAGTAAACTGGAAACTCTCCAGCTGGAAAGAATCCTGTAGGTCCAGTTAAGACTCTAATGCATTAATTATAGAGATAATGACATTATCTGTACTTGCCACTTTTCAGCACCAAAAATAAGTGAAACTCAAGAGACTGGAAAAAACTTTCACTTGTCCTTATTTTGGTTACCACAATTGTGCAGAAAGAAAATTTTTAAAGTTCCATTATAGAGAATACTGGGATTATTTTCTCATTTAAAATGCTCTACCAGTCTACCAAAATTACTTTACTTTGAAAAGGAAGACATTCTTGCAATGCTGAATAGCCAAGCAGAAAGAACTGCTCGTCTGTAAATCAGTTTTTATCTACATAAAAGTTTTAGAGTAAGTTCATGTGTCAATGCAAACACAATTCTTCAGCATGAAAGTTTCTCCTCCCAAGTTCCCTCATCAGTTCTGACTGATAAGAATGACAGTGCACTAGACTTGTTTTCTACTCCTCAAAAATTCCCACAGACAGAAAAAACACTTATGAACATTTTAAGGCAAATTCAAGCACATTAGGGGACAAATCTTGTCCCAAATGGCCAAACTGGCTGAAATCTGATAAGGTAAACCAGTGCTCCACTGATCTTTAGTTTGTCAGTTCCTCCCACTTACCTTCTCTCAAAGAAATTTGGCTACAGGAATGATCCTAAAAGCATCAACTACACACCAGGAATGGCAACCACAGTAATCAGTGATGTACCCAACAGCATCTGCTGGGGCAGCTTCTAAGAACCCAAAGACTGAGCCATAGTTTTGTTCCATCACAAATACAAGAGAAATTCTAGACAGAATCCAGTGAGCCAAAGTGGAGCTTAAAGAACACACAGCTTGAGGGTAAGGCTTCCAGCTAAAGAACCAAAATCAATTAGAACCCACCTTAAAATGGAGTCCCACAGTATCATCCTCACTTCTCTTTATTTAGAGCCAATAGCTCCCTTTTTCCCAAAAAGGTTGACTAATAATTTTCTAGTTCTCATTATCATCTTTGCACTCAGCAGCACTTACACAGATGATACAATGCAAAGGATTTTTCTATAAAATCAGAAAGTCAAACATCAGTAGAAATTAGTTCCCATTTCATCAGAACAGTTAAACATCTACTTTTTGAAGAATCAACACCTGGAAGTTTATTTCTTCCAAATAATACTCTTAAGTCTCAAATCACTTTTGAGTCAAATAATTACAGCTTGGAAATGTAACAGCTGCTGTAGCAGGATTTCTGTTACTGACTGAAGCAGAATGGTCTTAAAGCATGGTGTTAAAGCATGAGTTCAAGAGTCACAAAACCACTTCACATTTTCCCTTTCCCATGGATCGCTGTCAGGTTTTGGTTTTGTGGGTATTTTTTATTTAATGTGCCATACAAGCCTAGCATTAGGCACTTTACAGGAATGCAGCTTCATAACTGCAAACCACTTTTGAGTTTTGCATGTGTGCAGTGCTGCCTCGGTGCCCAGAGCAGCACTGAGAAACAGTTACTTAAGGAACCCAAGATTCCAATAACTCTTCTGAAGCCTCTGTTTCCCTCTCTGGGAGGCACACAGGACACAGGGATATGTCCCTTACTTGTGTACAGCTGTTGCACACAATACATTCAGTTTGCTGCTGGTGCTTACTGAATTTAAATTGCTCCTCAAACTCCTGCTGCTTCTTTTCCCTCTGTTCCTGCAGTCTTTCATACAACGACCGTGGGTCATAGGCCTCCTCTGGGCATTCTGAAAGGAACAAACCACATGTCAGAAACACTAAACTGCCAACAGTTCTTAGTCTCTTCATATATAAAAACCTTTTGAAATTACAGAATAGCAGCCATTGCCTTTTATTCCTGCTTTCCACAAAAGTGAAATATTCTCAGGTCTTTTTCCTGTACTTATTAAAGCCTATCCCATACCTTTTGGATCCTCAGGTTTCCGGACCTTTTCCCATTCCTCTTGCCTTCTCTTCCGTCGCTCCTCAAGCTCCGACTCAGACACAAACCTCTTGTTAATCACAAGGTCAGCAGTACCATCTCCCCCATCCATTGTGGAATAGTCTATCCTAAAAACACAATGGGAAAGAGATATCAGGGGGCTTATTATACTTTTCAGTGAGTGAAACATTGCTGAACATCCTGAAAAACAGACCTGCTGCCCTTACAGTAGCTTCAGTTCTCCAAAGAACACTGAACAGTAAGTGCTGATTGAGATACCTACTCACTTCATAACTGCTAAAACTAACAGCACCACCCATCATTCCTTCTCTATTCTTTTCTCATAGTTATGTCTTCCCTGCTAGTTGTCTGCCTCAGGTTGCTTTTCTGAAAGTCATATTTTAATGGATTTTTCCCCACTCCACTTTGTATTTACCTTGCTTAAATAAATATTTAAAAAAAATTAAACACCCCACACACACACCTACCTTCACATCCGTCTCCTTTTATTTCAGCTCTTACACCTCTCTGTTCTGGAGAAAGATACAGTTTATCTTTTCGCCCATCCTGTGAAAATTTGAGGAAGCTTGCCTGTTTCCAGTTGTTGAATACATGTATTTATAAGTGATTAACAGTGAGATTTCAGAAATTAGCAACTGTCCTGGCTTTGGCTGGGACAGAGTTAATTTTCTTCTTAGTAAGTGGTACAGGTCTGTGTTTTGGGTTTGGTACGACAATAACACTGTTAACACTCTGAAGTTTTAGCTGTTGCTCAGCAGTGCTCATTCTAAGTCAAGGACTACTCAGTCTCACACTCTGCCAGAGAGGAGCTGCACGAGAAGCTGTGAGGGAGCATGGCCAGGAGAGCTGTCCCCAGGTGGCCAAAGGGATATTCCATAGAGCCATGATCACAGAACATCGTGCCCAGTATATAAACTGGGGGGAGCTGGGTGGGAGCTGCTGGCTGGGACAGGCTGGGCAGCGGGTGCTGAGCAACTGTGACTCTCTCTCTCTCTCTCTCTCTCCTGCTTAGTTGCCAGCTGGGGTTAAACCACAACAGCAACCCATCTCTCCAGCCTCAGCAGCCTTTTGCAGCTCCCTGCAGGCAGGAGAGCTGGGCTGGGACAGGCTGGGCTGGGGGCTCTGTCAGGGTTACATGGAGCTCGAGTGGGAGAGGGCACAGCCCCTTCCCACACTGCACAGCCACCTCTGCTTCACCATTTCAATACTAGATGTGGGGTGGAGATGCTTCAAGGAGTCACCCTAAGAAGGAACCTTAGCACCTGTAAGCCCAGGGTAAAAGAAACTGCTTCTATAAGTCTTAGCTGTCTCCTTTCAGAATTATTCTGCCAGCTCCATGCTACACAATGAAGCCATAATGCCTATTTTTACAACATGAACACAACAAACACAGCTGCTCGTTTCAAGTCATGCAAACCTCACTTTTTTTCTACCACCTTACTAATTCCTTGGTATAACTGCAGCAAGTACTTCAAGGACTAACAGATGATTGCCCCCAGTGCTGCCAAGTATTACTCATTTAGGATCTCACCCTGCCTGCCTGGAGACAACCCCAAACACTTACTCTTCCCGGGAGGAAGGGATGCAGTAACCCAAATAATGGAAGGAACCAGTTTATCATCCTTCCTTTGTACCACAAGGAATCAATCCTGCAGAAAGCCCTTAAAAAAAATTTTGTGGGGTATTGTTTGTAACACAAATTAAAAAAACTGAGGTCCCAGGAGAAATCCATGTTGGAGCACTGGACAAATCTTTGTTACAGCAGGATACATTCTTAAGGTGGGAATTGGTAAAAGAAGACAAGACCAAAGGGTTCTTTTAAGAGGTGGGGAAAGGAAGGACCGACCAAGGGCTGGTGATTTTCTCTTTCCACTTTTCCTTCTTTCTTTTGCTTCTTTTTTAATATCTAACAAAAATCCACCCCAAGACAAGACCACTTTCCATAAAGCATGGAACACCTGCTCTTTTAGTGTCATTCCTGAAGGTGGTTCAGCTGGAAACCTACAGAGAAGATGAAAATTGAATCTCCCTCCTGAACACAGGTCCTGATCACAAGGGCAGCTTTCCTATCCCAGTGCTGCAGAAACAACATAATTCGTTTCTCCACTTGTTCATCTCAACCCATCCATTTAGAGAGGAAACAAAAGGTTCCAATCAATGGTGACAGAAAGTCATAAAAATAAACTGAAGGAGAGAGATTCTGCAAGGGCACAGCATCCTCTGGGGACTAAAGCCTTCAGCAGCAAACCACCTGTCTTCTGGATCAGCCAGTTCACTTAGAGAACATGTTTTAAGATACATGAAGTGGATTAAGGTTTAATTATGACCTGACACTACAATCCTGAAAACTGGTGTCTGATTCAGCAAATAACAACTTTACTGACAACCACATCCTGGGGCACAGTGGAGGGGAAAAAAATAAACATCAAGCAGCATCACACTGAAGTTCACTTGCAGTCATAAAGTTTGCTAATCTTGTTTCCTTTTCCCTCTCCCGTCTGAAACAAACACACACAAAATCCCCCAGACCTGACAAAATCCATGTGTTTGGCAACTTTCCCCCGTTTATCTATGTTTTTGCCTGGTGACTGTATTCTAGGGCTGTGTGGTCATTGCAAATGACAGAAGTTTCTGTCACAGCTGTAAACTGCAGCTTTTGATAACACCAGATAGCAACGTCCCTAGGATCAAAAAAACCACCCCCAAACTTCGCAGCCCTTGCCATCACCCAGGCTGGGACAGACCTGGAGCAGCGACCCTGTCTCGGGTACCAACGTTCAGCTTCTAATATATCAAATAGCAGAGATTACTTTACCTACCCCTTCAATCACCTCCGCGCCCCCGCAGCACATTAAACCACGAGCCCGGAGCCGCCGGGGACGAGTCGCTCCCCACCAGCCCCAACCCGCCCCCAGGCCTGGGCCCCGCTCCCTGCGGTGCCCGCGGAGCTCGGTGCGGGGAACTGGGCGCGGGGAACCCTCCCGGGGCCGCTCCGAGCCCTCCCCGCGCCCTCTCCTTCCCACCTCCCCTCAGCTCCTCGCCTCGGCCCGCCGCGCTCGCAGGGCCCGGGCCGGGCCCTCCCCGCCCCTGCACCCGCAGTGCGCCACGACCCAGACGCGGCCGCTCTCCCCGCCCACACCGTCCCGTCCCCGCCGGCTGTGCCCGCCCCGCCGCCCCCGGCACGTACCGCGACCCCTCAGAGCGAACGGCACTGCCGAGCCCCCGGCGCCGCCATTGACCCCGCTCCCCTCGGCCACCGGCCCCGCCCCTTCCGTCCGCCTCGCCAACCGCGGGCCCGCTTCCTTGGCCGGCCCCGCCCACGCGGCAGCCAATCCCCGCCGCCCTCACGGAGGGGCCGGGCGGCGCGCGGAGGGGCCGCGGGTTGGCTGGGCGGGCGAGCGTCAGGGCGGCCCCGCGCCGCGATTGGGCGAGGCGCTTGCGGCGGGGGCGGGGTCCGGGGAGGCGGGGCGGGTCGCCCGGGAGACGGCGGGGGGCGGGGCCGACGTGGAGGGGGCGGGGCCCGCTGGCGGGGCGGGGCCGCGCCGTGAGTCGCCTCCATCTTTCGGCACAAAGGAGCGGCGGCGCCGCCGGGCCGGGGCCGCGCGGGGGCTCGGGCGGGGTGCGCGGCGGCCCCGCGGCGCTCCCGGCGGGACCGCGGGCAGGTGAGGCGGAGCAGGCGCTGGTGGCGGTGCGGTGGGACGCGGCGCGCACCGCGCTGAGGGAAAGCGACAGTGCCGGGCTGGGCGCGGGTGGCCTCGCTGGTGGCCCCGGTGCTGCCGTGGGTTGGCGACGGAGGGCGAGGGAGGGGACCGTGCTCGCCCCACCCCGTACTCCGCTCCCACGGGGGTCGCCGGGGCTGGTCCCGGGTGGGGCAGGGGCCGGGCCAGCGCAGCCCCCTGCCCGGGGCGGCGGCCCGGGGGTCCCGGCGGTGCTGCTGGTGGGTGCCGGTGCCCCCCGCGGGTGTGGGTTCCCTCGCTGGGGCCACCGGTTCCCCCCGGGGAGGGCAGCAGCGGGCAGAGGTGATGTGCTCTCGTCCCTGGGCTCTCCCGGAGGCCCCGGGGCTGGGCAGAGCTGGAGTTCGGAGCCCGCTAAAGAAAGCGGCAGAGGCTGAATGAAGCCGTGGTTCGGTGGGTGCGGAACACGGGACCGGCGCTGCTCGGGGCCGGGAGGGGCTGGAACTTCCTAACGGCGCCTCCCGGGTGCCCGGAGAGCTCCC
Organism: Pseudopipra pipra; assembly: GCF_036250125.1. Lineage (NCBI taxonomy): Eukaryota > Metazoa > Chordata > Aves > Passeriformes > Pipridae > Pseudopipra > Pseudopipra pipra. The sequence continues at coordinate 2,757,397 of NC_087562.1, read as the reverse complement.
GGGGGCTCGTATGACTTGCAAAACAGGGACTTGGCTCTACGGCGGTTCTGGTGTGCGAGGGGCAAAGCGGCATCGGATGGAGGGACCACGGGCTCGACCTGCTGCTCCGGGGGCTCGTGGCAGGGTTTTGTGGAGCCCCTGGATATCGTTCTATTGATGTGACGAGTCAGAATGGTGAAAAGGGTTCATCGCTCTCAGTGTGCGAATATTTCTGCAGAGCAGGTTTTCTGTCTTTACAGGGAAGATAGGGAGGTGCGGAGTGAGCCACTAAATGCACTCGTTTATCTGGACCTTTTGCCTTGCGTTCTTGGGTGATAGGTTAGGCACCACCTTTGCCACCCGTGGTGACACCAGGGCTCTGCTCTCACAGTTCAGTGCTTATAAAGCTGGTCTTTTCACCGCTTGTGTTATCCCCACATCGAGCATGAGTTTCTCTTTTAAGCCCTTTGATTCTGTCCTTCTGATCACTGTTTCTATCTTGCACATCTTCATTTACCCCCTTTTTTTAGAAACTACTGTTTCTTCTCCTCTGTTATGCAGCAATAGGTACAGTGTCCCTTCCGGGCAGAGTCTTAATGTAGGTCCTGGGAATGACTGTAGTCATATTTTTCATTTTCTGTTTCGTTTTTGCAAAATCTCTTCCCTGAGCCCAGAGTTCATTTATCAGTTTTTCTCACACAGTGGAACTTTGGTCCATGTAAAAGCACAGATATAAGAGCTGCCTTTTCTCTCCTAAATTTATTCAGCCTTGTAGATACTGCTCAGTTTGTGAATGCTGGTGTGTTTGCTGGGTTTTTTTTTCCCTTTTCTGTCTGTGTCAGTGTTTGTTTTCTTCAATATAAGAAGGGGTTTTTTTTTCCACTTAGCACTAGCTTTGCCTCAGGTTTTTAGCTGTTTTGTCCTCTGTCTTGCAGTAAATGCATGTATTTGTTTTGGTGTTGTTTTCTTTTGTCATGCTGGTCCTCAGTTCAGTTCTGCTTTACTCCTAATTTTCTGTACATCCATCAGTGCTGTGAGGTTATTGTCATGTGGAGACCTTCATACATTTGCGTGCTGTGACTTTGTTTATTTCTTGGTATTACAATTTTTGCTATTTTTTAAATTTTTAAACAGTGGATGTTCTCATCACCTATGAGCCATTTGAAATATTCCTTTGCATCTTGTGTCCTCTTGGACTCCTGTATTTGACTGTGGATTTCTGGAGAACTGTGCATTCTCAAAACTTGTCATATTATTTTAAGAGTCTCCAGTGCTGTTCAATGTGGTTTTGTTTTGCATTTACCCAAATGCAAAGAATTGATCTGTTCTTTGATCTAAATCAGGCCCATTCTTCTGTAAGTGCTTTTGCCTGTGTCTTTGTTCTCTGCCGAGGTCCACTCAGCAAAAGAGGTCCTTTCTCCTCCTGGCACCCGTTCTTCTGTCCCTTCCTTTAGGACATTGCTGTTATTGCTTTGTGCCCCCATCTCTGCTATTTGTTCCCATTTATTGTTGTCCTTGAACAGACTGTATTTCTCCTGGTGTGTTGTCTTTCCGTTGGGTGAAGCACAACTGTAGTTACACCATCGCTCTTTGTCTCCCCTTTTCATCCAAACTCTCTGTTGAGGTTCCTGCCAACAGAAAGTTTTCAGCACCTGCTGTCCATCACTTGTGTAGGAGGCTCCTCCAGGGTATTTTAGTGCTGTGTCTTACTTTCTTCACAATGCTTGCTGATTGTTTATTAGCTTAGTCTTGGTTATTTACCCACTCTGAGATTGCTGATAGACCTAATTCACCTCATCCACACACCTCACTTATCTTCAGCTGTGATATCAGTGTGTGCTCATGGGCAGGTGGGGCTACTGGTTTCGTTGAGGTCTTTAACTTTCCTTTTTATTTACTTTCAGCCTCCTATACATGGAGTTTGACTGCAATGCTTCATGGTAGCCACTCTTGTATCCTACTCTATGGACTCATAATTCAGTGATCACTCAGTGGTTCCCTTATTCTCACCGTTACCTTGTTTTGTGCTTTTCTTAATGCTCTTTTTTTTTTTTTCCTCTTAGAGGGATGTGATGGCTTCCTACACAACCCTGCAGTGCTCTCCCATGGTACCTTACCAGTATTTTCACATAGAAGGTTTTGGCTCTCAGCATGTTTCATTTGCTGTGAGCCTAATGGATGGGCTGAAATAGATCACTTATAATTTTGGTTCCCTCGTGCAAAGTAAGACATCTCTCATATTCTGCCTATCAGGTGGCATCAAAGTCCATTTTTCTCAGGCTTTTTGTTTGTTTGTTAAAATAAGGAACAAAAGGAAGATACTTAGTAGCATAAGGAGTAAGTTCATGATGAAGGCAGCAATTTGTGGAATGCTTGCTGGTCTGTAACTCTTTAGGCTTCTTCATTCAATTTTCTTTTCATATCAGTATCTCCCCTAGCTGACAGTGTGCTGTGTTTGGAAACATCTCCTGTTGGCCACTTACCTCTGTGGTGGTATCCTCACAAAGTGGAGCAAGGCTCATCACATGCACTGTTTGGTTTCCCTCTTGATGCAGAGGCAGCAAAATAAAATGCTGTTCCCTAGTAGGAAATCGAAGGCAAGCTAATGTCATGACATTTGTCCTGTTCTGCTCCATTATCAATATGTTGTGTCAGCATTTTAAACTGGTTTTTGTGTTTTCTTCCTTTGAATTTATTCCTTGCTTTAAAGCAGTGCAGTCAGAGGTGCTGTGCTGGGACTCCTGGTCCTTCAAGTATCTCATTAGAATTGTGTCATGTCACTTTGTGGTTTGCATTTCCCCGTGTCCTGACAATGTATTTTGTTTTCCTGGTTTATATGCAGGGACTGTAAAGTTGGCATTGCAGGACAGTGGCTGTGCCAGCATGATCTTTATTTCCTTTTCTATTCTTCATTATGTCACTGAGGTCTAATAAAAGTCAAATTTTCACGCATGACTCATAAGGTTGTGTGACTGACCAATGCGTCACGATCTCTCTTCAGCAGTGCTCGTAATCACCTGCCCTTGATCTGCCACTGCTGTGGCCAGACTTGTGCTTTAGAAGTGCAACTTTGCCGTGGGAACTCTGTGCAGTCAATGGCTTTGCCCTGCAGAAGGGATACCTGGCAGCCCAGAGTCTGGGGTGAGCTGCTGCTCCTTGGTTTTTAGTGTTTATTAAGTGGGGTTCAGTGAGTCGCCATGATCAGTGACAAGAAATCCATCTTTTTCCTGATAAATCTCTCCCCTTGGAGATGCAGTGGTTTCTAAGCATGTGAAACACAACTGTAGCTATTCTTCTCCCTTTCTAAGGCTTTTCTTTGCTGTGGGAAATGCTTCCCTTTCGCTGTAAGGGAATGTCTTGGTGTTTTGCTGGACGTGAGAAGAAGGACGAGAGTCGAGGACATTTTGATCTGAAGTACTGGCATGGCTTTTTGGATTGCCAGCTCCAGGGCATGTGCACAAACTGATACTATTGCAGCTTGAATCATAGGTTAGAGGGCAGCCAGTGAACTGGGTGCCAGGAGGAGGCTGCACCGTTCATGTGTATCTTATACCTTCCTGTAGACAGTGGGACATGCTAGAAAGTGATATTGAAAAAAGAAAACTCAGCAACCTGCTGCTGCTCTTTTCTTTTTTTCTAAAGGCAAAGCTGTCTGGTGCCATGGAGAAGGCTTAGGATTGTTCCCTGCTTTTAAAAACATTCACCTAATGGTGAATGAAGAGTGGTGTGTGTGTGTGTTTGCACTCAAACTCTGGTCAATGTATCAGTCCTGGAGTGAAAGATTAAAAAAAAAAAATTGAACAGATGAGTTGTTCTCTCTTTAGAGTCTCACCCCTTTGTAACATTAGTGAATTTGTGTCTACATGTAATTATCAAAACAATTTCATTAAATTCTCCTGAAATTCCTCAGAAAGTTATTTAGGAGAAGGTGATGGTGAGTTCGCGTTCCTGGTGTTACTCCAGGTTTTTGAAAGCTTTAAAAATTGTTTTTGAGCTTTCTGCTTTTTTTTTTTTTTAACTAAAATGGTACACGCTGTTGTTTACATCATTTTTAGTCTGTCTTGCAGAACATGTACACACTCATCTTCCTCCCACTTCCTAACCCAGCTGTGCTTGTCCGAGCCATGTCCCAGGCACTCCGTCCCCTTCCCCTTCTTGGCCACAGGAGTCTTGACCGACTTCCTCTGAGTTTCTTCATGCCGAGGGAGGCTTTAAAGCATTATGGAGAAAATACCACAGCTCAGTGGTTGGAGCAGGATACCTGTGAGACGTGGCTGAAGCACTTGTGTGACACATGGCTGGCTAATCCACGTCGGGATCTCTCCTGCAGGGTGCTTTCCTGGCTGGCTTGCAGCAGGGCAGGGAGAAAAGGTCCTCAAGGTAGAACCTGAAGAGATAAATGGGAGAAATGAAGCTGAGGGTTTTTTGTTCTTGTTTTAAAATAGGTGAGAACAGGGGGTTGCAGTGATCTGCCCAGAGCTGTCTATCAGGATCTGTAGACTTGAGCTGTGGTGATCGGCGCAGACAGATCCGGAATCACTCTTCCCGTGAGTGCTTCTGAGGTAGGTTTGCTACCCCAGTGACCTACATGTTGTATTGGACTCAGATGACAGTCTCTTGAGCAGCTGTCACTGTATCCACTCACAGGAGGAAGGAGAATCAGAAGAATGTCTCCTGCTCAGCCAGTACAGTCCTGAGCTCTGTCTGGCAAAGACCTACCAGCTTTCTGAGGTGGCCAAGGAAGCCACAAAGGGGGCTCTCAGCTCTGGCCACTGAGAGATCAGGCCATCCTCTGATGCTGCTTGAATTATCAAGAAATGGAACTTTCTTCAGGCTGCTTCCTGCTGCTGTTAGTTTTCCATGTTAGAGATGATAGCCAGTGTCATAAAGGCATAAATTTGGCAGAGATGAGAACAGGAGGGTCTAGACATTGTCTGCTCTGTGAGGCAGTTGTCAGACTGACAATGCAGGCTTCCAACTGGGACATCACTGAATTTTTCAGCAATGTTACCAAAATTTTACACTGAAAACAGTTTTGCATGTGTGAATTTTATGCATTCTTAATAGCTTAGTCCTGCCATCTAACTGGGCTTAGTTCTGTGGTCTGCAGCAGGAGACTGTTCTGCCTTTACAGAGTAGTTCTGTACCCAAATTTCTGCTGAAAACAGGCCCAGCTCTGCCTTATAAGAAACAAAAGCACTGATATGAGTCTACAGACAAGAAACAGCCAAACTCTGGGTTACCACCACTCACTCAGTTACATGAAGCTGGTGGTTTGCTGACAAGAATCTGTCCCTGCTTCCAGCAGTCCCTCCTTGTAGCATCTTCCTGGAGCTCAGGGTGTGATGACTCCAATGCCTCTGTGCTAGTCCCAGGCAGGACCACACTGTGACTGTTTGAGCTGCTCAGTCTCTTGAGTTGCCCCTCAAAATGCTTTTGTGGTTTATATTTGGCTAATGTACAAGGTGCCTTAATTACCTATTATTGTAGTTTATAAGGAGTTGACCTCAGTGTGATTGAAGAGAACTCTTTCATTGGTTAGTGGATAGTAATATAGGTAAAACCTTATCCTTTCTGAAATGTTATTAAATTTGCTAGATAAAACTTTAAAAAATGTCTTTTTCTGTGTGTGTGTGTGTAGTTTCTCTGCAATTCTACTCCTCTGCTTGATATCCAAAGAGACACTTTCCTTCCAGCGTTGTCTGTTCTGGAATTTCATGTGTGGCCTTTTTTGGGAGAGTTTTTTTCTTTTTGTTGTGTGTGTGTGTTTTTTAGTTTTGTTTTAATTTTGAATCCTGATGCCACAAATGCTTTTGTCAAAGTTGTACATTGATAACGTCTGTAACTTTCTGCGCAGCAAGGAAGATTAACTTGAATTAATTGACAGATTTATTTGTAAGCCTCCAAACAAATGTCTGCGCCAAAACTTAATGTGGTATAGCTAATCAATTTTATTTCGTGTGCTTTTATCCCTGCAGTCTGTAGGATTAGTGTTCCTTGCCATCTGCAGGGCGTTATCCTTATCTTCCTGCCACTTCTGAAGCAGTGCTTTATGCTCTGCTCCTTGGGCAACTGCTGAGCTTGTTCAGCTCTGCCTGGCCACGTCACCCTGCTGGAGGCAGCTCTTGTTCAACTTCACTGAGCTGTCAGATACCACTATCTCTTTAAATGATTGTTATCTCAGAAGTGTTTTCATCTGCCTCAAAGCGTAACTTTAGCTCTGCCTCTGATAAGAAATGTAACGATCTGTCTATGGTTTGGGGAGCTGGGAACCGGGAAGCACAGATCGATACCAGCGCTGGGTTAGGCATGAAGCAAAGCTGAGCTTTTTCTGGAGGCCGTAGTACAAAGGACAGTTCCACCTAAATGATCATGAGATGACAAATTATGACCTCTGAGATGGGGAAGCTCAGAAGGTGGTTAATGCTTCAGTCTCTCTTTCGGAAAGAGCTGTAGCAGAACAGTCTGATGCCTCACATGCCCTAAGCACTGCTGTCTCTGTATCCAGACGTAAGGGATATCCTGTGCAGGGGCAGGATCTCCACCAGGCCTACTCTGGAGGCACTAGTCTAAATGAGAAGTGAATTTTACTTTTAAATCCACGTTGCAACTTTGGTGTTTAAAAAACCGCTTTAAGGGAAGTGAAAAGACAAAGTAGTGCATTGTGCAAGTGACTATAAAATCAGACTTTCACAGTGAGTCTACAGCAAAAGAAACCACTGTGGTGGTAGGCAATGTCTGCTGCTTCTTTCTCCTTTGACTGTTATCACATCAAGTCAAACAAGAGATCAGATCCCTCAACTTCTCCATGTTTGGAGAGTTGAATTACCTAGAGGAGACAGGTTACCTAGAGAAGCAGGGTTAAAGCCTGATTGTTTGCATAAACCTTGCACAACCCTGGGGGCTTTCACGGACAAACACATGGGAAGAAGAGGGAGAGCTTTGAGGCGTGATCAGTGTCTTTCCCTTTCTGTGAAACCAGCAGGCTCAAGGTCAGTCAGTTCAGTTTAGGGCGCTGTCGCTGCAGCGGGAAAGCAAACCACTGTGGCAGTGGCTTTGTGACACACTGCATGCCAGTAAATGCTGCTTCCCATCGAGTTTTGACACCAGTCTTAACCCTCCAGGTTATTTTTAAAGAAAATAGAGTTGAATTAGGGGTTTGCTTCAGGTTGCACAACGTGATGGTTGGTTACTAAGTGCAAAAGAACCAGCACAGCATTTACTCGCCCCTCCTGAAACCTGTGGTGCCCTCACTGCGTGCGCTGCGTGGTGCCACACTGGACACCAAGTAGCTCCCTCTCTTTAGTTGCACAAGTCTTACAGGTGAGAGGTTGACCTCAGACATCAATGCAATCTCCTGAGAAAGTTTCCATTTCACATTATAGTTGCGTGTGACTTACTGGAAATTCTTGGTTTTCATCACCTACCCCAGTAATTTCAAAGCTGGAAATGCTCCTTGTTGCTTGTAGTTGCAAACAGGCTCCTTCTCCCTCTTATTCCTGTATCAAAGTTGATTATCTTGCAGCAATTCATAGCTGTGTTTCCTTCTAGTTTGAACTTTTCATCCGACAGGCATCACGAGTGTTTCCATCTCTTCCATTTTAGGAGCATCACACTTTGGGAAAGAAATGCTGAGGAAATATTTCTAATTGTTTTATCTCCTTAATAGGAAGCTGCTGGCCAGAACTCTCACAGTTTTGCATTTGAAAAGCTGTCAGCTTTCCTGTGGGGTTTGCTGACTGAGCTCCAGTGTTACTCTGCTGGAGAGGAGGAATCACTGGTCTTACTCTTGTAATGGTGGCAGAAACTGGAGAAGTGGTTCCGGTAGCTGAAACCCTCTCTCCTTGTTTATGTGCACGAGGGGTTTTTTGTTTGCTTGGCAGTGCACTCCATTTCATGGAAAGAAGAGGCATTTTCCATCGTGAGGCAGTATTATGGTTGGCTGTAACCGAATATTTGAGGGGATGAATCACCGACTCCTGGGCTGCACATTGCAGAGAAATGAACCCGATGCCACTGGGAGCCAACTTCTCCATTGGAGTGCTCGCTGGGATGATCCAGAGGAGGCCCCTCTGGGGTAGGCTGGGCATCCCTGCTGCCAGGCAGGTGCAAATCCACTCACATAGCATTTGTTTCAGTGGGTGGTGATTTCATCTTTCCCCTTGGACTTTCAGCAGTGGCAGGTTGGTCACTCTGTGGAGGCTGCAACTCCCTTTGTGCATCCATGGATGTGCTTGAGCCTGGTGGGAGAGCAGCTGCTTTGCTGTGGTGGGGATGGTCTGTGGTGCTGGTGGAGGTGTGTGAGGGCACAGGAGGCTGCAGCTGCTTTCCTCCCATGCAGGGAAGGTGTCCAGCTCCAGTGGCACCTGATCCTGGTGTTCTGTTGAGGGCAAGATGCGCCAGGACAGACATTTGGTGCTCTCTGGTGTAAAGGAGAAGGTGTTGGGCACTGGCATTCTGTGTTCCAACACCATCTGTCCAGTGAGAGGTATCACTACCAGCTACTTCTTACAGAGTAAAAACTTGTATTTTTATCCTAATTTTGGCAAATTTGTAGTCCTGCATCCCAAAGTAACATCTGGTAGTTGAGTGACTGGATGGCCCTGCCTGTTGAGAGGCCAGGGCTGGCCCAATCTTTCATTAAAAAAATCCCCAATTTCAAAGTCAAATAAAACTAATGTCACTTTTAGAAATCTGGCTGCTGTTGTGATCAGCTTTCATAGCCTTTTTGCCTTCCTAAATCTGTCAAAGAATATTCCTCTGGCAAGTGCACAACAGCTGAGATGGGACTTTCCAGCATTGTAGTGTATGTGAATGGCACAAAAATCTAACTGATCTTGGGGAAAGGGATCACAGCTTTGAACGTGGAGAGCTTGTTTCTGCCCTGTAGCTTAGCTCTTGCTGGTGTTTTCACACACAGCTGCTTCATCTGAAGACTTGCAGTTCTACTCCACCTGCACAAATTGTTTAAGGAAATGGTGTTTGCACGATATTATTGGAGCCCTGACAGGAGGCAATAGGTTTCTGTTCCAGCAGCCTCCCAGGAAAACTTATCTTTATTCTTGTGCTGTTGCTTAGGTGACCCTTAGCCATTAGCTCTCAACATATTAAACAGTGTTTTGATGTGATACTAAAACACGAAAAGTAATACTCACAAACCACACTAAATCCTCCAGTAGCATAATTCTTATGAAAACTAGTACACTTTGGTTAACAGTTTGTCACAGCTTTATAATGTAAGACTGCTGAATTTTAAAAGCAGCTGCAGAGACCCTTTGCTGTGTAACTACTGAAAAAGAATTTAAACGGATTATGAAAGATTAGTTCTTTTCCTTAGCTGTGTTTTAACAGCAAAACAAACATGCAGCCTTTGTCTCAGGAGACTGAACTATTGACTCTCAGGCCACTGGGAAGGAGCCTGTTGGTCTCTCACCATTTGCTTGTTGTTGTGCCTGGCTTGAAGTATCTGTGCCAGGTAGGAGAGGAGGCTTATCTTGGCCTGTCTCCATGCTGCTGTTGTGATATTCTTGTTTTACTCCCTGAATTTTTTTTTTTCTTCGTTTAGATAGTCTTTAAAAAAAAATCCCCTTTCTATTTTATTCACAGTATTTTCAAGTAGAGTGTTAAGTGGTTTTAGAGTTAACAAAAAAAAAAAAGTTTTTTTGGGTCCAGCTTTTGAGAGCAGGGATTTGTGAAAGTTAGGATTGAAGTTAGATTTTAGAATTTCTTTCCACCTCTGTATGTCGAGATCGTTACCTCTTTTTGAAGCAATAGTATATTTCATCTTTCATGAAGTGCAAAATGCTTTTGCTTACATGTCTTGGTTGTGCCTCTGAGGTCTCAGAGTTTGGGCAGGAGCAGAGTTGATCACTCCAATTCCCATTCCGTTCTGCACCTGACCTGAACTGAGGTGTGATGTCTCTGTCCTCTTCAGCAGTGAGATTGAGGGAGTTGGGATGGCCACTGGCAGCCTACTATAAAGTCAATTTGTTAAAATGTTGTAAATATGTCCTTAAAAACTATGGCAGCTGAGATGCAGTCTAGTACATTGCTGTTAAAAGACTTTTAAAAAGCTTTTCCTTTGCACTTATTCGTACTCTGGCCAAACAAGCTGGTTTGTGAGGCAGATCTGTAGCAATCTTTTTTTTTCTACCTTATGTTCCTAATTATTTAGTCTTTCAGTTTGTCTGAGGCTTGACAATGAGCTCCTTGTATGTGATGGTGAGCAACAGCCAAGTGAATGCTGTCAAACTCAGCTCTTTACTAAATAAGGGGAGTTTATCCTGTCATTTCTCTCTTTCTGTTATCTAATCAACTTTTATAGTGTACTTTTATTTTCTGCTGTCTCTACTTGAGGGTGATCTGGAGCAGATATTATTGCTTCTCTTCTTCTTCCTGTAAGCTGTAATTTGAGGGGAGGAGTTGGTCACTGCTCTGCACTTGGTGCTGTGGTATCTGGAATGCCAAGGCTGTAAAAACGGACTGGGTTTTCTATATCAGTGTCTAGTCCTAAAGCTACTAGATGACAAACTGGTTTTTGGAGCTTTGAGAGAATTCCCCCTGTAAAGGCTGAAAATACCAGCATGGCAGATGTGGGGAGGAGGTGGAGTTCATCTACCTTAGGTGCAGTTTCCAAGTGAATTGTTCTTTCTTTCCTGTCTGTCCTCAGGGACTCTTCAGAGCAGCTCCTAGAAGTGAAAGCAGAGTCAGCTGTAATGACTCACTGCCCACCATAAAGGCTCCCACAGCCCTGCCTTTCCTGGATATGACTTTGTGCCCTGAAGAAGGACAGTCCACTTGTGTGACAGCACTTTGTGAGCAACCCCAACTGTTCCTGAACCAAGCAAACTTACGGGTGAGTTGATCATAATCACCTGTTTCTAATCATGCTCTAAGCTGTCAACCAGAAAAACCTAGGATTCAATAATCAGTTTTAATCTTGACTTATTTCTATTTTTGTTTCTTTAGGTAGGTTCTTACTCATTGCTAATCCCCAAAATACAGCTTTTCCATACTTGTTTGGATGACAAGATAGATTCGCTGTGTCAATGTTTTTGTAAGCTGCAGAACAGCTTTACCCATATTCTAAGTCTGTAACACTTTTACACTTCAGCATTATCTTGCTAAAATGTCCTTAAATGATCTAGGTTCATAAATATATGCATATTTTTTCACTAGGAAGACATGTTTTGCATTTACCATAAGTAGCTCTTTAAAAAAAAAAAAAGGCATTTGAACCAGTTGTGATCTTACACAATTCTGTTTGAGATCCTTGCAGTCTGTACTGGCACCTCTCATCTGCTTGTGACTTGCTGACTGAGAAGATAACAGATGGAAAGACTCAGAGCCTGGTGGTCAAACTGTTTAGGGTGTAAGGCAAGCATGATGTGATGCTGAAACCCCCTTCTAATGATCTTAGGAATTTCTTGAACCAGAAATCAAGATCTTGTTGTTTTGGTTTGTTTTTTTTTTTGCAAGTAATATCCCTTGAGGAATTAGGTTTTTTTCTTAGTTAGCCTACAGTTAATTTCTTAACACTGAACATTTCACTGTGCCACAAGAAGATAACATACTTCAAACACAGAAGAGCCTGTGAGAGCTTGTGCTTTTCCAGTGACAGCTGACAGCCCGAGACTCGCTCCTGTGACCAGTGTCTGGCTTCCCAAATAATGTTGTTGTGATCTTGTCCCAAAGGGCAGCCAGCAATGGCACAGTTGCCAGTTGGCCCCGATGGTGGGGGCCTTTCATATTTGAAAGGTGTCAGCTCTCTTTGACTTTCTTTTAACTTTATGGAGCTGCACGTTAAAGAGATTATTTAATAATTGTAGAATAATAATGTATTACATGATATTCACCATAACTTCTAGTGTAAATGTTAAACTTGAATCTTAAAAGGATAAAAGGTACTTATTTATTCTGACATGCTTGAAGTGTTTAAGTAGTGAAATCGTGTCTTTGGCAGGGCTTTATTTTACCTGAGACTTTATGTAATGTTCTATAACAATATGCCCTGTGGATTGAAACATAACTGGTAATGAAATGGGGCTTTGAATCCTTTTGCTCTTGCATTTTCAATTTAATGATTTGAAGGGATTGCCCTACAATCTTGGTTGCTACTGGGCCTGTATTTGGTCCAAATCATTTAAATCAGGAGCAGAAGAATGATTGAGTTAGTCTTCATTCCCAAAAAGGGAAGATTGGTTTGACACTAGATCCAAACAGGCATACAACACCCCTTTCAGAATCTCAGTTAGATCTGTAGGCATTAACATGGTGTCTGTGATTCCTGCTTGTTTCAGGTTTGGTACTTGGTGCTTCTTTGGGTGAGAATCGTAGATGTAGGCACATTCCAAAAAGATGTGTTTTATACACAGATGAACTAAATGTTTCCTTGTTAAATTTCTTGTTTGTTGAGATAGACCACAGCTTTAAGATTAGTTCTTTACAATTTTGTCTATTTTATGAAGTCTGTAAATGTTACTGAACGTTCCTGATGTGAAATGAGAACCTTAAATGTTCAGCCTTTATTGGAGTGGCATAAGCTGTGTGTCTCTATAAAGGGTAAATGTAACTAGTTTGTTGATAATTGGGACTTAGAGGATGGCAGTGTGCTCAGTTTAAGGACAAACTTGTTCCTCTGCACCCAGAAACCATGAAAGAATTGGGAAATAATAGGTAGTGTAGAAAGGAATGGTGCGTGGGCGAGAGCTACTTACCAAGGGAACTTCCTCCTCCTCCTTTTCCTTCCTTTCCCTCTCCCCACAATGGATTTCAGGTACAAGCCTTATGTTTTCTCGGTGCTTCGTCCACCAAGACTGGTCCTGTTTACTAAAACAGGAATCCTTCTGTTATTCATTAGCAGTAATAACACTGACTCTTGTTTTGGGTTTGCTTTTTCAGACCTCCCTCTGATGACCAATGTGAGTTTTGAGCGATTCTATCGGCAACTAAGTCTCCACCTTCCCATCCATTCCAGCTGGTAGCAACGCTTATAATGCGAAAAGATCTCAGTTCAAGATCACACAAACTTTTCTCTTAAAACTTCCTAGATGATTGTAGTTGCTTTGGCTGTGTTCTATGCTAGCAGAAGCCTTTTCCAAGGTTTGCTGTTGACTCTAGAGCACCACATTCCCCGTTTACTGGGAGCCTTGGGGGCTGGAGACATGGGAAACTCGTGCGTTTGCCGCGACGACAGCGGAGCAGAGGACAACGTGGAGTCTCAGGGCCGGCAAACAGAGAACAGCAGAGCACACATCCCTGAGGCAAGAAGCCACCCAAGGGACCCTGTCCGTCCACCCAGGAGGGGTCGAGGGCCTCACGAGCCAAGGAGGAAAAAACAGAATGTGGATGGGCTGGTACTTGACACACTGGCTGTAATTCGGACGTTGGTAGATAAGTAAGTACCTCCTCAAGGAATAATTCAACATGAATGAAAATGTTCTTGTCTCCTCTCAAACTGTGGCTCCATCCTCTCACCGATCTACACCTGACCCTCCCTGAAGCAGCCGTGAGTTTCCACCTGGAGGCTTAGGAGAGGAGCACCTTTCCTAGGTAACAGAAGTAGCTCCTGAGTGCCCAGGTACAGACTCTTCCAGGAGCTGAGGAGCTTTCTCACAGTTCCTGCATGGGCCTACACCCAGGTGGGGTGAGGAGTGTGCTCAGTATTTCTTACCTAAAACAGATTACACAGTTTAGGAAGCAATGAACACTCCAGAGTTTGGGAACTTCTGTCCTAAAAGTTGGTTGTTCAGATTTTCTGTTTTCAGGCTTTATTTTCTTCTTTGGAAATGGTTAAGGAAAACTTTGATCTTTGTTAGCCTGGATAAACAGACTGAGGTTTTCTTTCCAGTTATGAGTCTGACTGCTTTTTTAAGATCATATGTTGTGACTGCCCAACTCCCAATCCCAGTATTGCATTCCTTGCATGCTCAAAGCATCCATTAAGGGTGTGGAGGATATTTACAAGTTCATCCTTATTTTTTCGGTTTTGTGTTGCTTTCTAAAAAGCTTTGAAAGGACCTTAAAAGTGATGGGTTAAGTTAGCTCATCACCTTTTGGGTTAGGTGCAGGCTAGGAATTGGAAAGAGCAGAACAGAAGGAAAAACACCATTCTAGCTTCACAGCTGGGGCTTGAGTTTAAGGTGGATGAGGCTCAGAATAAATGAGTCTTGATTCAGACACCTGCATTGACTCTGGAATGCTCCTGCAGAAGAGTTTCCCTTCCTGCTGTAAAATGCTTTAAATAGAAATACCAGGACTGATGTTTCTCATGAACATTTAAATCTAAGGTGTGTGTCTGTGGGTTTTTTAACAGGCTTTATTTTGTGGTCTGTCTTCAGATCATTAAGTTAAAATCATGGCAAACATTTTTGAAAGTCTCTGCCTAATCCTGCATGCCTTCCCCTTTCCCCAAGTTCAGCCCCTTAAGCTGTTTCACAACACTTTGGTGCACAGCTGATCCTGTTCCTGTGGGTCTTGCAATCAGTTTTGTAATCTTCTAAGCACTTTCCTATGCTACTGAGGGACAATAAGCATAGTTATTTCACTGCCCCTGGAGTCCTTTTTCTGACTAATTCCTGAAGCTACTGTATTTTTTTTTAATGCAGACTGTGGTGAAAAACTTTAGAGTCGTATAATCACATGGGTTGGAAAGGACCTCTTGAAGTTCATCCACTCCAGCCTCCTGCATAAAACCCAGGCTTGGCCAGAGCAGGTGGTTCTATCCAGTCAAGTGTTGAACATGCTCAGAATAAAGAGATTCTCCACCTCTTTGGGTCCCAGTTCCAGTGTTTGACCACTTCCATGTTTTAAATAATTAAATATGTTTAAAAGTTAGAATTTCCCATGTTCCAACACAAGCCTCTCTCAGAAGAGCCCGACTGTCCTGTCTGTTCTTTCCCATTATGTAGCTGCAGACTGAAGTCTGATTTCTCCTGTCCACTGCCCCCCTCAGGGATGAGAGACTGTAGGAATAAGCATGTTCCATTACCACCTGTTCCTCCTAGAGCCTGATTTCTCAGTTTTGAAAACGCCACAACTGAAGAAAATGTTAGGGAAGCTTAAAAAATCTCTTTTCACGTCAAAAAATGTGCAAGCATAAAGTTGAACTAAAGTAAAACAATGTAAGAAGTAACAGCAGATTAGAAGTCCAGGCTGTGGAGCAAAAGATGGCCAAAGAATGGGAGGCAAAATTCTTTATCTGAAAATTTTTTTCTAAACTGTACTGAAAGATAATATATGGGAACACTGTGAGATGAATTGTAAATTAAGTTGTTGCACTGTGATCTGCAATGAACAATTGCTTTCTCTGTTTGCTACTTGTTTTTTCTTGAGGTGGGGTTTTTTTGGTTGGTTTTATCAAATCTGTCAAAAAACGTATCTGACAACTGATTTTTTTTTTCTTTCATATCTAGAAAACTCCTTTTCTTCTAGAAAGGAGCACAGTTTAATTTCCTAGATTCAGAAGGATACATTCTACATTACAGAGCTTATATGAAGAACTACTTTGCAAACTAAGAAATTAGAAAAATGGCTGTTTTGTTTCAAAATGAGGAAGGTGTGGGCTGGAGGGCATGTTTGGAAATTAAGTGGTTAAAATGACAAATCAGTGGGGCAGGACTGTCCTTTGCTCAGTGTCAGTACTGCCAACACCTGCTACCCATGATGGAATCAGAAAACTTGCAGAAAAAAATTCATCCTTTTTAATCATAGCTTTTACTTGTACTTATGGTTGGGGTTTTTTTCTTCTTTCT